>NC_091476.1:149287223-149604410 GCF_036971445.1 Narcine bancroftii
AATAATCTTTAAACCCCGATTAAGATGCTAAATTCTGCATAGGATTAATTTATCCTTTTTTTTCGAACAAGAGGTCTGCTATAAATATTTAAACACAACGCTGGAGAAATTCAGCAGGTCAAACAGTGTACTTTAAGGTAAAATCAAGTTTATTGTCATCTGATTGTACCTGATGATCTTGTTCTCTGGTCCTCAGTGTAAAAACATGCAGACACACAACCAGATATAACCCACTTACAGACAAACAGGACAAGAGTTCACATCTATAAATATTGTGTTGGACATGAGTCTCCGATGGTTCACATAAGCAGTTTCTTTGGTCATTCAGCATTCTTGCTGCCCGTGGGAAGAAGCTGTGCTCTCTCTGATACTCTTGTACCTCTTCCCCAATGGGAGTAGCTGAAAGGTGCTGTGTGCAGGGTGAAAAGAGTCCTCAATGATTTTGTACATCCTCTTCAGACCATGATCATGGTAGAATACATTCATGGTGAAGGGGAAGGAGGGGGGGGGGGTGCAGGCAAAGAACTTCCAGTGATCCTCTCTGTCACTCACGCGCTATGATTCATTTCTCTTCAGCAACCATACCACACTGTGGTGCAACTGGCCAAGGACGCTCTCTTTAGAGCTCCCGTAGAAGGTTGACATAATGGTGGCCAGTAGCTTTGCCCACTTCACACATCTCAGGAAGTGCAGTCACTGTTGCACCTTTTGACAAGTGAGAAGATGTTGAGTAAGTCACTAGTTAAGTGAACACCAAAGAACTTGGTGCTCTCCTCTCTCTCAACTACAGAGTTGTTTGCCCTTTTTCCACTGGCATCCTGGTTAAAGATGTTTTTGCTGTTTCCACTTGGTCACAAACTGCTTTCCCACTGACCACAAGTCATCCCTTGGGATAGGAGAGTCTATCTTCAACAAAAGTCCAGGGATGCAACTTATCCCTTTTTCCACTGACTTAATCATCACACTGGCATCAGCTGATGCTGGGGATGTGAGTAGGGGTCGAGGCCATCAATCCCCAGCATTATTTTACATCATTTGCTGCTGGCATCCTGATTGTTTCCCTTTTTTCACTGGGCCCTTAACCAGTAAGTTGGCCATCAATTCCTGGGTCAAGGTTCCAGTGGAAAAGGGGCTGTTGATGTATATTGGACGGTGGTCATTCCTGGCCCTGATGAAGTCCATGATCATCTCCTTCACCTTGTCCATGTTGAACTCAGGTAATTACTCTTACACCATTTCATGAGATTTTCTACCTCTTCTCTGTAGTGCAACTCATCATTGTTGCTGATGAGGCTGACTACTGTTGAGTCATCTGCAAACTTGATGACACTGCTGGATCTGGCAATGCAGTCATGGGTCAGTAGTGTGAACAGGAGTGGGCTGAGAACACATTCCTGAGGTACAACAGTGTGATGGTGCTCAACATTCTGCTACCAATCCTGAAGGACTCTGGTCTTTCCATTAGGAAGCCCAGGCACCTGCCTACATTTGCTTAAACCTTTATGAAGGACTCAAGCCCAAAATGTTGGTTATGTATCTTTATTTTTGCTAAAAAAAAAAGTGCACTGTTTGACTTAATGAGTTTCTCCAGCATTGAGTTTGTACTTCAATGACAGTGTTCGCAGAGTTTCGTGTTTTCCTAGAGATGTTTAAAATTGGCTTCGGCAGATTCCCAGTCATGATTCTGCTGGTATCTTATCGACAATAACAATAAGATTACAGCAGAGATTCCACCAGGAAGAAGCAATGATGGATGCCAATACTAACTTGACCTTCGGGGCAGAAGTCCAATAGATTATTTTCAAATTAAGGGTAAAATAGATGTGTACCTATCTGGAGTGGACACAATGATCAGCCATGGTCTAACTGCATCTATCACTACCTCAGAATGACTTCCAATATACTGAAGGATCATTCACACCCTGGATGGTCACTTTTCCCTCCTCCAGTTGGGTGGAAGGTTGAAGAGTGTGAAAAACATGCAACTACCGGTTTAAAAACTTTTTAAAAAATCCTGTACTTAACAAGCTCCTGAATAAACCCCACAATGGTTTGTTTGGTACAAATTGATCTTTCTTTACATTGCAATTCCAAATTCTATAAATTGTGTTCTTGACATGATTGAAGAGAGAATAACTGTATAAACTCATAAAAGTCGACACCCCTATTATTAGCTCCAGCCAGCCAACCATCAGAGCTCCTGCTGCTCCAACCATGGAGTCTCCCCTAGGCCTCGGCTGCCCATCCAAGCTGCTGAAGCCCCGAGCACCTCAGCTACTTAATGTGGCCAAAAGTAACATGTGTGTAATAGTTGACCCCATAAATATAATGTTAAAAAATGGTCTTAAAAACTCAACTTTTGGTTACGTGTTCATCTGCTCACAGAAATCCCTTCTCACTGAACCAGATATTTTGTGATAAACAAACTTAAACTTAATTGGATGATAGATCAGATTCAGGGGCTGAATGGCCTTCTCTAGTTCCAGATGTCTGCCTGATCCTACACTGTGGTAAGACCAGGAGAATCTTCTCAATAACCAGTTAGGTGCAGAAGGGTGCTCCCATATCACAACTGATAGATTTGCTGCTTCACAGCTCCAGTCACGCGGATTCAATCCTGAACATGAGTGCTGTCTGTGTGGAGTTTGACCATTCTTTTAAATGCAGGAAGAAGTAAAGAACATTAAAAAAAACTATGAGCAGGAGTCAGCCAACTGGCCTGTTGGGTCTACTCCACCATTCAATAAGATCAGGGCTTATTGGCCATGGATTCAGTTCCACTGTTCCCCATTACCCTTAACTCTAACTGCAAAACTCTATCTGTGTCTTAAGTGCATTCAATGAGGCAGGCTCCACTGCCTAACAATAGAGAATTCCACAGATTTACTACTTTCTGGGAGAAGCAGCTCCTCCTCATCTCTCTCTTAAATCTACTCCCCCACTTCTTGATGTCCCCTTGTTCTGGTCCCTGCTTCTACTTTTATCTTTTATCCAGGTATTCTGGGTCCCTTCTTCATCACAAAGACTTGGTAGGTTGGGTAAGGGTGAGGGTTAATCGGCTTCTGTGAATTGTTCCAAGAGTGTGAATGTGGTAGAATCTGGAGAGAGTGAACAGGAATGCAAAGAAAATAAAGTTAATAAATTAGTGGAGAAGTTGAGTCCAGGAGTGGGAGAGTCTCAGGCTGGAGGCTCAGCCACAAAATAAAAGGCAAGAGTTGAAGAAAATTTTCTTCAGCTAGAGGATTGTGAATCTGGGGAATTGTGTTGCTGCAGTCAGCTATGGAGGCCAGGTCATTGAGTGTCTTCAAAACAGAGGTTGATAGGTTCTTGGTTAGTAAGGGCTTCAATAGTTAAGGAGAGAAGGCAGGAGAATGGGGTGAAAAGGAAAAATACATCAGTTGTGATTTGAATGGCAGAGTAGAATTGATGGGCTGAATGGTCTTGTTATTTAAAATGAACTCATTGGGCTGAAGGGCTTGTTTTGTGCTGTTGACCCAAAGATTAACATTACCAAGTGCAATGCTATTACAACACCAACAACCCAAGTTCAAATCCGGCGGTATCTGTAGGGAGTATGTGTGTTCTCCCAGTGCCTGCATGGATTTCCACCCAGGCAACCTGGTTTCCTCCCACCCTCCAATATGTGTGGGTGTTGTAAGTCAATTGGTGTACTTGGGTGGTGTGGGCTGGAAAGGCCTGTCACCTTGCTGTAGGTCTAAAAAAAATTTAATGAAACTGTAGGTATTGATCACATGCGAGACCTCGATGAGCAAAAATAACTGTCCCTGCAGCTGTTACCCAATCAGAGGAAATCTTCCGGACAGACAAGGATTTCATAATTGGTCCTCAATGGTTCCGCCTGTGAAAGCGGGTTTCCTCTCCTCACCATTTTCTGTTGGAAACACTGGCTCCTATGAGTTTCCTTCATAATACATGGCAAACCTTCCCTCTGTACATGCAGGGTAAATGTCTCCACCAGTGGTTCAGACCAACATCCAGAATGGGTAGGATGTCCAACAAAGAAGGAATGGACCATCTCGGCTTCTATCACTGAAGAGAGAGATAGGGGTCGTGAAATGTACAAGATCCTGCGGAGTCTACATAAAGTAGATGTGGAGAGGCTGTGACCGAATCTAGAACTTGATGCTTAGAAATAAGGGATCTCCCAATCAAGACAGATTATTTTATTCCTCTCTCAGTGGGCTCCTCCTGCAGGTTGTTTGTTTGCTCCAGGTTACAGTTTCAACGAGAATGGTTTCAGGAGGGAAGGGGCTACACGTACAGGATAGTTTCGAGAGAGTCTGATCTGATTGAGGTATTGACAAAAGGACATAGCCAGGATGCAGAATTGGGTGATGAAGTGGCTGTTGGAGTTCAATCTGGATAAGTATGAGGTGATGCATTTTTGAAGGCCAAAGCAGAGGGCTGAGTACAGGGTTAATGGTCAGTTACTTAAAAGTATGCACAAACAGAGGAATCTTGGGGTGCAAATCCTCAAGGCCATGGCACAGGTTGATAGAATAGTTATGAAAGCCCATGAGATGCTGGGGTTCATTAGTCGGGGGATGAGTTCAAGAATAGAGAGGTCATGTTGCAACTCTACAAGCCTCTGGTGAGACCACACTTAGAGTATTGTGTTCAGCTCTGGTCACTTCATTACAGAAAGGATGTGGAAACTATGGAGAGGGTGCAGAGGAGATTTACCAGGATTTTACCTGGATTGGAAAATAAGTCTCATGAGGCAAGGTTAGCAGAGCTGGGACTTTTCTCTTTAGAGCAAAGATGGATGAGAGGTGAATTAATATAGGTTTATATATTATGAGAAGCATAGATGAGTAGGCAGTCAATGCCTGTTTCCCAGGGCAGGAACAGCAAATAGCAAACACCAGAGGAATTATGTTCTATGTTTTATTGACACAGGTTGAAAGGGTGTTGAAGAAGGCATTTGGCACACTTAATTTCAATGGTCAAGCCATTGGGACATCAGGATCCAGATTCAAGATTATTTTAATGTCATGTAATAAAACAAAAGATGTAATATTACACAAAAATTCACCATGAACAGAAATTGCGCAACGCACCTTATGGTCAGAGAAAGAGAAGCAAAAGAGAGTCTCTCCAGTGTCTCGGGTGTTCATGGATTCAGCACTCCCGCAGCTCCACAGCTACACAGTCTTCAGTCCAAACCATCAACAACCCGAGCTCCAGATCCAAACCTCCAACAAAATCAGGAAGCTACCAACACCCTCTCTCTTCCTGGTTCCAATACCTGGTATCCCTTCAGCCAGTCTCCAGCAGTTCACAGTCTTGTGTGAGCCACTTGGCTGTAGTCGCCAACAGCCCGCAACCTGCATGAGTTCCTCTCCTCAAGTCACCTGCCTGTGTGTTCTCCAGCTGTAGGGCCCTTTGCTGGTTCACTATGTAGTCACCATCCGGTGGACTATACAACTATACTAAACTATACAAGGCATTAGTAAAATTGTACTTGGAGTATTGTGTGCAGTTTTGGCCACCCAACTAAGGGAAATGTGTAATTAAGAAGAAAAAATTCTCAGAAATATTACTGGATCTAAAATGCTTGCATAATAATATGAAACTGGAGTGCAGGAGGCTGACCTTATAGAGGTTGATTTAATCACAAGGGCCATGGATAAAGTGAAGGGAGTCTGTTTCCCAGGATAGGGGAGTCAAAAACTAGAGAGCATGAGTTGAAGGGGAGGGGGAAAAGACTTGAAAGGAACCTCAGGGACACCTTTTTGACACTGAGGGTGGTAGGTACTCAGAATGAGCTGACAGTGGGAAGTGATAGAGATGGGAGCAGCTAAAGCTTTTAAAACCATTTGGTCAGACACGTGGTTAGGAAAGTTTTAGAGGGATATGGGCCAAACAATGACAGATGGGACCAGCTCAGGTATGGACGAGATGGACTGAAGGGCAAGATCTATGCTATAAAGTTCAATGACTACATAGAACAGCCATTCTCAATGAGGATCCCACGTAACCCCTCCCCCCCCCCCCCCCCCCACCAACCGAGAACATATTTAAGCAAAAGCCTTGATGTATTTTCACCTTGCTTAGGTTTTAAATTTTTACATCTTTAAAAAATATTTAGACATATAGCACGGTTACAGGCCATTTTGGGCCATGAGTCCATGCTGCCCAATTTACACCGAATTAACCTATAAACCCCGGTACATTTCGAATGGTAGGAGGAAACCAGGGCCCCCAGGGAAAACCCACACAGACATGGGCAGAACATACAAACTCCTTACAGAGAGCATGGGACTCAAACCATGGTCCCGTTCACTGGTGCTGTAAAAGCATTGCACTAACCGCTACCTCAACTGTGCTACCCAAACATAAATATTTTTTATGTAGTCGGTAGGAGAGGAGTATGGAAGAAATCAAAACTTTACTGCTTCACAGGGAAGGGAACCCATAAACTTTGAGCAGAGTCTGAGGAAGGCCAGAGATGAAAAATAGTTGAGGATGGCTGGTGTAGAATAATGAATGGTCCAAGCAGAGACTCCAAGCTTTCACCAAGCCTTCCAACTTTTAAAAGTTCCAGAATACAATGTCCATGGTTTTATCCCCAAAGCAAAATAAAACAGAAAACAAACTCCCTAGTGACGATATTATTATCACCAAGTTATTTTTCAGCTGATTTCACCATCACAACATCAAAGGTTAGGTTATTCTCTCTCTCTCTTCTACCAATTTGCATTCATTAGTCCCTTGGCTCCTGGTGCCAGGAAATCACTGGAAAGCTATGAGCCCAGGTGATCAATACCTAGCCAAAGAATGAATGCAAAATCTCAAAAAACTGCAGATGCTATAAACCGGAAACAAAAACAAAAATGCTGAAAATATGCAGCAGGTCAGGCAGTATCTGCGGAGAGAGAAAGAGGGGTACTGTTTCATGTTAATGATCTCCATCAGAAATAGATACCAGGTTCTGATAGTCCAGTGGTGCTCAACCTTTTTCTTTCCACTCACATACCACTTTAAGTAATCCCTGCGCCAGTGGTGCTCAGTGATTAGTAAGGGATTGCTTAAGGTGGTATGTGAGTGGGAAGGGAAAGTTGAGAATCACTGCTCTAGACCCAATTGTTACTGAAATATTTGGTATGAGAAAAATTGTGATTGGCCAATTTCCTTTGGAGTTATGAAACTGTGCACATACAAGTCAATTAGGTATGATTAAAACAGTGGTTTTCAACCTTTTTCCTTCCCACCCACATACCACTTTAACCAACCCCTTACTAATCACAGAACATCTATGGCATAGGGAATACTTAAAATGGTATGTGAGGGGAAAGGAAAAGGTTGAGAACCATTGCTGTAATAGTCATTACAGTAAAAACCTACTCTGATCAGGGATTGGGTCGGTCCGTATTTTTGGATTCTCGGACAGTACTTTTAAAATTCAGATTTAAGGAGAATAAACAGGTATTTGTTGATAGTTTATTAAAGAAATATTTTTCATATAAAGTACTAAGTACTAAAAATTGCTGCTGTACATCTGTAGTGCTTAAGCATGCACACGCGCGCACACACACACACACACACACACACACACACACACACACACACACACACACACACACACACACACACACACACACACACACACACACACACACACACACACAAAAAGCCGAAAGTTTTTGAGAAATCTGGATTCTTGGGTGGTCTGGATTTCTGGACTTCTACTGTTTTGATTTTAGTCCTGTCTGTTCTCCTCACAGATGCCGCCTAGCCTACTGATTATCCCGAGCATTTTGTTTCGATCTAAGTAAAGGGGGTATTTTTAAGGAGAGCCTTAGAGGGGGAGAGATGGATGGAGACAGGAAATGATTGAGATGCCTCCAACAACCAGAGTTAGTGAATGATTAAATTCAGGAATGCGCAAAGAGTCCAGAACTGGAAGATCGCCAATGTCTCAGGGAGCTACAGGAATGAAAGAGGTTACAGAGACAGAGTTCATTGAGTTATTTGTAAATAAGACTAAGACTTTCAGAGTCACTGAGTGTCTATGGATTCATCTTCAGCATTCCCACAGCCCCTGCAGCCACACGGCCTCTTGTATGATCCATCGACAACCCAGGCTCCCAGATCCGAAACTCCGATATGATCAGGAAGCTTTCAGTGCCCCAGTCCCCTTCGGGAGCCCTGCTCGCCACCGGCACCCTCTTGAATTTTGGTCTCCAGCAGCTCACAGCTTGTGTGGGTCCCTCAGCTGCTGAGCCCCTCACTGATCTGTTGCCCTCCCTGTACTGCCCTCTCCCTACCTTCTCCATCTCAATAGGAAGAGGGAGAGGAAGTTTTCCTGCTCAAGTGACCTCACCTGTCCTTTGATCTCTCAGAGCCCCTAACCCCAGCCACCTCTGTGGTTTCAAGATGTTATAAACAACCATCTGACCTTGTTAATGTCTCTGGTTAATGAAAACCTTTCAATCTTCAATTTAAAATTAACAACAGGGCAGATTTTACTACTTTTTTGGATACTAGAGTTCTTTTCACACTTTGTGCTGCCAGCAATGGCACATGGTTCTAAAGATTGAGAGAAACAAAGTTTGTGGAGGTATATGTCTGCAAAGATGCTTTAATTGTTGGTCTCTTTCCGTGGCTATGAAACAGGCAGGCTGTTTACCCAGCACTCAGGAGAAGATCCATCCAACAAAGTATAGAAGAGAACATGGCAAGAAATAACAAAGCAACATAATAGACTCTGACAGGTGTCAAAATAGGGATGGCTGAACATCAAAGGGATCAATGGTTCCAGTTGACTTGGTAATTAACATGTCTGGGCCTTGTGGAGCTACAACCAACAATGTAAATGAGATGCTGAAACTGTGGGGGACAACCGCTATTGTATTGTACTAATCAAGCTAGGAAAACAGACTAGAGACTGCTGAGTAAAAGGAGGATATATGGGGAGGGGTACCCAGAGAATTCATAACATAGAATAGAGAAAGAGGCCATTCAGCCCACACTATTACACTACTCCTTGAAGAAATGAGCCACTTAGCTCCTCTTGACTTATTCTTTGCTTTTATTTCTCCCCCAATAAATGTAGATTTAAATCTTTTCAAGAATCTGTTTGGCTTGGTCAAGTTAGTTGATCTATTCCCTTTCGACATAGACAATCTCTAAAGATTGAGGTTGACTTACTTTCACCTCAATTCTGAGGGGACTGATAAGAACATAAGAAATATGAGCAGGAGTCGGCCATTTGTCGGAGAGCAGCAGCAATCATCAAGGATCCACACCACCCGGCACATGCTCTGTTCTTGCTGCTGCCATCAGGAAAGAGGTGTAGGTGCCTCATGACTTGCACCACCAGGTTCAGGAAGAGCTACTCCCCCTCCAACATCAGACTCCTCAACAACAAACTCAATCAGGGACTCATTTAAGGATCTTACTTGTGCACCTTATAGTCTTTTTTTCTCTCTGCGTACAAGTTTTTATTTGTTTACATGTGTACATTGAGGAGAGTTTTTTTTTGCACTCTAGTAAGTGGTAATTCTGCCTCGGCCTCAGGAAAAAGAGGCCGAGGCAACCTCAGGGTTGTACGTAATGTCATGTCTGTACTCTGACAATAAATCCGAAATTAACTTTGTCAGTGGCCATAAAATGAAGGAGGGAAATAAACAGGGTAGGAAATGTGCCATCCTCCCCCATCTGGTGATATATCAGAATCAGAAATAAATCTGGTGTTTTGTGGCAGCGTCACAGTGCAAACCTTCATATTATAACCATCTTACAACATTACTATAAATAAAAAAATAAAAATAATAGTGCAAAAAAAGTAAGGCAGTGTCTTACTTGTTCAGGAATCTGATGGCAGTGGGGAAGAAGCTGTCCTTGTGCCATTGAGTGATCATCTTTAGGCTCCTGTACGTTTTCCCTGATGGTAGCAGAGTGAAGAGGGCATGGCATGGGTGATGGGAGTCTTTGAGGATAAAGGCTGCTTTTTTAAGACACTGCCTCATGTAGATGTCCTCGATAGAGTGAAGTCTGGTGCCTGTGTTAACAGGCCGAGTTAACAACCCTTGAGAGTTTATTCTTGTCCTGAGAGTTGACGCCTCCAAACCAGGTAGTGATGCAACTAACCAGAATGCTCTCCATGGTACACCTGTCGAAATTTTTGAGCATCTTCGGTGACGTACCGAATCTCCTCAAACACCTCACAAAGTGTAGCCGCTTGCGAGCCTTCTTTGTGATTGCATCAACATGGAGGCTCCAGGACAGATCCTTGGAGATGTTGACACCCAAGAATTTGAAGTTCTTGACCCTCTCCACTACTGAGCCCTTGATGAGGAATGGGTCGTGTTCCCCTGGCTTCCTCCTAAAGCCCACAATCGTCTCCTTGGGTTTGCTGACATTGAGTGCAAAGTTATTGTTGTGACACCACTCAAGGAGCTGATCTATCTCCCTCCTGGACGTTTCCTCAGTGCTGTTTGTGATTCTGCCGACAACTGTGATGTCATCAGCAAACTTGTAGATGGCATTGGAATTGTGCCTGACCACAGTCATTAGTGTATAACGAGTAGACCAGTGGGGTAAGCACACATCCTTGGGGAGTGCCTGTGTTAATAATCAGTGAGGAGGAGATATTTCCAATTCATACTGACTGTAGTCTTCAGATGAGAAAATCAAGGAACCAGTTGCAGAGGTGGGGGGTGGGGGGCACAGAGGCCTAGAGTTTGTAGTTTCTTGACCAGCACTGAGGGAATAATGGTATTGAAGGTTGAGTTGTAGTCGATGAAGAGCAGCCGTATGTATGAATTGCTGTTTCCGAGGTGGTCCAGAGCTGAGTGGAGAATCGGTGATATTGCATCTGCTGTGGAGCGATTGTGACGATAGGCGAATTGCAGTGGGTCCGGATCTTTACTTAGGAGTGTGTTAATTCTGGTCATGACCAGCCTCTCAAAGCATTTCATCACAGTAGAAGTTAGTGCTACAAGGCAGTAGTCATTAAGGCAGCTCCCACTATGAAAAGGTCCGTGAACACTTCAGTGCGGTGATATGTATATAATGCTGTGTGTGTGAGTGGCTGGCCGGCCCACTGATGACCTTGCCATAAAGGTTGACCTCCCTATCCCCTTTCATTCCTTTGAGCACATGGAGTCGGGTCAGCTACAATCTAATGTGAATTAAAACCTATCGTTCCTTAGATTTTGGCGTCTTTGATAGTGCGCAACATTCAGCTAGTTGATTGGCGCTGATTTTCAGTACCCTATCAGGTACACTGTTAGGGCCTGACTACTTGTGAGGGTTTCCACCAACAGGTAATGACCTTCCAAACTGATCAGACTCCTGCAATGAGCTATTACAGGGGTACAAGAAGCCAGCTGATCATTGCATTCTCAAGGAGCATAGGGATGGACAATAAATACTGACCGAGACCTTCACATTCTGTGATAGAACATATAGATACCATGTAAGATTAGTTGACTCAAGTCAGGCCAGATTAGAATCTGAAATCTCCAGTACCAAGCACACACCTGCCATGTAAGCTCGCAAAAAATCTTCTCCATAAACGCATTTTTCTGGTAGTTGTTGTACAGAAAACATCTACTGTATGTGAGGCACTGCCCCAAGGAGGCAGCCAACATCACAAAGGATCCCCACTACCCCAGTCTTACTGCATCCTTCAGGCAGAAGGTACAGAAGGCTGAAGTCCAGCATAACTTAGCTTTGAGAATATTTTTTGTTATCAGGCTCTTTAATAACCCCACACTATCCCAAACCTAAATTTAAACTACTCCAGGATCACCAAAAGGTTTACGTTCACATCATTTTATCTCTTGTACTAAAAATATTTATTGATTTATTGTTGCGGTTACTGCCTTGGCATGTTGTAATAATTTCATTTATTTTATTGTAGTTAGTGTATCTTATGTACCTGTTTGGCTGCAGCAGATAGGAATTTTTGGTGCATCTGTACATTATACTGATGTTTATAATAATCTTTCATCTCATCTCAAAGAGACAGCATTCACAAATCTATGCCCTTATGGAGGAACTTAATACAGAGGCCACAAAAACTTTTAAATGCAATTTAAATCATGCAGTGTTCTAACCACACAACTGGAGCAACAGTGCCATCTTGTGGCTACAATATCATCCAATTTATTCTTCTGCAAACAACGTGGCTTCTCTTCTACCATCATTAACTTGGCTCTCATATCTTACCCTCTACTACCCGCACATCTTTAGCCAGAGTGTCGAGGATTTGTGGAATTAATTGTCAAATACAGCTGTGGAGGCCAGATTGTTGGGGGAGTCCGAGGGAGATTGATAGGTATCTAATTAGTCAAAGTATCAAGGGATGTGGGGAAAAGGCCAGAACTTGCAACCAGATGTGAGAACAGTTCAGCGCAGGGTGGATTTGCAAAGCAGACTCGATGGGCTGAATGGCTTACTTCTGTTCCTTTTTCTTGTAATCTGCTCTGGCCTCGTCCACCCTTACGAGCAACAGGACAGGATTCCCCTTGTCCTCACCTATCACTCTCCCCAACCAACATATGACCACCAGCCTACTGCAGGGGGAAATCTCTGTACTGGCTGTCAATCAGCCGACCTGAATATAGACCTGAGCTGGCCCCTCCTGAGCCAGTCACACGGGGAGCCACCAAGGCTTGAACTGGTGTTCAGATTTTTACTGGAATAAAGCCTGTTGTACAGTCTTTTGAGTTTTGTGCTTGTTTGCTGCTACCTCAGTGCATCACAATACGTGATCCCACCACTTCTCCAATTTCTGTTAGAAACCCCCTGTGGCGTAAATAGAAGCTGACACTCGACTGGAGGGAGAAGAAACACTTTTATTAGCTTACAACACAGGTACATGAACAGGGTTCAGAGGGGTTCTGGATTTAGTCTGGAAACCAGAGTTATATACGGGCCCCAGGGTGAGGAGCCGGGAGGTGAGACCAGTCGTTAGTACAGCACACTTCTAGTGAATCCTAGTTCACTACATTCACCCCTTCCTTTAGAATTAAGGGTCTGTGGGATGAAGAGAACAAGAAACCAGTAATAGACATAGAAGAGAAGTATAGATAATACTATTTACAGATTGAGGCAGGTCCAGGGGGTCTGGAGATCCTGGTGGAGCGTCTTAGCACCAGGAGGCCTTGGGCTCCTTGAGTCTCCTGGTCCACCTTCGATGGAAGGGTAGTGGGCTGGGGCTCCAGCTCAATGATAGAGGGGGGGGGGTTCACTCTCCTCCTGAATCGGGTCCCCTGAGACCCTGAGCGGTGGTGGGGAGAAAAAGCTCAGCAGCTCATGGAGCACCTGAGGCAATGGATCCTCTGTTCCAGCAGGTGCCAGGTCCCTGATGAAGATAGTGTCCTCCCTGCCATCTGGGTACTCCACGTAGGCATATGTGGGGTTAGCATGGAGCAATTTCACCCTTTCCTTTTTAGTCTTGCTTCTCCTCACATACTTCTTGAGAAGGACAGGACCACGACTAGTGAGCCAGGCTGGGAGTGTAGCCCCTTATGCCGACCTTCTGTCGAATGTAAACATGAGCTCTTGAGGAGTAGCGTTGTTCACAGTGCAGAGTAGTGACCGAATTGAGTGGAGCGCGATGGGGAGGACATCCTGCAGCATGAGTCTGGAAGGCCTTTTTGCTTCAGGGCAAGTTTGACAGCCTTCCAGATCATGGTGTTCTCTTTTTCAACCTGCCTGTTCCCCTGGGTTTGTAACTGGTAGTCCTGCTGGATGCGATGCCCCTCACCAGCAGGTACAGACGCAGCTAGTCGCTCATAAAGGCTGAGCCCTGGCCACTATGAAAATAGCCGGGATACCCGAACAGGGTGAAAAAAGTGTGTAGAGCTTTCATAACGGATGAGGCGGACATGTCTGGGTATGGGCTGGCGAATGGGAAGTGGGAGAACCCAGAGATGACCTAGAGAAAGTAGATGTTCCCATTCATGCAGGGGAGAGTTCCCTTAAAATCGACGCTGAGCCATTTGAAGGGCCTGGATGTCTTAATCAGGTGTGCTTTTGCAGGGCGAAAAAGTGCAGCTTGCACTCAGCGCAGACCTGACATGACCTGGTCATTTCCCTGACATCTTCTATTGAGTAGGGCAAGTTGGGGACTTGACTAAATGAGCCATGCGGGTGACCCCTGGCTGGCAGAACTCATTGTGTATGGTCCACAATTGATCGGTGTGTGTGGAGGCAAAGCATCCCCTGGATAAGGCATCTGGAGGGTCGTTAAGGGCCCCTGGCCAGTAGCCGGTGTCAAAATTGTAGGTAGATAGTTCGATCCACCACCTAACAATCTTGTCATTCTTGATTTTGCTCCTCTTGGCATTATTGAACATGAATGTGACAGAGCGCTGGTCCGTGAGGAGCATAAATCTTCTACCAGCCAGATAGTGCCTCCAGTGCATTATGGCTTCGACAATGGCCTGATTCTCCTTTTCCACGGATGGGTTCCTGAGCTCATGGCCTTGAAGCGTCCATGAGAAAAAGGCAACTGGCCTGCCTGCCTGATTGAGAGTAGTGGCCAGGGCTACGTCTGAAGCATCATTTTCCACGTGCACGGCGGCTTTTTGGAGGTAATGAAAAGCCATCTGGGCTTCAGCTGAAAGGGGGAAAATGAGGGCCTTGTTGGCAAATCCCAGGTATCTCCTCAAAGCCTTTGTGGTTCCAGGGAGGGGAAGCTCTAACAGGGGGCGCATAATATCAGGGATGGGGCCAATGACATTATTCTCCACCACATAGCCAAGAATAGCCAGTCGTGTAGATCTGAATACCCACTTGTCAGAATTGTACAGATGGTGCCATTGTCGAGGTAGAGGAAGGTAGCCTTCAACCCGTACTCGTCCGCCATCCTGTCCATCAGCCGCTGGATATTGTTCACCATATCCAAAATGCGAGGGAGGGGGTATGCGTCCAGGACTGTGCATCTGTTCATTGTTTGGCTATAGTCAATCACTAAGCTGGAGTTGTTTTCCCCAGTGCTCTCCACAGGCTGGTGGTGGGGTTTGACGATCCCCTCCTCCAGCAGGCACTGGGTCTCCATCTTTATAAACTCCCTGTCTGCCGTGCTGTACCTCCTGCTCTTGGCGGTGAGGGGCTTACAGTCGGCCGACAGGTTTGGGAACAGGGCTAGAGGTCGATGTTCAGCGTGGAGAGGCTGCAAGTGGGTTCTGATTTTAGTGGTCCGCGGTACCGAACACAGGAAGTCCAAACCCAACAATACTGGAGCACACAATTCACCTAAAATGTACATGCGAAATTTACAAATTTCCCTTACCCCCACCCCCACCCCACAAACAACAGATGACAATGTTTCCGTACCCATGCAGAATGGGGCTGGGGCGCTAGGAAGATTCAGTAATTAGAGGGGTACATTTTTAAGGTATATTTTTGCACAGTCCGTGAGTCTATGAAACTTTCCATGGAGCCTTTATCAATCAGGCACTTGATCAAATGTCCGTTTACCTTCACCAACACCGTCGAGTTGCTGAGCTGGTGAGGTCTATTCTGGTCGAGGTCCAGCGATGCCAGGTTGCCAGAGATGCCGTGTTCTTCCCTCGAGTGGCCCCCTCTGTCCTGAGTCGACCTGCGCAGGTAAGATGGTGCCGACCTCAAGATGGCCGCCCTCCTTCCTCCTCTCACAATGATGACACCGAATTCAAAATCGGGCCACTGCAAGATGGCCACCAAGCCTTTTCGTGCCATTTCCGTAGGCGTGGGGTTGTGCAGCATGCGATCTTGGGCGAGTCCAGGCAGACGTCTTGGGGCTGGAATCGGATCCAGGAGCAGTGCAGGCCATGGACTTCCCCAGACCTCCCCAGACCTCCCTTCAATCGGCAAACCCTCGCCCAATGTCCCTTCTTACCACTGCTGGAGCATACTGAGTCTTTGGCAGGGCAGCAAACATGGTGGGGGCTGCCATAGCAGCAGCAGCCGGTTCTTGGAGGTGCTCACCCGAGAGCAAGATTTCACTGGCCTCGAGGTCGTTGTTCTCGAGACTGGCCTGTTCCAGCAATTTGGCCAGCTCAAAGTGGCTAGTGAGGTCCTTCCTTTCTGATTCGAGCAGTCGCTGCTTCATGTACCTCGAGCTGACCCCTGTGACAAGAGTGTCCTGGATCTGTTCATCTTCCCAGATGTGGCCCAAAGCGGCCTCATACCTGCACTTCTTAGCCAGTGTCTGCAGATACAGCAGGTAGTCGTCAATTGACTCTCCTTGCTAGGACCTCGTTTGGGGCCTTCCTATAGCGGGCTTTCAGCACCTTGACAGTGGCCTCATACGTTGGGCAGTCTCAGACGACTGTGTACCCCTTCACCCCTACCCTTGAGATGAGCTTATCTGTATGGAAGTTGTCCCTGGTCATATTCAGGTAGGCCTGGAAGCAGTCTAGCCAATATGCAAGCTCCTCCACCACATCGGCTTGAGTAATGCCTCCATTCTTGTTTGTTAAGCTAATAGAATTGTGGTGTAGATAAAAGCTCACACTCATCTGGAGGGAGAACAAATGCTTTAACATGGGTAAGGTTCATGAACAGGCTTCAGAGGAGTTCTGGTTTAGGCAGGAAACCAGAGTTATAAATGGGCCCCAGAGGGAGGAGCCAGGAGGTGGGACCAGTCATCAGTACAGCACACTTCTAGTGAAAGCAGTTCACTACACCACCCCCGCCCCCCCATCTATCCCCACATCTCCTTTCCTCTAGCTGTCTTTTTCTCACTTCCCTTTTCCCTGTCTCCAAAATCAATTCTAACCTTTCCTCTGTCCTCTTATCCTATCCAATTAGAACCTTTTTCCTGTTGGTGTGTACACCTCCCCCTCCCATTCTTCATTGTGCACTCCCCCCCAGCCTTTAACACAGATTCCTGTATAATCTGATCATTCCTTTACAGGGAAGTTATGCTGAAAGTCATCTACTGTTCGTATTAGTGTTACAAGCAGTGATCACATGTGTCCTGACAGGAAAATTATCTTTCCAATTTTTGTATTTTTTACCATCATTTAATCTGAAGGAAAATTTCATGTTTGAAAATGTTTTTATGGTGCAGCATCTTTTCCTGGATTTATTGAATATTCACCCTCAAGACCAAGAAGATAAGTGCTTTGGCCCTCTTTCTGGGAGAAGTCCAAGGGTTCTTGGCAAGGTTGCAGGCTTTGGGAGAAGTGGGGGAGGTTAAGGGGCAAACAAGATGGGCAACTTTGTTTGGAGATGGGAAGCAAGATTCATTCTGACGGATGGGGAGAGTGTGGTGAAAAGGGAGGAATTGAAGGGTGAATGGGGAAGAATGAACAAGTAGGGAAGGAAGGAAAGGCTGTTGGGAAAGGGAGACAGAGGTTGGAAGACAAATGGAGGGAGATGATCAGGGTTGGGAACATTGCAAGGATGGAATGAGGGAATGCTGTGGATAGGACGGTCTCCCTGTATTTATGTGCGTGTTCAAAGTATGCTGGTGTATGCTTAGAATGTGGGCCCCTCTATATGGGTGAGCATCAATTCTGCACAACAAAGCCTGGTCTTCACTTCAGTCAGTCTTTGGACCAAGACTTCCATCAAGTCCATGTGGCAGAGGTTGTGAAACAACAACCTGTGGTGCTCTGTTAGCCAGAATCAGACACACACACAAGGTAAAGACTGTACAACTGGCTTTAATCCACAAAGACTTCCATAGAGCCAGGCTGGCTGTGGCTGCAGCAACTCTGAGTGAGGCCTCGGGAGGCAGGCACAGGCTTATATCCCGGAGGGCGATTGACACGCGACCGGGTGGGGCTTGATCCATTCAGGCCGACTGATTGACAGCCGGCCAGGTGTTGTCCTGTCCCTTTACACTCCTGCAGGTACAGAAGTTTCCCCCTGTAGTAGGCCGGTGGTCTACCACCACACAACCGCATTTACCATAAATCACACAGGAATCACTCCTTAGATTCAGAGTGGAATTAATTCATCCTCAATCCCAAGGGACTATAAATGAAGAAAACAATTAGTTTACGCAAAACCCTATCTAAATTACATCTCCAAAACAATTAAATGAAGATGAATCATCTCTTTATCTCTTGTTTATATTTGGTTAATTCCGTAACTCCTCAAATTGAAGTTATTGGATAAATGAAGCCTGCAGATAAATTTAGAAACCTAAAAGATGTTGTAATGTATTCTGAGAAATTGCTCCCACGCTGGCAGCAGTTAAGACTCATCATATTTAGTGGTGATACATCAATCCTAATCCCCTGTGGATGGTTTAACATGGCTGTCAGAGGGAGTGTGAATTATTGTATTCAGGAACACCTTTGAAGTATGTCCACTAGCAGCTGCCAAATGGCCATTCAGCTCTTCAGGTCTGCTTGAGGATTCCATTACATTATTCTCAAAACCTGTCATTGAAAGTTTATAAAGATTCTTCCCCCAATTTTTTAACCATATGTTTATTCATTGGCAGATAATGTGCATGAGTGGAAATGCCAGCAGTTACTGTCCATCACTAATCATCCTGGCATTTCCTCCACTCCTGAGTTTAGATTACCATTTTTTTCTGGATGTCTTTAATTATTTCTAGACTCAGAACAATCCTGGAAGATGGAAACCCAGCTCCTTACCCGCAGAAACACAAGCCTGAATAGGTTTTGAACAGGCAGTAAAATCATACCAGTGCCTAATGATGGCAGACATTTGCAATAGCAATATTTTGACCAAGCCCATTCAGTGCAAGGATTTGCTTCATGTTCGGGGAACCACCCTGGACAAAGCAGTGTGATGGAAATCCTGATTTGACACAACAGAGGGCACAAGTGAGCTGCCAGAGAGGAGAGACTGTGCACTGTGGAGCAGAAATAACCATCAGAAAATACTGGGACAGTTCCCTGCTGGTGGTGAATGGAGTAGCACGTTTTTCAGCTGCTCTTTATGAAAGTACACTAATTTCTGACCACTCTCCAGTAATTTACCTAGAATTACTAAACAATGGGGGTTGAACATCCTTTTGTTATTGGACCCTGATTTTTTTTAAAATTCATGACAAATCAAATTGCCATTTTTTTAGTAAAAACTCCTCGCTGGAGGTTTGTTTCTACCAGTCCCCCCACATCTCCATCGGGCACACAAAACTCAAAACAGTCAACCAGTTTACCTATCTCGGCTGCACCATTTCATCAGATGCAAGGATCGACAACGAGATAGACAACAGACTCGCCAAGGCAAATAGCGCCTTTGGAAGACTACACAAAAGAGTCTGGAAAAACAACCAACTGAAAAACCTCACAAAGATAAGCGTATACAGAGCCGTTGTCATACCCACACTCCTGTTCGGCTCCGAATCATGGGTCCTCTACCGGCATCACCTACGGCTCCTAGAACGCTTCCACCAGCGTTGTCTCCGCTCCATCCTCAACATCCATTGGAGCGCTTTCATCCCTAACGTCGAAGTACTCGAGATGGCAGAGGTCGACAGCATCGAGTCCACGCTGCTGAAGATCCAGCTGCGCTGGGTGGGTCACGTCTCCAGAATGGAGGACCATCGCCTTCCCAAGATCGTGTTCTATGGCGAGCTCTCCACTGGCCACCGTGACAGAGGTGCACCAAAGAAGAGGTACAAGGACTGCCTAAAGAAATCTCTTGGTGCCTGCCACATTGACCACCGCCAGTGGGCTGAGATCGCCTCAAACCGTGCATCTTGGCGCCTCACAGTTCGGCGGGAAGCAACCTCCTTTGAAGAAGACCGCAGAGCCCACCTCACTGACAAAAGGCAAAGGAGGAAAAACCCAACACCCAACCCCAACCCACCAATTTTCCCCTGCAGCCGCTGCAACCGTGTCTGCCTGTCCCGCATTGGACTTGTCAGCCACAAACGAGCCTGCAGCCGACGTGGACTTTTACCCCCTCCATAAATCTTCGTCCGCGAAGCCAAGCCAAAGAAAAGAAAGAAGAGTAGTCGGATGCTTTTAAAGTTTATATCAGAGGTCAGATTTTATTTATGGCTAACATTAAAAAGGCTAATTTTGGGAGAAATGACTTGGCCAACTACTTGGATTAAACAATGTCTTAACTCCAAAACCTGTGCTTTTTAAAAGAAAAGCTCAATTTGCTAAACACGATTAGCTTCTTATTCAACCTATACAGACACAACTTTTAAAGAGTAAATCTAAGTTTTATGGTGTAAAGGCAGGGAAACTTTTAGCTAGACAAATTAAAATGCATACAGCTAAACGGCTTATTACTGAGATTTGCAGAGATGATGGTAAGATTATTATGTTGAAATAAATGACACTTTCTCTTAATTTTACCCTGTTGTACAGTTCTGATTCGATTAAAGGTTGAAATTCTTTACAGCAATTCTTGGATAGTTTGACTATTCCTTCAGTTTCTTCAGAAAATAAATTAAAGCTGGAACAGCCTAGCTCTGAGCAGGAGATTGCAGCAGCCATTAACTCTTTGCAGACCAGTAGCGTTCCTGGTCCTGATGGCTTCTCAGATGAGTTTTATAAATAATTTTCCCATTTATTGATACCCCATTTACATTCTGTTTTTACTTAATCCTCGGTTGCTGGGAAGTTGCCAGAAACTTTTTATGAAGCCTTAATTTTTATTATTGCTAAAAAGTATAAGGACCCATTAGGCTGATTCTCCTACCGACCAATTTCCCTACTAAATATCGATACTATCTAAGATTTTAGCTCATAGATTAGAGAATATCATACCTTTAATCATTTCTGAGGATCAAACTGGGTTTATTAAGGGACATTACTTACAATATCCATTGTCTGTTAAACATTCATTACTCTCCCAGATTCATCCTCTGAATGTGTTATTTCCTTTGAAAAGGCTTTTGATAGAGTAGAATGGGGATATTTATTTAGTGTACCAGAGAAATTTAAATTTGTTCCTCAATTCATAAATTGGATTAAACTGTTATGTTTATCTCCTACAGCTTCAATCTTTACCAACTAAATTAAATCTAAAGCTTTTAAGTTGTATCATGGTAGCAGACAGGGTTGTCCTTTACATCCATTATTATTTCATTTGGCTTTAAAACCTCGAGCTGTAGCTTTTCAGCAATCAGATAATATCTCAGGAATCACAAGAGCTGGAAGTGTTCATAAGGTGTTTCTCTATGCAGATGATCTTTTGTTGTGCAGATCAAGTCCTGACCAATCGATTCCATCCACTTTATCCCTTCTTCATCAATTTGGGAAATTTTTAGGAAATAAATTGAATTTGCAGAAGAATGAGCTGTTCATTTGGATCTTCCTGTTCTTTAGATTCCTCTATGTCTTTCTGTTTCCAATTTTTGGGAAGGTGCATTTCGTATCTAGTCTTTAGGTCTTAACATTACTTTGACCCCAAATCCTTTTCTTGCTCTCTTTGGAATAAGTGTCCCAGCAGGTTTGATAGTGACTGCTTCACAATCCCATGTCATTGCTAGAAGGACCATATTAATGAGATGGAAAGATGATGTCCCTCCCACTCATACTCAATGGATGTTAGATATGATGGCATGTTTGACTTTGGGGAAAAAATTAGATGTTCCACTACTGAAATGAGTCTCAATTTTTCTTAATTTTTTTCAAAATGTGTAAGATTAATTATTTTCTGGTCTCTGACCCCATTGGTTACCATTTTTTTTTAAAAATTATCAGTAGTGGTCTGATCGTGTTAGGCCAATATCCTCAGTAGGGTGGGGTTTGGAAAGTAAATCGGTAGTTTTTTTTAAACTTTTTAATGTAACATAGGTTACAAATACTATCTGCATTACTATATTAAAGTTGTTAATATTCTATTTTATTCTCATGTAATTACGTAACATTTATATGATGAAATTATAAAAATATTGAAAAGAAACTACTGGGAAATCTGAGATGAAGCAGCATCTGAGGAAAAAAAGAACAGATCAGCATTTAGGGTCTTGGAATCTTCATCAAAATGGCCAGTTAACAAGAACATTTGGAGGGCAAGGAAGGAAAACAAAATAAATTCAATATGCTGAAATAATGTGCAAGCCAAGCATTTTTGTTACTGTGAAACATGAAAGTCTGCCAACACGATGATTGCAGTAAAAACACACCAAAATGCTGTGGAACTCAGCCAGTCTCTCAGAGTACATAGGCCTGAGCACTTCTTCAAAGGTAATATATCTCTACCTCCTATGGTTGCTGAGAGACCTACAAGTCCCTCCCACATTTTTTTTTGTCTGTGTAAAACATTGGTAAAGTTGTAGTCTCTGTAATGTGTAGTTTTAGTCAAGGCTCAACTGTAATAATGATTGGTCCAAATACAAACAAAGCTATCTAAAGTAGACAAATCAGTATCAGGTCCTGCAGACTGCAACATGTCCATCTAGGATGCACTTCTTCAAGTTTACACAATAAAACATGAAAGTCTCCAGACACTGTGATTGCAGTAAAAACTCACCAAAATCCTGGAAGAACTCAGCTGGTCTTTTCAGCATCTATAGGAGACAAAGATATAGTGCTAATATTTCAAGCCTGAGCCCTTCTTCAAGGAATAAGCAGAATGATCCAGAAGCAGGAACTCTCAAAGTCTCAGAATTAAGACCACGCTGGCTGAGAGAGGAATCCAGGAAGACTGGCTGAGTTCCTCCAACACTTTAGTGTGTTTCAAGTTTACAGTCTTCTTACAGGAAGCAAGAGGTCAGAAACAGAAAGGCAACTCCATAACCTAGTTTCTCTGATGTAGAGGAGCCATATTATGAACACAGAATGCAGTATTTTACGGGTAAAAAAATATGCAGATGAATCATTACCAGATCCAGAGAGCCTGTAGCGATATTTCATCCTGTCAGGCAAGCCCCTCATTTCCCCTTTCAATGCCACCCGTTCCCCAGTTCTGATGAAAGATTGCAGATCTTAAATAGTCTCTTCCTCTCTTCACACATGCTGCCTGACCTATTGAAAATTTCCAGCATTTTTTAAAAATCACTCACTGTAGAGCAGAAATGGTAGTTATAGGCATCCAGGAAGGAGCAAAAGGTCTAGGAATGAACCACACAAGGATGGCAGAGGCTGAACACAGTATCATCTTTCATTTCCTTAGCAGTGACAGGCCCTACCACTACATGGTGTGGAGTACAGGGAGACCCAGGCTCACAAACCAATTTTACCCAGGGGCACCTGTCATTCACACCTTCAAGTATTTCCCAGCACCCCAACCCAGGAATTTATTTACTTGCTTCCGACTCATTTGTGGCGCCAGGTAATGTGGCAGACAAGGTTGATGAAGTTTGTGAAAGCCATAATTTTACATATTATCCTGATAATACATGGATTCTTGAAGCTCATGAACATTTTGCCCATCTTCAAGATCAAAACTCGAGTAAGTGGCGATAAAAGATGGTAATCCAGAAGATCTTTGTAGTAAAATTAAAAGTACCAGAACATCCATGCCCAAAGCAGAACAACTATTCCAAGCACTAAATGGAGGGCAAAAATTCACAAAATTGTATTTTTCACAGGCATGCCAACAAATAGACTTGGACAAAGAATCAAGAAAATATGTGACAATCAATCCCCACTTGGGATTGTTCACCTGTACACGCACGGCCATATGGAATCTCAGCAGCACCTGCAATTTTTCGAGCTACAATGGACAAATTACTACACTGAATAGCAATGGGATGTTACCTGGATGATATCATCACGGGCCGAAACAAGGAACACTTACTAAACCTTGAAAAGTTCTTAAACAATCTATAACAGGCCAACGTACGATTACGACAGGATAAGTATGTCTTTATGCTGCCCTCAATGACGTACTTGGGATTTACAATCGACAAGGAGGGGGTACGAATGGATCCGGCAGCCACAGAAGTAGTTTGCGGAGCCCCATATCCAACCAACAAGTCAGAATTACAGTCCTTTCTAGGACGCATAAATCACTACCAGAAACATATCCCTAACATGTCTACACTATGCAATCCCCTCAACTGTTTACTCAAGAAAGATCAAAAATTGTACTGGAATACGGAAACTAAAAAGTTGATCAACTAAAGGAAATATGGTTCTGACCAAAACACGCAAGTGATTCTAGCCATTGATGCTTCACCAGTAGGACTAGGAGCAGTACTGTCCCAAATCACAGAGAAGGGTGAGCAACCAGTGGCATGTGCTTAGTGGACATTAAGTGCAAATGAACACAATTACACACAACTGGAAAAAGAAGGATTAGTAAAAAGATTCCACCAATATCTCAATGGAAGAACTTTCACCCTAATCAATGATAGCAAATCTTTAAGTTTGATTCTGGGCCCCAACAAAGGAATACTAATATTAGCTGCAGCCAGAATTCAAAGATAGGCCATGCTACTAGCCACATACAACTATGTCAAACACCAATCAGGAACACAACAGCTATGCAGATGTCATGTCACACTAACCACTACCAGAAGTTGAAAAAAATTAATAAATGGACAGCAGAAGCAGCAGGTATCAACCAAAAACAACTGCAACAACTACCCTTTACAGCTCAGATGATTGGCAAAGAACCCTGAAAGGAGGCAACATTAAGCAAAGTGTTTTACTTCACCCTTAATGAATGGCCAGAATCTGAGGTCATACCAGAAGACCTGAAAACTTACTTCACGCGCCACCATGAACTATCAGTTGAAGAAGGATGTTTACTTTGGGGTACCCGGACAATTATTCCAGCCAAATGGCAAAACACCTTATCAGAGCTGCACAACCATCCAGGAAGGGTACGAATGAAAGCACTGGCCTGAATGCATATTTTGTTGGCATCAGTAGACAAGAGACATTGAAATAACAGTGAGAGAATGTAAAAATGCCACAGGCCGAGGCCAACCCATGGAAATTACCTTCCATACTTTGGTGTCGGATTCACATAGTCTTTGCGGGGCCATTCATGGGAGAGACTTTCCTTATAGAGGTGGACGCACATTCCAAATGGCCAGTAGTTTCGGATATGGAAAAGCACCAAAGCCGATTCTACAATTGAACGCCAACGAGCCATGTTTGCTACATACAGATCACCTCATGAATTGGTCAATGGGCCCCAGTTTAAATCAGAACCTTTTAAAAAACATTATGTGCGACAAAAATACCAGATATATTTTGTCAGCGCCCTATCACCCAAGTATTAATGGGAAGGCGGAGCACTTTGTGCAATCAAAAAGATGATAAAACTAAGAAACTTCAAAACACCTCCTGATTCACAGGACTGTGTATTTCCTATTGGGGTACAGAAACACACTGCATTCTACCACAAAACATACCCCAGCAGAATTACGTTTCGCCGCAATCTGCAGACAAGACTATCCATGGTTCACCCTGATCTGGGCCTCAATTTAGAAAAATCCACGTCGCCACAAACTACCTAGAGCACTGGAGGTTGGTGAGAGTACTGGTACAAAATTACAGTCAAAACAAAGACCTATGGGTGGTAGGGGTGATCTACAAAATTTGAGCACCTGCTCATACTGTTCTAATGGGAGATGGACTGTGGAAACGACGTATTGACCAACTGCGACCATCGTCTGACACCAAAGTCCACGGACTATCTCACAACCTGGAGGAGGTAGAACCAGGCCTGCTGTGGCCTGCCATGACAATCCAACCGCTTGGGCTGAGTGGAAGAGCAGTAACAGGTAGCTCCATAACTGTGACAAGGAGCCCAGCATGTAGCACCCCAGAGGCCAGCAGTTGCCATTAATCCATCTATGGGTCCCTCCCAGAACAGCCCAAATACCAGTCTTGCGTGCCACACCGAGGAAGTCCAAGAGAGCACTTTAAGGACCATGTTCCATTATTAATTCCTTTCTGTATTATAATCACAGTATATGTACCCTAATTCTCACTAGAAGTCAATAGGCCTGATGTAGTAATGGTAGAGGGGCCCCATTCAAGAGTTATTGCACGGTTTGGAAGGTGGGGGCGTGTGGTGTATAAACCCACCCTGCTGTACATTATGCCCAAGTCATGATATCATCCCTCCATCGCTGTATGTCAGTAGCCATGTTAGTCTGATGGTATTGAGAAAAACACCAAGTCTCCGAGTCCTCATTGTTTAAGTGCATACATAACACAGTAAAGCAGAATTTTAAAAAGACGTTCACCTTCAAGTATTTTCCACCACACCAATCCAGGAATTTATTTCCTTACTTCCGATTCGTTAGTGGCACCGGGTAACACAGCAGGCAAGGTTGAAGTTCGTGAATGTCATAATTTTTCATATTATCTTGACAATACATGGATTCTTGAAGTTCATGAACATTTTGCCCATCTTTAAGATCAAAACTTGGAAGTCAGCTCCGAAAAGTAGAGATGGTGCTCATTCTACCTATACCAGCAGGCTTGTATCCCACCCACTTCTGTGCCCAACATGAAAAGAGCAGGATTATCAAACACGAGGGCACGTGTACAAAGTGGAGGGAGGGAAATTTAGGACACACATCAATGGTGCTGTTTTTTAAGGAATAAGTTGTAGGAGCCTGGAATGCCTTGCCAGGGATGGTGGTGGAGGCTGAAACATTAGGGGTATTTAAGAGTCTGAAAGGAAAATAGAGGGTTACAGGGCATTAAGTTTTAAAAGTTTACGGCCAAACATAATTCTGCTGGGGTATGTTTTGTGGTAGAATGCAGTGTGTTTCTGTACCCCAATATGAACATCGAGGGCCAAAAGGCCTGTACTATGCTGTAGTTTTCTACTTATGAATGAACCAAAACTGCCTCTCAAACCATCAGTTCTCAGAGCTTAATTTGAAGCTGAATAAAGCACAAACCCCAGGGAGTAGGTGAATGGGAAGTAGAACATAGACAACCACAGCACAGCCCTTTTGACCCTTGAGTGTGCTGACCCATATATTCCTTACAAAGTACTACCCTCCCCTACCCGTAACCCTCTATTTTACTTCCATTCATGTACCCAAGTCTCTTAAATGCCCAGTATTTCAACCTCCACCATCCCTGGCAAGACATTCCAAGCACCCACAAGTCTGCAAAAAAGAAATTACCTGATTTCCCCTCCCTTCACTTTGGACATGTCCTCTGGTGTTTGCTATTCCTGCCCTCGGAAATAGGCACAGGCTGTCCACAGGCAAGTCCCGCATCGGACTTGTCAGCCACAATCGAGCCTGCAGCTGACGTGGACTTTTACCCCCTCCATAAATCTTCGTCCGCGAAGCCAAGCCAAAGATAATCTTATAAACCTCTATTAAGTCTCCTCTCATCCTTCTATGCTCCAAGGAGAAAAGTTCCATGTTGGTTTTTCTTCTCACCTCATTTCTGCCAGATCACAGTATGCTCAAGTGCAGAAAAGTCTAAAGGAATTGCCAGCTGCATGCTGCAAATTGGGTCACAGATAGGAGAAACGCACCTTTGCAAGATCTTTGCTGGCACACCACAGGCAGCTACACTCTGACAAGGCCAGAAGCAGAGTTCCAACAAGTTGATTTACAATGAGAAATCACCTGTGACTTATGTTTTCCGTGGATATAATATGCCAATTTGTGAGGTTATGAACATTGCTCACTCGGCTGTACTTGGTCAGCAGCCTGTGCAAACCAGGCTACAATAGGTCCAGAAAACAAGATCTGGAAGTTAGTGACATAGTCTACAATATGTCCAGAAAACAAGATCTGGAAGTTAGTGACATAGTATGTCAGATTTTAGGGTAAATTCCCATTAAGGATATACAATGGTTCAATTTAATCCTCAATTTCAGAAGACTTGAAACACAAACTAATCAAGGAATCATGGTTAATAATGTGATGAAGGGCTCAAGCCCAAAACATTGGTTGAGTATTTTTTTTATCTTTGCTATACAAAGTACACTGACCTGCTGAGTTCCTCCAGCATTGTGTTTTTACTTTAACACTAGTCAAAGAATCTCACTTTTAACTGGGAAGGCTGGGACAAAATTATGGCCAGTGTTACAAAAAGAAAAAAAATCAATTCCTTTGATTTAAAAAAAAATAAAGGTCACCTTAACAGCGTTTTTCACAACGGATTGCAAAACATTGAAAGCTGACTACACATCTAAGGTACACACTGTACATTCAAGATTTTGATATTTTTAAAGAGCTTAGAACTTTAAGGTCAGAATTTCTACAGGTTAAGAATTGGGAAATTAATTTCTCTTTCCCCTCCCCCACCAAAATCACAGATAGGTAGGTTTCAGTCACGTCGCATGCAGTAGTCACACACTAAAAGCCTCGGGATTCAGACTGAATCCATGCAGTTGATTGAGCTGTCAGGGCAGCAGGTGGAACGGAGGCACCAACAGAAAACTGATATCCAGGCTGCTGTTGGGATTTTTTCCCAGTGACTGGGGCCAGGTATAGAATGCATGCACGGGGCAAGAATGCAGTCAGTCATGCACTCACAACCAGATGCGCTGCCACTTTCAGACTCTCTGACATTGGGCACAAAGGAATACATAGAATTATGTAACAGGGTATGCCATTGCTCAGGATGACATACAAACTGACCGTTTCCATACAAATAGATGCTGAAATCCCAAGCTAGTAAAATGACTTATAAAATGGGTCCCATAGAAACAATCGAATTACTAGCTCTTTTAATGATGTTTTCCAAAAATGTCTAACCAAACCACCCAGAGTTTTTTTTAAAACACAAGTACAGATTTTAAAGTACTTTTCTTTTCAAAATAAAGAGCACGCGTTGTTTTTAGAGACAATCTACACAAGAAAAAAGTTACAAAAAATATTTGCAGAGGCCAAGCATACACAGGTTTGTTAATTATACACATATGGTTACAGGTGTACTTGCAAAAGTTCTTCTGGAAATATACACAAGGCTTTCTGTAAATGTACATCATGAATGTAGTGTTACATTTCTATATTCAAACCAAGAAAATTGACAGTATCATACATTCACTTACAAGTAGACAAAAAATGCAAAATACAGGTATCTTCTGTACAAAAGGGGTAGGTCCACACTTTACAAGATGAACAGGAAGTTTTGTTTCCATGGTAACTAGGGGTTCTGTCGCTATGCACAATTTGTTTTACTGTCACAACAAAAAAAACATTACAATATTTGTAAAAGTTCTATGTGAACAGATTATTAATTTTCCACAACAATTATAAAGACTACCGTTCCATCGAGTGACAGATTAAAAAAAAAGCAAGTGTTTTACATTCCCTACAGCTGTATAAAGATAGAACATTTTCCTTCAAAAATTTACTTCTGATTGAGAATTTACATTGTACAATACTATATGCTAACGACAAAAGGAAAAAAATGTGAATATACACTGAAATGCACAGTATTATTTGTTTTCAAAGGGTTAAAGTTGGTTCAAACTTTCCACATTTACATTATAGAGGTTTACAAATGTACAATTGTACAATCAAATTATGCTCCACTACTAGGGTACATTTTAGATACAGATAGACATCAAATTGCCAAAAAAGGGGGAAAAAACTACAAATATATATGCAAAGTCTACAACAATTATACACTACATATTTATAAGCAAGACCAAACATTTGGTTGGATTTCATTTTGTTTTCCTCGGGCTGATATTTGTAAAACATTCAGTCCTCTTGGCTGTATGTTCTATTGTACACACCTACCTATTGAAGGAGTAGGAGGCAAGCTGCACACCTGAAGAGGGTGCACACAAACAGAAATTGTGTTCAATGGTTGAGAGAGAACCAAACAGCATACCTGGAATTTGGGGTGGCCAGAAAGCAGGGATGGGATCAATCAATGCAAATCATAAAAACAGCAGGTATTCATGTTTAAAAACACCCACAGGCGAGGGGAAATTATGAAAAAAATGACATCCACTGTGCCCATTTCATGTGGTTTTTGTTTTTTTTTTTACACATTAACTTTCATTTTAAAGTTAATTGTCATGTTCTGAAAACCTGTGTAACGGGTTTAAAAAATAAATTTGCCAAATTGCTGAAAAGCTCATGTCCATAATGAAAAAAGATAATTACAAGTAAATTTCAATTTCTTGCATATCTTACTGTCATAGCAGTATATTGAGCCGAATCTGCATATAGCACAAGCCCAATTTCACCAAAAAAAGCACCCTGAACTTTTCTACTTTTTGTACATTTAATGGGATGATTAAAATATCACAATTTTGATGTATTTTCTTTTTATCTTAAACCTTATGTACAACTATTTCTATACATCACTGAGACAAGGTAGAAAAGCAGGGCAGTGATCATTTCTAAAAAAATTTAGCCAAGTGTGAACATCTCCTGGGAAAAAATAGGACTTTGGGAATTGCTAAAGCATCATATATAATATATACATAACAAGACTTAAAATAAAATTTATAAATGCTTTCACTGAAGAAACTAAATTGGTTTGCTTTTTGCTAGCGTGGTAGGGCAACCTAAAATCAAGGTGTTTTTTGTAATGAGCCTGCAGGGGTGAAGGATTAGGCTGCTGGTTATCACATCAGTCAATCACGTTTTAGTCCCTCAGGAAAGGGAGTTGGGAGGAGTTAATCTGCTTTAAAAATTTACAGCATTCCATTCGGTGGTCCACCAATGGGGCCCAAGTCCACTCCATTCTTCATGTAGTATTTTTCAAGTTTGGCCAAAATGTGCTTTCCATAGGTATATTTACGAAGGGTTGCAATGTGAGGCCTGATCTGCAAAGAGATTTTAAACATCAAGTTACAAGGATAAGTTAATTTATTAGCATCTGATTGTACAAGCACGACCCAACAAAACACAGAGTTCTCTGGTCCCCAGTGCAAAAGCATGCAAACACTCATCAGACATAATACATACAGATAAATTATACATATGCAGTACATGTACAGCAAAACCCATTATCCGGAATTCAAACAACTGGCAAAAAAAGCTGAAATAAGTTAAAAAAAAAGAAATTTTAAATTGGCTCGATTTGCTTTTAGCTTGTTAATCGCACAACACACAATATCAAGCAACCTGTAAATTCACTTATTCGTTGTCTACCAATTCCGATACCAGGGATTTTACTGTATATAAAAATGGAATATTGCTTAATAAATAGTAGAGGCTTGGAGGGTTTGTATGAGTAGTTCGTTCAGTTGTACACAGCAGTCTCACTGGGAAGAAGCTGTTTCTCAGCCTGGTGTTCTCAAAGTATCATATTTACTGCCACTAAAAAAAAGCATCACACAGACCAAGAAAAATTGTTTAGGGCAGCTCACTCATTAGCCAATGTTGCAACCCTGCTAATATAGACCTGTTAGTTGGCTACTGGGTACACAAAGGAGATTACAGAAGTTGCAATCTGGAGCAACAAGCTACTGGTTGGAGAAACTGAGCAGGTCGAATATTATCAGTGGGAGGAAAAGAATGGTTTATGTGGCTATCCAAGATAAACCAAGTTGCTACAAAGTACTTTCTAATGCATTTATTACATTCATAAAAGTCGTTCAATTATACAGGTTTACCCAAACTAAACGATACTTCCTCTCTGAAGTATATTTTCAGATGACGTGATATTCTGAAAAGGGTCATGGTTGAGACAATAGAGGGTTGTGGCCAGAATAAATGATTTTGCAATCACAATATCAGGAATCGCAATTCAATTAACAACTTGTTTCATGGAACTTGAAGTGCTCTTGATTAAATATTTTTATGATACAGCATGTGTAGATAAACTGCTAAAAAAGCTTGAACGAATTAGTAGGTTTTGAGAAGTAGAAAGGCACTTGGGCCAAAGCAGTTGAAGGCACAGCAAAGGAACAACTTAAGTCAACAATGAGATAGATAGGGGCCCAAATCAATAATATTGATGGTGCATTTCTCTCCATGGATGTAGCTTGAACCACTGAGTCCCTCCAGCTTCTCGATGATTGTTCTAAATTGCAGCATCTGCCTTCTTGTGTCTCAACAATTAGTAATTTATGGAAGAGACCAGAATTGGAACAATGCCAATATCTCAAAGATGTACTGCTGTACAGGTTATTTTTTAGATAGAGAAACCTGAGACCAAAGTTGTATTGAAAATAAGATCTAAAACTGGAATATTTTTGGGCTGGGACACTGCACTGGTCAGTAACTACAAAAACTGAACAAAGTTGTGTGGGGCACATCTATACAAGGTGGAAATCAAGGCTAGCCAAGTCAGCCAGCAAAGGAATAATTGGGACATCAACATCAAAGGGAAGGATGAGGATTTCAAAAAAGGTCTTTGGGGAGGGGGGGGGGGAAGTGGAGTGGAAGGCTGATGAGGAATAATACAAGGGGAGGTGATAATTGGCAGTATGGCAATGCAGCACTCTCCGTCAGCACCTCCACTGGGAGTGAAGTAACACTGAGGCTCATTCTTGCACAGTTATCAGGGGCAAAAATAGTAAGGAAAGAGTTTGGGCGGGAAACAAAGACTTTGTTCTTCAAGTTGTTTGCTGGAGGAATAGGTGGCTGAGCGCTTGAGGGAATAGATGAGGTTTGGGTACAAGATCACAAGGAACAATCTAGAGCAGGAGTGGCCGACATTTTAATTTAGACAAACAGCACAGTCGCAGGTCATTTCGGCTCACGAGTCCATGCCACCCAATTAACCTACACCTCTAGTACGTACTCGTGGGCTGAAATGACCTGTTACCGTGCTGTATGTCAAAAATTAAAAAGTTGGCCACCCCTGATCTAGAGGAAGATTCAGGAATGGGTGGAGGGGAATGTCTGAAGTTCGATTGATGGGAGAATTGGAAAGAGGGGTGAACTGCAGTATTAGACAAATAATAGTCCCAAGCTTTGTGACAAAACATCAACTTAAAATGATCTTTTTTAATTTCAGTGAATACAAGTGAAGTTACACTTGGAATATTATGTGCAATGTAGCTACAAGATGAATATTATAAAGTTGGAAAGGGTAGAGAAGAGGTTAACGAAGTTGTTGCCAGGATTAGTGAAGTTGAATGAGACTGAAAAAAATAACTTGTTTTACTTGGAGAGTTGGAGGTTAAGTGGTGATTTTACTGAGGGCTAGGGCAAAGATAAGGTGAATAGTGACAGTCTGTTCCCCAGTGTAGGAGGATCTAAGATGAGATAGCATAACTATAAGGTGAGAGGAGGGGGAAGGTCGGTGGGATTCAGAAGGGATGCAGAGGACAGTTCTTTACTCAGAGGGTGGTGGGCATATGTAACAAGCTGCCAAAGTGGTGGAGGAAAGCACATTTGTTTCCTTTAAGAAGCGCTTAAAATTTAGAATTATAAAAGATTTGAACATACAGAACATTAACAGGCCATTTTGGTCCATGAGCCCATGCCACCCAATTATACCTAAATGACCTACAACCCCTGGTACATTTTGAAGGGTGGGAAGAAACCAGAGCCCCCAGGGAAAACCCATGCAGACACGGAGAGAACGCACAAACTCCTTACAGACAGCACAGGATTCGAACCCAAATTCCAATCACTTGCACTGTAACAGCGCTACGCTAACCACTAGGTTAACTGTGCTGCCCCTAACTACATGGATAACTAGTCGGGAGGGGAATGGAGCTGTATGGGACTAATGCAGCACAAGGCATCTGTGGGCCTGTTACCATGCTGCAGGACTATGATGGAAGATTTGCCCTTGGAGCTTCCAAAAACACACTAAAAGTTATTTTCTGTGTTAGAAGTGCCATTACTTCTTCCTCATTCTATACCATGTCATTCAAAAAAATCTATAATGGACATTAAGCATAATTAAGCTGTAGTCAGGGTGTTATTGTGACATGATGCAGTGAACAAGGACAAGAGAGCAGATCGCTGCACAAGTTTCACAATGCAGAATTTGGACCTTGAGGAATATGACATCACAGGGGAAGGAAAAGACTTCTGTTCAAACAGTATTTAATCTCATCTATTAACTGGGCATGAAGTTATAGGGTGAATGAAGATTTGAGTATCCATGGAGGTTTTACACAAATTTTGTGAACAATGAGCTGTATTAAGATCAAACTCTTAGCACATGTTATATGAATGGCAGAAAATATTAAATTGAAAAACATTTAAATGAATTTCTTTTCAAACAGTACATTAAAATAGTTCACAATCTACCTTGTGCATCACAATCTTGCGTTGGGCTGGCTCTGCCACATCGATCATCTTCTGTACCACATAGTTTGCGTACTGATCCTTCATCATCGTGTATAAGGCACTGTGAGGACCATCATTAATACTGCACACTTCATCAATCAGCAAAGCTCGTTCAGCACGAGAGGCATGGGTCACACATTTCTCAACGACATTGCTACAAAATAAAGACATCTATGCTGATGGCCCATTCAGTCTCTGATTTCAGATTTATTGTTAAAGTACATACACAACATTGCATTCAACCAAGATTTTTTTCCTGTGAGCCAGGCAGAATTAACACTTAATGGTCGTGCAAAAAATTATACCCAATGTGGAGATGCAAATAAATAAACAAATGTAAACAATTGACTGTGCAATCCAGAGAATTTTTTAAATGAATAAAGTGCACAATTAAGTCTCTAAATAAGTCCCTGATTTAATTTATTGTTGAAGGGTAGCAACCGCTCCTGAACCTGGTGGCATGAGTCTGGTGGCATCTATACCTCTTTCCTGATGGTAGTGAGAACAGAACGTGTGCTGGGCAGTGCGGATCCTTGATGATCGCTCCTGCTCTCATACTCAATATAGCAAATGAATTATAAAGAGTTTTAATACTGCAGGTAGAGAAAACCATTCCACCGGGGAAGCACCCAACAGGTCAGATCCAAACTTAGTCATGGAAGTTCTGGAAACAGCGGCTCTTAACTCTGTCAGGAACAGACTTGACAAACACTGCAGGATTCTGGTGCTGAGGCACCAAGTTCACAATGTAAAATTAAGTAAAAATTCCAGCTGATTTAGCAACAAGGTGCTAACTGAGAATTCTCCAGGACAGTTTCAAATCCCTAACTGGGGAGCTGGATGGGGAGAATGTTTTTACTCAAGTGTAAAAAAAAGTGTGATTCAAATATGGGAATGACTGATCCAGAAAGGAAAAGGGGGAGCTTTTCCCAGATGGTAACAACTATCTGAAAGGTTTGCAGAATCACAAAGTATTTCATTGATAAGAAGCCCTCTGCAGGGTTATAGGGAGAAACCTGCAGTCTGAGACTATGGTGCTCAGCTCTATCGAAGAACCAGTATATTCTGAACAGGCTGAATGGCCTCCTATGCTTAAGATTCTGTGAAATGGATAGGCACTAAGCCTGGGAGCAAAGAAGCATTCAAGCTAAAACAATCTTCCAAACCCTTGTCACAAACTCCAAATCAACTAAAGGTAGCAACCAGTTGGTCCCAGACACTCCAAAAGACCATGGTTTAGTTTTATTGAACAGAAATGGCACTTGATACATGATGATGCTAATTGTGAATTTCTAAAATGCTTCCATTGAGGTCAGAATTCAAATCAAGGCATTGGAATCCAAACATTAGTTTCAATTCTTCATAATTTTTAGGAATGATGGAGATTTGTGTGGAAAGCAATATCACAAAGTTGACTCCCATGATGGTAGAATGTGCAGAGACTTGGCAGGTGGAGACCAATGAACCTTGTGAGATGGTGTACTTTGGCAAAACCCAGTGATATGGTTTTCACCTTGGTGTCCATAAACAAAAACTGGCAAGTTGTTTGGGAAAGTTGAGAAGATAGTACAGCACAACTCCCAATTATCAGAAATGGTCAGGACCTGGACTATGTCAGATAGATGTTTATTTTTGGAGAACTGGTCATTTTTTAAACAGACCAGTAGCAACAGCAAATCACTTGTAACAGTATTTAAACAACAAAAACAAAGGATGGATTTTTAAGCATTAAGTTGTTTAATTCTCACCAAAAAAATATTGGCCTCTGCCAATCACCGACACATCCTCACCCGGTCAGTTCGGCTCCAAAATAATTTTGGATAAATGAGGATTTTGGATAATCAGAATTGTACCGTATTAAACTATCAAGTGGATTTATGGATGAGAAATGTAGAGGTCTCTATGGAACTATTAAATTCATTAACAATGAATTTTTCTAATGGAGTGTAAAGAAACAAGAGTAAAAAAAAAAAATTGGGACAAACGTTTGGACCAATTTTCATGGAATAGAGAGTCAAAATATATTTTCAAAGTTTGCAAAGTGAATTGATAGATACACACAATGTCAACATCCTTTATCTTGGTCAGCAATTCGGGGGCCATAGATTAAATATCACTGGCAAAGTATCAGGAGGGGATTAAGAATTCTTTACTCAGTGAACTGTCAGGGAATGAAAATTGAGGGACTAATAGATCTTCTGATCTTTCAAAAGGTTCTGATCTTTCAAAAGGCCAACACAAAAAAAGTAAACCAAATTATATCCTTCAGCACGCCACATTCTGTTCTTGTTTCTTCTTCCGTTCCCCCTACCAATACCATTTTGCAGAGCTGAGATCCCTAAACACAATTTCTCAACAGGCTGTCGAACATCAAATCTGTCAATAGTTGAGAAACGTAACTACACCAGACTAAAGGGAGAAACAACATACATATGAACAATCGACCCTTACTGCCTACAAATGACACCATTTAAGATCGTTCATAAAATGTAAGAGCATAATTAGGTCACTTGCTCTACCATTTGAATCATGACCGATGTATTTTTTCCTCTCAAGTCTATTCACCTGCTTCTCCCCAAATCTAAGATTAAACATTGCCAAAATTTAGTAATGAGGCAGTTACAATTTTTAAAAAAACTTTACAAACCATCAGAAAACTGAAGATTCTGTTTTGTATAACCACTAATGGCAGGTGTCATTTGATTAAGGTTAGAATTAAATGATCCATCACCATTTCAAGTGGTAGTAAACAGGAATAAGGGAAGAACTCGTGGAGAAGAGGGAAATAAGGAACAAAAGCCAGCAAATTATGCTGAAGTTTAATTTGAAGTCTTCATGATATTTTTTTTAATTAATAAACTGAATCATACCACAAAAACAAATAGTTCCCTCAAAGTGGAAGGGCCAACATCTGAATCAGTGGCTCCGATGTACAAAAGGTCAATCTGTCAAATCAGAGAGTGACTCGAGTTCAACTAATTCTGTATTAAGAGCAACCAACCAGATACTGCAAGCTGTACCTGGCAAACTTGTGCTGGCTCAGAGCCAGGACATTTCCTCGGATTTCAGACACGATCTTACTCTTATCCTCAGGACGGCCATGTTCCAAGACATGCTGAATGACGTAATTCCCATATTGATCCTGCAATTATATGAACAGATATAAATATCAATAGGTACTTCAAATGCTTTTTGAAGAATTTTAAAGAATTCAAATTAGATATGTACAATAAAACCTCTGGTATCTGGTACCTATGGGGAAGATGCCAGCTCAGTGTATTTTTCAGTTGCATGTTGCATGCTTGGTGAACTAATCATGAGGTGCACCAATTTTAAACCTGTATTTTTTACCCATTTATTTTCTGCTTTTCAATTTTGCTGGTGCTTGAATTCTGGGTAACAGGGGTTTTACTGTATAATGATGCTTGCAAGGATATTTATTTAAAATCACTCATCAAATGATTGGGAACAAAATTGGTAAAAATGATGATAAAAGAAACATTGCTCCATGTAAATTCCATGATTGCCAATCAGCACTTAACATGACGTTGATCAGTCAAAATTTATTGTCATGAGCAAGTCATGAAATTCGTTTTTTTTGTGGTAGCGTAACAATACAAGCATTCATATTATAATCATCTTACAACATTACTATAAATATGAAAATAATTAAAATGGTCATGCACGAAAAGTAAGGCAAAGTCTTTGGTTCAGTGTTCCTTCAGGAATTGGAGGTCAGTGGGGGAGAAGCTGTCCTTGTGCCGTTGAGTACTTGTCTTTCAGCTCCTGCACCCAATGGTGGCAGAGTGAAGAGTGGGTGGTGTGGGTCTTTTTGAGGATAGAGGCTGCTTTTTTAAGACACCTCAAAATGTCCTCAATGGAGTAGTCTAGTGCCTGTGATGTCGCAGGCAGAGTTAACGACCCTCTGGAGTTTATTCTCATCCTGAAAGTTGGTGCCTCCATATCAGGCAGTGATGCAACCAGCCAGAATGTTCTCCACGATATACCTGTAGTAGAAGTTTGAGAGTTTTCGGTGACATACTGAATCTCCTCAGGCACCTCACAAAGTAGAGCCACTGGCGATTCTTCTTTGTGATTGCATCAACACAGAGGCTCCAGGACAGATCCTTGGAGATCTGAGGAATTTGAAGTTCTTGACCTTCTCCACTCCTCAGCCTTCGAAGAGGACTGGGTCGTGTTCCCTTGATTTCTTTCTGAAGTCCACAATTATCTCCTTGGTTTTGCTGACGTTGAGCGCAAGGTTGTTGTTGTTCAATGAGCTGATCCACATCCCTCCTGTACACTTCTTCAGTGCTGTTTGTGATTCTGCCGACATTATCAAAGGATAATTTGAAATCAAAATAATTTTCCTTTGAAAGATTACTGCTGATATTGGAACAGAAGGCAGAAAATTGTTTCTGCTCTTGAACTTAGAAAAAAAAGTATTCTCTCTCAACTCTCTGATCCCTATGGAAAAATTGTTGACTTCAACATTCTGTCTTGATTCTTTTTGTGTAACTGATCCCCAACACCAAAAATCAGATGTGATTTGTTATGCTGACACGACTATCTCAAAGCGCTGAGTACTTTCTATTCTTATTTTTGGGTTACTTTATCAGCAGTAGCTCCCAAAACATTCTTGTACCCAATTCAAATAAATCTTGATCAATTATTGGTAAATGTAGCACTAAGCAGTGCTGAAATCACAACACATGTCACTTATGTTTAAAAGAACAGCTCAGTGTTGAATGCTGAGAAATTCCAGTTATCACAAGTATTTACTGTAGCACTGTCGCTTGGCCCATGACACTACAGATCAGTACTTCACAGGTTCAAATACAGTGCAGAGACCAAATTTTAACACTAAGGGTGGAAGAATTAAAATGAGGGATTCATCTTTGGCCCCTACAGTTTTCTTCTATTCCCAGATAAAGGCAAAAAATATAATCCTTTAAAAAATGTAGGAAATTTACGTCAATTGCAAATGTACATTGAAAGGCTATGACCTGGTCTGTATAAAGTTAGAGTCGATTTAGCATTAAATTTCCACATTGGTATCTTTTCCCACTTCCACATTGACTCAGTCTACGCCAGAAACTAGTGTGCCTACTCAAGACTGCATTTGTGACAGGGTATCTCTCATACACTGAAACATCAAAGGATTGTTGTTCAGAAGAAACCCTAAACCAGAGGGGGTGCCTCCCCCTTCAGTGGATGCAAAAGCAGGCTTGATACAATTCAAATCAGAAAAGGATATCCTTCTGGTCCATGAAGACAAACCCGGCATTCTGGGCTAATCTTGGTTACCTGAATTTGATCCATATCCTTCTAAACCCTACCTATCCATATATTTCTCATTTTGACTGCTGTAATTCTACCAGCTTTTATAGCTACTTCTGGCAGCTCATTCCAAATATGGACCACTTCATTTCCTAACGTGGACCAGTGAAAATGCACTCACACTTGAGTGAGGACAACATCAGATTCAACCCGAAATAAGAAAGTAGCCCATTTATCTCAGTCTGCACAAAGTATCAGAAAGACACATTATAAACACAAAGTTTGGGTGTGAAGGGTTGTTATAAACATTTCCACTTTCAACTTCAGTAAGGCTAACATATATAAAGAAACAATGTATTGTTCTGATAAAAAAGGAACACCAACAAGTTATGCTGGAGATCACAGGCAAATACCATTCAGGTTACCACTAATCCCTGACCAAAACTAGTCCATTTTATAGTAATAACGAGTTAAGAAAAAAGCTTCACAGTGACCTACTCCAGAACAACCGTGCTTTAACTTAGGCCTCAACTATTTACAATCTGAATCAGTAATTTAGAAGAGCATTCCAAGTTTAACAAGCCTTGAGGAAATCGCAGATTCAAAAGAGGCAGGCAATGAGTACAACTCCAATCAACCACATTTAATCATTCAGAAGTCCCAACGGTTTAGCATCTGACTCACTAGATGTTTGGCACACTCACTTTTAACTCACCAAGCCCTAGTCCTCGTCCATGACTTCATTTCCCAGTTGACCAGGGTTCACCGGGAAATGATACTATGTAATATCCAAAAAAATGCATTAAAAATGTGTTGGGAGTATCAATATTATCCAATGGTCCAGAAAATCTATAATTCAGCATCAATGTCCCAAGTATTACTAGAATTGTACAGCAGATGCCATAAGTGAGAAATGGAATATTAGAGAAAGCTCAACTTTCTTTTGAAGTTTTTAAGGGCATGACGGTCTTCAATTTTAAAAAGCCAAGAATAAAGTCCTTGCAATTACATCCTAGATAGACCACGGAGATGTGTGCTGGGCCTTTGTCCAAAAGGTGGTGTTATAGAGCTTCATCAAACTGACTTCTATATTGGGCAGACTTTCCTTAAAGAGTGTAGATCCATTTGTTGGAAGTTTGGAGGCAGAAAGCTTCAAAACTGAAAATTCTCAAATGGCTGGACAGAGAAATCAGTGGGAAAATGCTGCTTTTGGCTGGACAGTCCTAAGTAAGAAAACAGTACCACAGGCTTTAGAGGCATGGCCACAAGGACTGCAAGATAATCAAGTTTCCAACAGGAAATACAAGAGTTAGAGCTGAGGTTTGCTGCCAAATTTCAGAATTAGAGCAACACAAAGGCCTTAGCATACAAGGACACATACCTGAACTAATTGCTCTGTGTGTTGATGTAGCTCCTCCAGAATAGGCAAGGTCTGCTCGGGCATGCAATGCTCCAAAATCCGTTGGATAACACGACAGCCATAAGGATGAGTTGATAGAGCAAAAACCTTTAGTAAAAATAAAATAGCTCAGGTTCAGGTTGCAAAAAGGGAAAGGATTAAAACAGCATATACAGAATAAATTTATGATATGTAATGTAGTATAGTGGAAATTTTATTTAAAATGGTAACTTTTTGTTTTTGTGATACAGACAGCCCCCTATTTCAAAAAGCCCTATTTACAAACTCATTATTACATACCTTGAAGCCGACTAGAAGTAGAATGCTGTGAACTTCTGTTTTGAGTGTGGTTAAGCTGTAGGATATTCTCACGTGATGCTACCATCAACCAGCATCGTGAGATACAATGCTGTAGGAAACTCTCACGAGACTGCCCGGGAAGGGGATGTGGTGCGAGAGGGAGCCAGGTACGGATCAGAAGGAGTGAAGATGCGGGACGGCCATGGGGTCAGGAGCACTGTTATCACCCAGCATTGCGAGAGTAACCATCTCTTCATCGTCTCCTGTGAGTGTTAACTTTTAATCATGATCTTATGACAGTATGTAGTTATTTTTATTATTATGTACTGTGCTAAGATGTTTCGTGTATTGGGAAGTTCTTTATATACATATAAAGGTATACTATCTTCTTCTTTGGCTTGGCTTCGCGGACGAAGATTTATGGAGGGGTAAAGTACAGGTCAGCTGCAGGCTCGTTTGTGGTTGACAAGTCCGATGCGGGACAGGCAGACACGGTTGCAGCGGTTCACGGACAAGTTGCTCTTGTGTCTTGGTGTGAGCTTGCAGGCGCCTCAGATTGAAGAGACTGCCATCCGTGCGGTTCCGGATGTAAACAGCGTCTTCATTGTTGAGGTCTTTCATGGCTTGTTTCAGCATCATGCTGAAGAAGACTGAAGAGAGGGTTGGTGCGAGAACGCAGCCTTGCTTCACGCCATTGTTAATGGAGAAGGGTTCAGAGAGCTCATTGCTGTATCTGACCCGACCTTGTTGGTTTTCGTGCAGTTGGATAACCATGTTGAGGAACTTTGGGGGGCATCCGAGGCGCTCTAGTATTTGCCAAAGCCCTTTCCTACTCACGGTGTCAAAGGCTTTGGTGAGGTCAACAAAGGTGATGTAGAGTCCTTTGTTTTGTTCTCTGCACTTTTCTTGGAGCTGTCTGAGGGCAAAGACCATGTCAGTAGTTCCTCTGTTTGCGCGAAAGCCGCACTGTGATTCTGGGAGAACATTTTTCGGCGACACTAGGTATTATTCTATTTAGGAGAATCCTAGCGAAGATTTTGCTTGCAATGGAGAGCAGCGTGATTCCCCTGTAGTTTGAGCAGTCTGTTTTCTCGCCTTTGTTTTTGTACAGGGTGATGATGGTGGCATCACGAAGGTCCTGAGGCAGCTTTCCTTGGTCCCAGCAGAGCTTGAAAAACTCATGCAGTTTGGCATGCAGAGTTTTGCCGCCAGCCTTCCAGACCTCTGGGGGGGGATTCCATCCATACCTGCTGCTTTGCCACTTTTCAGTTGTTCAATTGCCTTATATGTCTCTTCACAGGTGAGGACCTCATCCAGCTCTAGCCTTAAGGGCTGTTGAGGGAGCTGGAGGACGGATTCTTGGACTGAGCGGTTGGCACTGAAAAGAGATTGGAAGTGTTCTGACCATCGGTTGAGGATGGAGATCTTGTCGCTGAGGAGGACTTCGCCATCTGAGCTGCGCAGTGGGCTTTGGACTTGGGGTGAGGGGCCGTACACAGCTTTTAGAGCCTCGTAGAAACCCCTGAAGTCGCCAATGTATATACTATATACTAGACTAACTGACGCTAAATAGGGATTATTATGTACCTGTTCCAACTTGCATACAAATCCGAATTAAAGACAAACCGAGGTAACGGAACTAGTTTTTAACCCAGGGACTGCCTGTACTACAAATTGCTCAAGATGATTGTCTGTACTGCTATATATTTATGCCATGTGCTGGCCATTCCCCAAAAACCTTCATATATTAATTTTTCTAATACATGCTGTTCTTAAAAAAAATCTTTCAACTCCATCTTCTTACTCCTATTCTTTACAGCTATATTGCTCAGTTTTCTTTCATCAACAGAATGCCCAAAGTAAACAGCCTTTGCTATTAACTAAACCAAAATGCCACTGATTTTTCATAAACTTGAATCATATTTTCTTACAGAATTTAAAGCTTTCCTTCTAAAGCTGCTGTTGGTTAGAAAATGAAGATCTGACAAATTACAGAGCGAACAATAACCTGATGGAGGAACTGATCAGGTCAGGCTGCACCCATGGGTAGAAATGATCACAGTTACATTTCTACTTAGAATTTACATGTTCAAAATTTTTTTTCCTACCTTCCAGGGTGGACGTTCACACACGAACGACCAAAACTCGAAACCTCCATTTCCTTACATGAATTTACACTGAATATCAGAAGTGTGTCAAGTCGGGGCTTGCAAATATGTGTTATTCGTTAGCCCGTTGTTGCAGACCACCTGCAGTTCAGTTTCGACTGCAGGTAATCCACAATAATGACTAGGGAGCTGCAGGTACAAATTTTGGAACGAGAATGAGTCACTCATTTACGTTCCAATCTTTTTACAGACTGTGTTCAGGGAATTTGGGAATAATTTCCCAGAAGACAGTGGCTATGTAAAAAAAAAATCATAAATGTTTCGGGTTGGGATCCTTTTATTGAAAATGTTTTGGTAAGTCTGAATTTGAGACTTAGCCAGATGACGTCTGCTGAGGGGTATGCCCACTTCCATAACCAATCTCATTGTTCTACAGCTTGCACTCATGATTGCTTGTGCGGACAATGATCAGGGTGACCCTCACTGCTCTAATATCTAAACCACCCAAGATTTTAAAAAAATTTACTTGGCTGAAATGCAGAGCAACTGAAATCAATGTGATTAAAAGAAAAAAATCTCATCAAGTCATACCTGTCCTTGGAAAGCGTCAATGATGAATTGCAGAGACTGTGGCTGCACACATTCAATGCACTTCTGTACAACATGGTTTCCATTCTGATCTTTGACACATTTCAGGACATGGCCATCAAGCTCCTTCACCATCTCATTCTGTATGCCAAGGTGGGAATGCGGAAAACATTAATAAAAGTTATACTTTAAGCCACAAACATTGCAAACAAACAAATCATTCCCTTTCGTGTGCAAATCATATACAAATTCTTTTCTTGGGCAAATGTTTCTTGGATCTTTGATATACAGTTTATTTTTAAAACTTTGCCCTAATGACTCAGACATCATGAATGAAATCTTATTAGTTCACATTATAAAGCAAATAAGCATTTGGATTTAAATGAAATTGTGGGACTCTGCTTCCACACCAATGCATGAAACATTTTGAAAACCTGCTATAACTATTTAGAAAGGATTAGATATGGAGATATAACCCTGAAATTTGCAATGACATGGAAATATGGTCAACAGAGAAGTTACAAATCACAAGATGGCAGGAAGCTGATGGAAGAATGTAGGAATGTAGGATGTAGGAATCCAATGCAGGAATGCAAGAATATGATTTTGACAGGTAGAAATATACTGTTTTAACAAGAGTACAATAATTTGGGCATAAACCTTTGAAGGTAAAATAATGAATTAAAAAACCTGCTGAGCTTTAAAAAATATAATATAGATAGATAGATATAAAATTTAGTTTATGGAAAACCAGAGTTGCTGGAGAAGTTTTTAAAAAATGACATGGAAAGGTGTTCGACCCATTGCATACTCATGTTGATTAAGATAATTCATACAGCCTTATCTCTATCCAGAACTTGACCTTTTCCTTTTGAATGCAGCCACCATCACCCTCTTTTCCTCATCTCGTTAATCTTTGACCATTTGCTTTGAAATTTATACGCTTTGGATTATGACCCCAAAAGTAAGGAAATAGATCCTTACTCTTTACTCTTTCTAAACCCCCTCCTAATTTTAATCTCAATTAAAATCTCCCCTTAGCTTCCTCTATTCCAAGGAAAACAAACCACCACCTTGCCTGAATTGTGGCAAACAAGTGACAAAAACTACAGAGAATTCCAAATGTGACCAAAGTGGCAGCAAGCTGCGCAAAACCTCTGGCTCTTCCAACCTTGTATAAAAGGATAGCATTCATTATGGCTTTTTAAAATCAACTTATTGACCTGTCCTGTTTATCTTGAACGATCTGTGCACATACACTCCAAAGTTCATGTGTTGTTCCACGCAACTCAGCGTCCTTCCATATTCTATATGGTCCCTTGCTGTTTTATCTCCCAAATGTGTAAACCCTCATTTCTCTACATTAAATTCTATTTGCCATTTTCCTACTCAATTGATCAGACTACAGCACAAGGATTCCTCCCTCCATAACCATTCAGCTAACTTTTATGAGACCTGAAAATTCTCATCATGGCCTATAATGAGGACTAAATCATTAACCCATAACAAAAAAATACTAAAACTTTGTGAACCCCAGCCTTTTAGCCACTGAAATAGTCAACTATTTCTCTCTGCTTCTTGCCACTTTCCCTTGGACTGCAAAAAATATTATAGCCACATATACATCCATGTTCAGGTTTATTTCACCATTAATTGGCACTATACATTTCTATTGTGGTTTGGAATTTCCTTGCATTTTATTTGCCATTTTTTTCATGCCTTCTCTTTGTTTTCCTGATTTCCTTCTTAATTTCTCTTATAGTTTGTCTTTAATACACTGATGTTTGGGAGAGGAATTCTTTATACAACCCGTTTTATTGGCTTCTCCCATCTCCCTGTTATCCACTCTGGCAGTTCCATCAAATTTATGAGAACATGTTTGCAGTGAAACCCTAGAATGTCTATGAAGGACAACCATTGCTCCATTTTATTATCCTGATGCTGTTTCTGTGGAGCTAACACATTTTCCCTATGTCCACACAGGCATCTTCCCAAATGTTCTGCTTTTCTCCCATGTTTCAAAGACATGCAGGTGATAGGTTCCTCAACATGGTTATCCAACTTGATAGGTTAATTAGCTACTGTTAAATTGCTGCTGGTGTGCAGGCAAGTGGAAGAATCTAAGGGAGTTCATGAGAAAGTAGCAGGAATAAAATAATGAGATTATTGTAAGATTAAACAGTGGCCAGCACAAACACAGTGGGCTGAAGGGCCTGTTTCTGCATTTATTCCATAATTCCATGATAAATGCAATGAAGGGATTATGCACTCAGGCTGATAGTTTACATTGGAGTTATCGCTATTTCCTAGATGTACTAGGTAATGCTCGTCAAAAATGTGCAGATTTGCTTTTCCACCTGCAATGCTTTCCAGGTGTGACCATCTTTCTCTCTGTTGTTGGTTCAATCCATACAGACTCACTTATGTTTTGATTATTCTTTTAACATATCACTCCTTCCAAAAGTGGGTTTCTTTAGCTGATATTGGCAGCCTACCTACCCTCTTTTTTAACTCTCATCTTGTTGAAAAAAAACCATGAAACCAGGAACATTTTTGTCAATCTACCCCATTTAAGCCAATTTTCTGTAATAGCTACAATACAATTCCCAGGGATTCAATCAGGAATTACTGCATTTACCTCAAGCACAGACAGTGGTTAAAGATTCAACAGCAATTTTCTGTGAGATCGAATGCAAGGAAAATGAGAATGCAATTAGACTTTTTCCAAACAGTGATGCAGTGGACAAACAATTAGCTGAATTTGTGCCACACCAGGTCAGTTAGATATGGGCAGTAAAATGGCAGATGCAATTTAATCTGGACCGTGACATATTTCATTTGGGAAGTCAAATGGATTCTTGACAGCAAGAGGATCTTGGGATCCAAGTCCTTAGCTCCCTAAAAGTGGACATTCAAGTAGATAAGAGTGGCAAAGAAGGCTTATGGCATGCTTGCCTTCATTGGCTATGCATTGAGTTTAAGAACCACTTGCTCTAGACCCAATTGTTACTGAAATATTTTGTTTGAGAAAAAATTGTCATTGGCCAATTTCCTTTGGAGTTATGAAACCGTGCACATAACAAGTAAATCAGGTACAATTAAAACTTTAAGCAATCCCTTACTAATCACAGGGCACCTATGGCATAGGGATTACTTAAGATGGTATGCGAGTAGAAAGAAAAAGTTTGACGCTACTTTATAGAATGCAATGTAAAATCCAACAAAGGGCAAAATAAATTGAAGTCAAGACACAAAATGAAAAGGTGGAAAGATTTTCCACCCATTATAATTAATGGGTAGAAAACTTGGATGTTTCTAGTATGTGGCCTTGAGTAAATCCACATGAAATATGCCCCAAAAAACTTGGACCAAACACTAATTCAAGCTTACGATGATTTGTTGGTCTGGAGGAATGGATTCCAGGGCCTTCTGTATCACACGACAGCCATACATCTGCAGTGCTAAAGAAAGGACGTGCCCGCGAATACGTTGAGCCAGTGCCAGCTTTTGATCCAAGCTTCCAAACTAGAGAACAGGGAGCACAGTCATTTTACTGGGATGCAAGTTCTATAATTACACAGACCATTCTCGTTTCAGTCAATCCTCCTACCCGAAACACTTCATCCACTCCTTTCAATTCACCAGCTTGAAATAACTATGAGATAACATTCTCGCTAGTCATGGAAATAAGTTTCTCCCTAATTTTTGAAAACTAGAGATAAACCATTTTTATTAAGGGCAACACCAATTATATGCTCCGCAAAATCTATTTTGGTCTCCATTAGAGATCAGAAAAAGTTGTTGATTCTTTCGGCCCTGAAAGCTCTATCACTACCAACACCCCAACCAGAACTGGGAATGAGTCATTCTCTTGTGCTTGTTAGTTTTCTCACTGGAAAATATGCAAACGTGGTCATTCTACAAGGTGATCCACTGGGCAAAAACCACAATGGGAGTTGGATACAACCAAAACAGTGCTAATTATCTCATTCTGAAAATGAGTTACTTCTAACGGGGTCAGTTGAAAACACAAGCCTGTTCATTGTACGTCTTAATTAATCCATCAATTTTTTTTAATCAATGTTGGTTTATTTCAAAGCCCTCAATTTTCCCCAAACCGTTAGTATGAGCAAAGCACATTGAATGTGAACCATTAACCTATCTTGCCTTGTCCCCATTCTATGGGGGCTAACAAAGGCTACATTTTCGACTTACCTCAAAAAATTTCTGAATTACGTAATTTCCGAAAACATCCACCATCAATTGATAGGCTGCCTGCAGAATTTCATTGAAAACCAGCTGTCTCTCTGCAGGGGTAGCTCTTTCCAATTTAAGCTGAATAAACCTGAGGGCCAAAATATTTTAAGTCAATATGGTTCAGGAAGTCGATGGAAGATTTTGTAACTTATACCAATAGCTTTGCATGTTTTGAATTCAAAGAAATCAGCCTTCATGAAAGCATTAAAAACCACCCTCCCCAAATCACAAGCTCCTTTCACACTTGCAAGTGATCCTCAGAATTAACTGCCAATCAGCCTTTAAAATGTCTAGTATGAAAGCAAAATCAGCTCAACGCTGGCATCTGATGATGTCATCTCGTGCGGGGATTGACAGCCCCTAGTACAATCCACAGCGTCTGCAGATGCCCGCAGATCAAAATACATTGATCAGGCTTTAGGGCCGGTCCACCATAGCTTGATAAGTCATGATGTCACCAGTTCAAGGTAGACAGTCTTAACCCCGAGTATGGCTCCTTACAAGTGTGAAAGCATTCAGTGTCCCAGTTAGGACCCCCATTCCTATCCCAGGACACTGAACGGTCAATTTAGTGGGATGCAAGTGTGATAGGGGGTATAGAAAAATGTGACTCATCCCTGCAATTCTTTCAAAAGGGAAATTTGAGCAATTATCTTGCCAACCCAAACCAGAAGTTAGTGACTTTCCAATATACTAAACCAAAAAGGCTATAACATCTAGATGTTTGCAAGCACACTGTTTGCTGTGGATGCATACATGGTGGTTGACAGATGGTATTCAATCAAGATCAGGTACAGCAAAATTTCAGTGTTTCCATTCCAAACTAAATATGAGCAGAGGAAAATCTTCTGTCTAAATATGGACTACATTACCTATGCCTTCTTCCCTCTTTTACGTTGCCTTCCCTTGACCCTAACACCAGTACCTATTTTACTCTGTGTGAATCATGCAAATTACAGAATACACTTGTGCATATTGATACATGTTCCACTTGATTTTCTCCTGCAACACATTTGATTTATTGTCACATATACTGAGATACATTAAAGAGCTTTCTTTTACATTCTATCCAGGTAACTTCATTCATACATCACGTAGCGCAATAAATTTTGTAGGGAATAGTGTTACAATGTCAAATAATGCAGGTAGAGTGTAACAAAAACATGCTGCAGAGTAAAGGAAAAAACTGCAGTTAAAATAGTGGAAGGACATTGTTTTTCCAGTGAGAGCTATTTAAATGCTGTGAAATGCAGGCTATAACTTTCATAAGGTTGTGCACTTTTCCACAAATTTATCAAAATGCATTGATAAAAGTCAATTACATTCAAGCCTTTGGAACTGTATTCCACAATGCACCATACATCACATTAAACCTGACAGTCACAAACTTTTCCTGGGATTTAATGTCATCAAAGTGTGTGGCTCAATTAACCATATTTTGGCCAAATTCAACATAAGGTAGAACATTAACCAAGTAATGAGGAAAGTAATACTTCAATTTTGATCCACCTATGTGACTATGATGTCTTCCACTGCTCCATGACCATGTACTTAAACACAAATAACTACAAAAGATACCCCAATTCAAACAACAATTTACCACACCTTGAACCATGTTGATCCTGAGAGAATTCCATGATGTGGCCAGCTATTTCACGTAGTTGAAGGTTTGGATAACGATTGTTACGGAAGTCCTCCAGTAATCTGCTGCGGCCTGACGGCATCACATCTGACATACTATACCGCAGGCGTGATGGCGGAAATAACTGACTGCTGGAGCTAAACAGGCTGGAGGCACTGTTAACACTGCGGTACTTGGCTTCAGCTCCTGGGGCAGCCGAGATGAATCTTCCACTGCCATTTGTAAGCCCACCTACCATACAAATGTATCACGATTGGAATTTATTCAATGAGGTAACTTGCACTATGTATTACTACGTCAGCAAAAAACAATATTTTAAAATTTCATTACAAGGGTAGCTCTCGATGTGACGACGGAGACACTGGCACAATTGTGATTCCCTCATTAGTGTGCAAGAGGAACTTTGCAAATGTACCTTACATGACACAAAATATATTTAAACACTCACTACATCCCAATTTCTGTGATGAATTGAAGTACTAGCCTTAAAACTATTCAGAGCACAATGAGTACATGAAAGAGCAGCTCCACAAGAGCAAGCACATCATAACTGTGCAATTAAGGACATTTTTTTCCACTCACTATGCATACAACTCCAAAAATTGTCAAAGGCATTCCTGGAAACTAAATATAAAATTCTAAAAGTCTAGGGAAAAGTCACATGGCAAAGCTATGCTAAATAATCCGATAATAAACTATTTAAAAAATGAACATCTGGAATAAAAATTAATAACAAGAGAAAATTAACTGAAAGTTACCCACCCCTCTTACCCAGGTTAAGGCTCGATGATGATCCATGGGATGATAATGATGGTGGTGGTGTTAGCGAATGGCTGGGGCCTTGGTTTGGAAGAGGCATTCCTACTGGGCCAGGGGAAGATGAGAAACCCAATCCATTGTAAAAGTTGTGGCCAATGGGAGCAAGGCTGCTGGTTGTTCGCTTGTATAGATCAGAGCTTCCAGTGAGTGAGTCTCTCCTAGAACCACTGCTGGTGTTTGAGCTGCCAACTGAACAGAATTAAAAAGAGGTTTATTTTTCCTGGGAACAAAAATAACTAATTACAAATCTCATGGCAATGGGCAATTTGGCACATGAAACAAGTTCCTTCCACCACCTTGGCTTCAATTACAGTCCAACGGATCCTGGAGGAATAGTCCGATTTTTGCAAACAAATGGTCAAATTCGCTGCAATTCTCATGAACATTTTGCAAAATCATTATTTATGAAGTGTAACATTTCTGCAACTCAAAAGGTCGGCATGCTAAATTCCTGTGCTGCATTTACTTAAAACAGGCGAAAATACCCAGTATAGAAATAGGTTCCTATATATTATGCCCAGAAATTCCATTTTAAGTAGGGTGAGAAATACAGGAACTGCAATGGTGCAACTCACAAGGAAAAATATTAGCTTAAAGGGGGGAAAATGCATTAACATTAAGCCAAAGATGCCTCAACGCAAAAGTGAAGTGTCATATTGTTACCCATTATCTTTTATGTTAAAACTCAAGGTTATACCATGGAACTTTTGTTTGTAGAAAAATATCTTTAAAAAGAAAATAGTACTTTGAGTCTCCAAGCACCTTAAATACTTTAAAAGCCAGTAATATGCCTCACAGGGCAAATCTTTACATTGAAGTTGTGCACTTAGCATCGTACTACTGCAATTAAAAATGTACCTGCTGATCCAAATCCTCCAAGCGCAGATCCAAGGGTCGCCCCAAGTGAACTAGTGCTTCCAAAACCCAGGGAAGTGCCGCCAGGCTGGCCAGACCCTTGAGAGAACAGGGAATTGCTCTGTGAAGTGCTAGACAGGGAATTGTTACCGTAGAAGGAGTTTGAGGCCAAACTGTTGGCGGGTTGCTGTTGTGGCTGTTGTTGTGGCTGTTGATTGCTCATAGGGCGAAAGGAGCCATTTGACGTTCCTGCTAAACCACTTGCTGTACCATTTGCGGAAGCTGCTGCAGCAACTGCTGGAACACGAAAGATTTATTGAAAGGCCAAGGAGTTAAAAAGGCTGGCAATGAAATTTCAATGAAATACAAAGGACACCAACTTTTGTCCATATCAACACTCCGCTTTCTAGGAACACGACTGACAGAGGCACTAGCAGGTCATGCATAAATGACAAAGCAGCAATCTCTCATGAAACAGTATGCTTCTGATTATCTCCTGTCAATGTCATTCACGTGAACAATCCCACAATGTTTGAGAAACAACTACTGTGACATCTATAGCACAATACAAATTTTTTTATGGCGACATGTTTAGGGGTGCATATCTATAAATATGAAAAGCACAGTAGTTATCAAACAAACTTCTAACAACGAAGTACAGTACAACTCGGATTATCCGAAATCAGATTTTCCAAAATCTTCATTTATCCAATTTTTTTAAAAATTGGGTGAATGAGAATATCCGAAACAAATCAGAAATCCTCATTTATCTCATTTTTCAGGGAGCCAAACTGACTTCACAGATTGAAAAAAAAATTCACTTGACATGAAATTATAATGACAATTGTCCTCTTTTCAGTTAACTCCCTCCCCTCTCTCTTTCCATAATGACAATTGTCCTCTTTTCAGTTAACTCCCTCCCCTCTCTCTTTCCATTTCATTTTTACCTACCCCATTAAATTTTCTCTCCAACTCTCCCTCTCAAACTGCGTGCCATTGTCTCCCAGCCGCAAGTGGTCGGAAGAATACCTTGTCCTGGTGTCATCAAGGAGAGTGGCCTCCTGGCAGGAGTGGGACCTCAGGCTCAGTGGCATTCCCTTCTCTCCCTCCTTCCCTGGCACACCGGATGCCAACACAGACTCTGAATCCTCCCCCCTCAGCCTACTTCATGCATGTGCGTTAGGCCTAGAAGAGGATTCAGAGTCAGAACTCCAGCATCCGGGGAGACAGGAGACCACCAACGTTAGTGAGTGTTCCAATGGCCCAGGAAGCCACCCAGGCAGCGGTGGGTTTCTTGTCAAGATCGACAGTGGCGATTGGGTTCGTCTCGGTGATCGGCGGCAGCTTCAATTTTTTGTGAGAAGTAAACATTATTTTAATGCTTTAAAACCCTTCCCTTGTTGTTTGTTTAAACATTGATACAAGTGATTTGCTGTTCCACCTGGGCTGTTTTTAAAAAAAAATTTCTCAAAAAAAAACCACTTATGCAATATAGGCCAGGTCCCATTCTCCTCCCCCCCCCCCCCCCCTTTCGGATAATTGGAGTTGTATTGTACATTATAAGAAAGAACATTTTAACCACCAATTCCTCATTTATAGTAGCCCCTCATACGAAGCAAAAATTAAGGCAGCATTAAAAATGGACAACTTGTATTACAATCTTGTTTGAGTTTATCAAAGCATCCTCATCCAAATCCCATATTTTAAAAGAAATTTTATTTGTGTGAAATGTTGATCACGCTACATATACTCGCTCGCTGAACAAAACATGGCCTCCCACCATATAAATCATTTTGTCAGAACTAAATGTGCGTCAAATGACACCAATGGTAGAAGAGCACCACCATAGACTAGAAATTGGAAATATTGCCCCAATAAGGATTGGGTCTCAAGGCTAATCTCCTAAAGCAATTCAATTATCAATTATCTATGTATACAGTATACACAATAGGCAATATTTTAAATTGAAACACGGGGCTTTAGTGCTAGAGGATGCACATGTATTGGAGCAGAAAGGGGACAATAGAAAGGGAATGTTTCAGAAGTTGTGACGTGGCTGCGCTGTATCAATCCAAATCTCTCCCCAACTGCGCATCCGAGCTTATAGCCTATTTTTGTTTGCCTGGAGAGTATTAACTCAGTTTTCAATGACTTTTTTTTTGTGGCTTATAGCAGGAATACTTGAAAAGACTGTCACCATATGCTCATTTTTGATCTGTGCAGGTAGACCTCGACTTACGATATTTTTGACTTACTACAGAAGTCCCGGAACCGAGCTCCGTCGTAAGTCAGGGTCTACCTGTATTTTGTGTTCATTGGGTGAAAGAAAATTCATCATCAAAGGGTCAACTGGCTAGCACAGCTCATGTATCAGTGGGTTGGGAAGTTGGCGAACTGGATATATAGCTGAAAAACAACAGCAAAAGGTCCAATTTGCAACAAATTTGCAATTAATTTAAATTGGAACTGTTCAATTGGAGCACAAAATATAAGCAAAATTGAGAACAACCCTCCGTACTGACACAGAAGTATCTGACAAGAAACTTTTTTTTTGCCGAGAATACTGCAGGATTCAGACAACAAAAGCATTGCGGCAATTGTTCTTCCAGGGTTCAGCTTCAAGCAGTGAAAATTATTAAATACAGTTGTCGCTTGTCAATCTACTTTCGGACTTCTCACCAAACAGCCAGCCTTACCTGCCTGCGCTGCGGATGGACTGATGATTACAGGTGCAGGAGCGACAAGGCGTACAGGAGCTCCCAGGCCATTTCGAGCCCCAGCATTCACCACAAGAGCACCAGTTTGGTCATAGTAAGCAGCTGGAGCAAGGACCTGATAGCCTGAAACAAGGTGTGAAAGGATGTAACACAACAATAATGTCAAATGGAAACAGTCCAGCAGTGAAGACTGAAAGACTGACAGGAGAGTAACCTTATTCTGTCCAACTGTACTACACTTCCATAATTCATTTCTTAAAATTATTTATGCTTACACACTCCTAGATTGTCTGTTTCAAAACTCAAATCATAATTTTCACTCTTCTATTACTGATTTGTCCAAGCTTTTACCTTTCAATCCAAATAGCTGCTAATTCATCCAAAAACCCTGTTGACTTTGTTAAAGGTACACAAAAAACCACTCATTTATCTATTCATTATTTCCAACAAACCCTCAGACCTTTGTTTAAATACACTGGCCCTTCCACTTCTCTCACCTTAATCTGCAAGGCCCAGTGTGGAACTTCAATAATTCTAATCTATATTCTTCTCCACCCTGGTGCCCATTTCACCTGGCATTTAACCTGCTTGATATTCCTTCTTTGAAGCTCCCAGCTGTCCCAAAATTAGTAACGAGAGTACTGTTACAATAACAAGTACAATATACAGATGCACTAAAACTCTTACTTGTTGTGGCCAAACAGGTATGCAAAATACAGCCATTACAAATGGTATACATTAATTACAATATACCAAGATAGTAAATGAGATAATAAATACAAAAGGATATATTGATAAATATTCATATCTTCCATTAGTGCAAGAACAAAAAAGTGACAATTCAATAGTGCAGATCATTTTTTTTGGATGATCCCAGTGGTTTATGTTTTGGGTAGTGTGGGAGGATTCAAAAGTCTGATCTTATTCTTGAGCCTCGAGGTGCTGGACTTTAGGCTTCTGTACCTTCTGCCTGGGGGCAAGATGGGATCAATCACAATGTTGGCTGCATTCTTGAGGCAGTGTGTCACATTGAGGTCTTCAATGGATTGGAGGTCCCTGCACATGATAAGACTTGGCTAGGTTTGCCACTTTTGACAGTCTTCTGTATTCCTGAGCACTTGAGTTCTCAAACCAGACCATGATGCAACCAATCAGTTTAACTTCCCCAGTACATTTTGTGGAAGTTTGATAAAAGAGTACGTGACAAAATGCCAAATCTCCTCAGACTTATTAGGAAGTAGGGGTGCAGGCATATGCCTTCTTCACGATTGCTGTGATGTTCTGGCTCCAAGGGAGGTCTTCCAATACATGGATTCCCAGGAATTAACCTTTTCTACCACCATCCCTTGGTCTCCCCTCCCTTAAGTTCACAATAAGTTCCTTGGTCTTGCCAACTTTGAGAGCAAGATTGTAGTTCAGGCACTACATAATCAGATTCCCAATCTCCATGTGACATTCTGACTCATCATTTCCTGTTATTCAGCCAATAATGGCTGTGCCATCAGTGAATTTAGAGATTGCATGGGAGTCAAACTGAGTGTGTAGGAGACTAATTTCGCGCAACAAGAGTTTCTGGCCATACTCTGTATCTCATTCACCACAGGCAAAACACATGGTTCTTAGGTAATTGCAGGCTCTAGGAATGTGTAGTTTCAACAAATCTGGAAATCACCATCTCCCTTTAACACACCTCAGCACATGCGAACAAACTAAAACATTCAAAGAACAATGGGCCATGTTTTAAGTATATTAGGCCAACAACACTAAACAATATGCTGCCTCATGATTGAACAATGAGGGCAAATGTGTCATTGCCAGAAGAGTTAAAGAAAACTTCAAAAGTGTTTAAACCCTCCAAATTTATTAACCAATATTGCGTGTTATAGTTGGACCTCAATACACTGAAAAGTGCAAACGAGAAATGCACTTCCTTTTCGATTCCATGCTGCAGCTGACATAACATATCCATCAATAACCAGTCACACTGCATGTGGAACTCAATTCCAAAATGGACAACACAAGTTACTCAAAAATGGAACATTCAAAGTAAAGATATACATTTTTTTCCTCAAAAAATTGCTTTGAACTCTTAAACTATAAATTAAATCACATGACAGAAATGTGCTTTGGATCGTTTGCCATAAGCCATCATCAGAAAATTAAGGTTTGCCCTTTCATTCAACTTGGCAGTATGCCCTAAAAATAACAGCATTAAACTTGTTCTCATACAAATTTCTTGCAAACCATTCATCTTTGCCCTGCACCCACCTCCCACCCCCAACAAAGCATGTCTGTTGCAGAGAATTAATCAATATTTTACCTGGCATTCCAGTAGCCAGCCCTTGGCTAAAAGCTAAAGCTGAGTTGACCGCAGCAGCTGCTACCAGGCTATCTGCTTGTTGGCCTTGTTGGCTTTGATTTGGGGTCAAAGGCCGCTGATTGGCTCCAGCACGCAGAACCTGATACAAAATGTATGGGATCATCGAATCATTACTTAATCCACATAGAATGAATCTTCAATAAAAAGAATTCAGAAGAGTTTGCAGACCATATGGTTCTGAGGGAATTGTTTCTGCTGATAAATCAACAAATGTCTAACTACGCAGCATGGACATTCATCAATGCTCCCATTGCCAGGACCCCACGAATATTCTGGGGTCATCACCTAATAAAAAACCCAAATTGACTGGCAGAATAAATATCATGGCAAAACTGTGGCAGGTGAGAGCTTGGGTAGCTTATGGTGGGTGACTTACCTTCTGACACTTCTAGATCTTTCCATCATCTACAACCACCAATCAGCATAACATTGGAGTAATTCCCACTTGGCTAGATCCAACAAATTTCAGGAAGCTCAAAATTATTGAGGGCAAAGCAACCTGCATGATTGGCACTTCAATTAGACAAAATACCCATTCTATCACCTGCACACTGCTGAACTCTACAAAAGGTAGCTGCCTTGAAGATGCTTTGGTAAACTTGAGGGTAGGGGCAATGGTAAAAGAGCAAAACAATGAACGTAACAAAAACAGTGCACTAGTCTTTATTGCAGAGGAATTAATCGAGCAGAGCCACTTTCCCCAATTATGCAGAGTGATGATGACACTTTCCCTGGAATAATGCATTTGGTCTCTCTCCCCAATGATGGATATACTTGCAATAGAGGATGCACAGTGAAGTCTTCTTCAGGTAGAAGAGAGAGTAAGCAGATCTGATCAAATGGATTTATAGTATAAAGTAGACATGCCATTCATAAAGAAACACAAAAGACTGTAGATGCTGTAATCCTGAACAAACAATGAACTACTGTAGGGACACAGCAGGTCAGGCACCATCCATAGACAGAAATGGTCAGTCTACAGGTCGAGGCCCTTATTAAAACTAAGACAAAAAGTAGTTGAGAGAGTTGAAATGGTTAGCAACAAGAAGCTCAAGTTTAGATCCTCAGAGCGTTCAGCAAAATTCAGTGTGGCCTTCTAGGTAAGAACAGACTGGGTGACTACCAAATTCCTTAACTCTGTGGGGGTAAACTTGAGCTTTCTGTAGCCAAACGCCCCAATCATTCTAATTTCTATCCTTGACCTCGTCATTGTCAGGGTGAGGCTAAATACAAACCCGAGAAACTTCACCTCACATTCCCTCTTGACAGGCTTAAAGCAAACAGCATAAGGACAATCTATGTTAATTTTAAGTGAACTCCCACTTCCATGATTTTCATCTTTACCTATTCCTGTACTTATTTATTCCCCCCCCCCCCCCCCCACCCCTAACATTTCTTCCAAGCAGTCTCACACATTCAGTCCTATACCCTATCACCTCTGGGTCCCTCCTTCAGCTTCTTTTCCCATTTATAAATGTATTTAACTTTAAAAAATCTTCCTAAAGGGCTCTGATCCAAAATGTACACTGTCCATTTCTATGCATGGGTGCTGTCTGACCTGCTGCGTTCCTAAAGCAGTTCATTGCTTGCTCATGAAGTTTATAAAACTGGTTTACCTCACATTTGATCCACATCATTTAAAAGCAAAATACTAAACCTTAAAGGGCCTTATAGATAACAATACTATGCAACTCTAGAGTATGGTTAAAAATCAATGACCAACATCAAGCACTTGCCCAATTTCACTGCGAGTTTTCTTTTACAAGCCAGTAAATAAATGAATGACTTGCCTGTTGCTGTCCCTGCTGGGCCTGTGATGCAGCCTGCTGGTTTGCTGAACTGTTAGCTGCAGCAGCTGCAGCTTGTTGCTGGAAGAGATTTGCTGGATAAACACCCCATGGAACACCATAGTACTGAGGTGGGACCACTGCAGGACCTATTACAGTCAACACAGGAAATTAAAAATGTTGAGCATTTACAGGGTTGAAATAAATCTATGTGAAAAATATTACCGATGAGCTTTCACTGAAGGTATTTCAGCTAATGTATTTGTCCCTCAAACAGTAAGCCTGACTTTCTTTGGATCATATTTTCTCAAAATGCAACAAAAGCAGTCCATGCCAAACTTGAACTAAAAACAGTTTAAATTGGAGCCTCTTACTCTCACATCAATCGAAAATAGTACAACAGGATTGCTTCCTACAATCAATACTGCATTGCAATTTACATACCAATTACAGATGTGTTTCAACGAAACACAGAAGCTTACGTTGACAACTAATGAAATCAAAATCTCAAATCCTGTTATGCTAAGTCAGCCTAAGTTAACCACTGAATACATCGCAAATAAATGACAGAACTTTTAGGGCACACACAAGCCTGTTGAAAAGGGTTGAAATGGAAATAAGAAATAAATAAAGCCTAAACATAGTCAAGCTATACAAATTTAAATCACATTAACAGAAGTTTCTAGCACCCAGGTAAAATAGTTTTACTTTTCCACATTTCTGAAACATTGATCTATTCGATCCTTTCCTTAACTACAATCAATTTCTACCTCATTAATAAACAATTCTGTGAACTATTAACAGCGGTATTAAAAGTGGATTCAGGTAAGCAAAATATTTAGTCTGGCTCAGATTAGGGTACAGATTGAATTTTTCATTATTGAACACTATTCTCAGTGAGGGCAAGAATGTCATCATCGCCAGACTTTTTTTTACATTGAAATGTTCTGGTTCTTTACTTGAACAAACTACTACGCGCCAGTGAAAATGGGTTAGCTACATCTGAAACTTGACATTGGCACCTGAAACTTCTGCCTTGTAAATTCTCGCCGATAATCCTATTGAGGATGGAAATTAGCTGCTGCACACTGAATAGGTTTGTCACAAATGCAACCAACATCTGCAATTATAATAAAGAAACAGGTGTGATTTTTTTGTCATCATGTCAAAATAAAGTCCTTTCAAGATTGTAGGCACAAGAGACTGCAGATACTGATGGACAGCAAGTAGAGCATCATCTTTGGAGTACAAGGAGATGTTGACGTTTTTGGCTGAGACCCTGCATCAGCACAAGAGCACAGGGCAATGCAGTTAGCATAGCGGTTAGAGCGACGCTAAAACGGTGTCAGTGACCCGGCTTCAAATCTGGGACTGTCTGAAAGAAGTTTGTATGTTCCCCCCATGCCTGTGTGAGTTTCCTCTGGGTGCTCCAGTTCCTTCTGCCATCTAAAACGTATGGGGTTTTAGGTTGATTTGAGTGTGATTGGGTGGCCAGATCCAGTTTTTACCATGCTGTAAATGAAATTTAAATTTTTAAAAAATTTTATTTAAGAGGGGGGGGGAAAAATTGGTAAAGGTAGTAGGGGGAGGGGTAAGATAGCCAGAAGGTGATATATGGACTGGGGAGGGGGTGAAGGATGACAGGCAGGTGGAGATAGATTGGGAGGGAAGGGGAGGGTGAAGGTAGAAAGTGCTGCTAGGTAAGTGGGAATACAAAGTGGTGGAATCTGAAAGTATGGAAGGTAATGATTAGAACTATTCACGGAGAGGTGAAGGACAGATTGAACCAGATTTTTTTTTGGAGGAGCAGAATCAGTGTATGAAATATGTATAGTTGAAGTACAGAATCAGGAGGGGTTAGGACAAAAATGGGAATGTCAGTGTGATTGATGGATTGCCAGGAGAGAGCGTATGGAGAATGGGTTACCTGATTTTGAAAAACTCAATTGAGTACCCAGGCAAAATATTAGACATGTTCCTGGAGTCTGTAATGGGCCCCAGTGTAGCAATGGGTGGAGAAGTCTGTATTGAAATGGGAAGATGAGTTGAAATGGCATTCAACCAGGAACTCGGGATGGGCACTGTACACAGATTCTTTGCAAATTGGTTGTCTAGTCTCCATTTTGTTTTACTGATGAAGAGGCGGCTACGTCAGAAACTCCAAATGGCAGTAGATGAGGTTGGAGAGGTTGCACATTAATCTTTGCCTCACTTAGAAAGGCTGTTCAGAGCATTGTGATAGTAAGTGAGGGAGAACAGAACAACAGAATCAGGGAGAAGATGAGCAGAAAAGGAAGCAAAAGGGGGAGTGTTTTCTACGGAAGGCAAAAAGGATGAAGAAGGGAAGATCTAGCTTCCGGTGGGATTCTATATCAGTGGACTGAAATGCCAAAGAAGAATATTCATCATCCTTGAAAGTTTGGGAGCCATCCACGCTGGTAAAGGCAACTTTCTGAACTAAAAGTCACGTGGAGTAAAAAGGGCATTAGGAGAATGCATCCAAAGACTTCAACAAATTAACCATGCTTCCATATGACGGTCAAATCAATCCTTCAGTTCGATGCATCTTTTGAAATGTACAGATCATCATCTCCGTTCAAACTACCTTTTCTGAGCCGAAGATGGAAGGACTATTTTTTGAATCCAACACTTTGCCACAAGCAATAATCACATTTTGCATTCAACGTGAATGTTCTTGCTGAGCTTGGGTTGCAAATTTCCTTTGATGCTCTATTCACAAAGAGCCTGAAAACAAACTTTTAAATGTAGACATTAAATGATGGGACAGTTAAGAAGGCCTATGGGACATTGGGCTTCATTAAGAAGGACACTTGAGTTCAAGAGTTCAGAGGACATGCTGCAACTCTACAAATCTTTGGTGAGGATTGTGTCAGTTTTGATCACCTCATTATAGGAAGGATGTGGAAGGTATGAAAAGGGTGCAGAGAAGATTTACCAGGATATTCCCTGGATTTTAAATTATGAGACAAGAGCTGAGACTTTTCTCTTTGGAGCATAGAAGGATGAGAGGAGACAATAGAGCTCTACAAGATTATGAGATTATAAGGTGAACAGGTTTCCCAGGGCAGGAACAGCAAACACCAGAGAACATATGTACAAAGTGAAGGAAGGGAAGTTTAGGGGAGACATCAGGAGTGTTTTTTTCCCAAAAAAAAAGTTGTGGGAGCCTGGAATGCCTTGCCAGGAATAGTGGTGGCGTCTGAAACATTAGGAGCATTTAAGAGACTCTTAGGCACATGGATGGAAAAATAATAGTGTTACAGGGTAGGGAGGGTTTAGTATTTTTTTTAATGGAATATATGGGTCGGCACAGCAGAGAGCCAAAGGGCCAGTCCTGTGGTGTTCTAGGTTCTACATTTTAAAAATTATGAACGCAAACATCAAGACTTTGTAGAATACTGCAGATAGGAGTAATTAGCGATGGAATTACCTACTGAAAAATGGCACGTCCAACTAATTCTCGTGCTTAATGACTGATTGATGTTCAATCATGGCATCAACCCCACTGATTACATAAGCCCAAAAGGAAAAGCAAATCCACAACATTGGTCCAAAATGATCAGTTCCTCATACGAATGTTTTTTATGCCAGGACACAAATTACTTCTACCGTTCCAATTGTTTTTTTCAAAGAATTCTTTTCTCCTCCCATTATCTGCCTGAGCAGCCTGTTCCGTAGATTCATTGAGCAATCACTGATATTTTTGCATGCAGATTAATTACAAATGACACCCCCCCCCCCGCCCACCCAAAAAAGAAACCCTACACTGCATGGGCTGGACCATCAATTTAAGTGGCTACAATGCAGTCTACCAACATGACGCTGGAGCAGAGATAAAACAAGGTAAGGCCATTCATTCAGCCTACCCCATTTTCTCTCTCCAGGACAACAGTTCTAAGCTGGAATTTGTCCTTCACATACTAATTTCTTGCCCTATAGTAGGGGTACAAATGATCAAACAGCGCTACGAATTATCGTCAGTCAGATCACTGAAATGATGTGCCGAATTTTTACCTGCCAGAGTCGCAGCCGCAGCAAGCCCTGCAGTGTAGGGGTCTGTACCTGGAGGGGCAGCACTAATGATGTAAGGATTAGGAACAAAGGTTGCTGGAGCAAGGCCGGCTGAAAACATACCTGTGTAAGATTGGAATAAAACACAGATAAAACCATGTGGAATCATATGTCAATCTCGTTTAAAACAAGAGTGGTGATTCAGTTACTGTCTGTTTCTGGTTTTGATTATTCTACATGGAGTTTTAAACAATATTGATTAGTGTTGATTAACTAGTGCAACCACAAATCAAGGGCCTTTAGAATGCAAGAAATTTGACACGTGTTAAATCAATGACAACAAAAAAAAATAATATCGAAAATTATGGTATCCTAAAGGGAAAAAAACTTGATTAGCCTCATGTTGTTGATTTGCACGAGAAAAAATTGCTACATTAGAATTCAGGGTCAAATATTTTGTAGATACACCAAATGCAACAAAAAGAAAACGTATGGCTCATAATTATGGCAAAGGCGACCAGTAACTAAAACAGAAAGCATCATGAACTTTCTGCTGCTTCAGTTGATAAATGCACCCAGTGATACGTTTCCAAGACAGATTAATGAGCCACCCTGTGCTGAGAGGCTGCAAACACTGATCAGCTCCAACAACCTCACGCCAACCAATCACAATTAGTCCAAATCACACTACTGCACAAAATGCCCTCAATACTTAACGATTTCCAGCAGAGGGCCAGGTGCTTACATAGAATACAATACTTCAGTTAGAATAAAAAGGACTTCATAATCTTATCAAGGCAGAGGTCAAGTGGTGGGTGACGCCCTGGACTAGCTTTGAAGAACGTTCTCCCAAGTCTGCAAAATGTGTGTTATATCCTCTTGAAGGTAAAAAAAAAATCACATCAAAAAACTGGACAAGGAACTCAAGGATGCTCCCTCTGACCCTGAGATGTTAATTTATTAAAGCTGCATAAATATACAAGTTAATCAAGCACCAGAGGACTGCAATGTTATTGCTTCTTTTGACTTCCTAGTACGACGACTCTGTGATTAAACTAGAATTTCAGAATCTGTCACACAACAAAAAAAGGGGCGAGGAGGCACGTCACAATTTAATTTGGAAAATTCCTCAAAAGGAAAAGCTGCAGCCTGAACAGGGAAGCAAATATTACATTCCAGAAGCCATTTACCTTTAGCCATGTACCAGACAGTAATTAAATATAGTAATCATACCTGGGATGAACCAAATTAATTAGTTTAAAACATGTACAGAAATAAGTTAAAAGTTTGATTTTGAAATCCTTTGACAATTCACTTACCTAGCCTTCCCAATAGATTTATTTTAAAAGCTGCCTTGAGCATCCTTGCACAAATTTACTCTCTCAACACATCTCAATGGATGCCCAATGGGTCCAGAGGCAATGAATATAAACCAAGTCTAGATCCCAATTATATTTCAAGTCACATTACGTTGTTATTCTGGTTATTAAAAACCATTTGTCAACTCTCCTCCACTCCATACATTAAATAGCCACATTACATGCAAATACCAACGAGGTATTTCAAACTGAAAATTTATTTTGCTTATCATAGCTTCAGGTCAATTGCTCCACATTTCGCACAGATTAATTTGAAAATTATGCTAACTGCTGAAGGTCAAAAAAAAATCAGATTTTCGCTGGGTGCATAGTCGAGGCACTGACTGGTTCAATAAGTTTCTCCTACCAAGGACTTACCTATGTGAGGCTGCTGGGCGGCCGCAAGAGCATACTGCTGCTGTTGTGCAGCTGTCAGCTGCTGAACCGTCAATGCATTCTGTCTCTGGAAAAGCTAAACAAAAAGAAAGTTTTACTTTTTTGCGATACATTAATGCCAATACCAACTTAGCTGCTACACTGTCCAATTCTCTACATTACATTTTAAAACTACCATTTAACAATAAACAGGTGGAAGCAATTTGGTGACCAAAGCAGAAAAGTTAGTTTGAGGTTGCCTTCCCTTCAAAAAAAACTGAAAAGCAAGCCACAAAATTATTCTTTAACAAAGCAGCATTTTACCATTGATATAAATAAATGCAAGGAGAGAGACAAAGCCTCATTCTACAGGGTAATGACACATTACTCAGTTAAGATCTCACAAGTCCACAAAGAGCAAAATTATCTCCCAAAAGCTTTCAGGCTGCCTGCCATATGTTATCCATCCTGAGCCCAGAGACAAAGGCCACAAGCATTTTCATTTAGTTGCACAAGTCAACTTTCTTGAGATTGGTAATGTTAGAGAAATTTTGAAATAAAGCCCATCCAAGTGTTTCACAACCAGTAATGATGGGTCCCCCTAATATTTGTGGAACTTTTTGTTTTAATTACATAAAATATATTCTTCAAATTCTACTCTGCACCACTGTTTATTTGCATTTGCCTAATTACTACCAGATCCTCAATTTTCAAGGCTCACAATGTCTGCTGATTTAGTCAGAGGCTTTCTGCTCAAAGGTGACTATGGCCTACCACATCTTAACTAATTCAACTGGAATCGTGCCTGTGATTCCTTGCATATTCAGTCCCTACCTGAATTCAGCGATTGCATCTGCCTCAAATGATCTGTGACAAATTTGCTGACATTAAACATCATGTGAAGAACTCAGTTCTTTAAGATTCTTTCCTCTCACTTTCAGCCTATGCACTGTTTTCCTTGACCTATCAGCCAACTGAAAAAATTTCAGTTGGGGGTCAGGTTCATGTGCAAGCACCCGAGCCTGTAATCTTCAGAAATTGGTACTCCACCTTGAGTACTGAGGAGGGGGATAGTCAGACTATGGTGGGCAGAGGTGTGGTGTCAACCTCTGTGACCCAGAAAGGTAGGGATAAAAGGAAAAGGGCGATAGTTATAGGGGATTCAATGGTTAGGAGGACAGACAAAGGTTTTTGTGGACAAGATAAGAAAAACCGGATGGTGGTTTGCCTCCCTGGTGCCAGGGTCTGGATGTGACTATGTGCGCTCAGAACATCCTAAAAGGGGAGGGTGAGGAGCCTGAGGTTGTGATGTTGGAAGGAAGTGGTCCTGCAGAATGAGTATAGGGAGTTGGGTAGGGAGCTAAAAAGGAGGACCACTAAGGGGGAAATCTCTGGATTGCTTCCTGTGCCACATGACAGCGAAGACAGAAATAGAATTAGGTGGAGGTTAAACGCGTGACTAAAGGAGAGGAGCAAGAGACAGGGTTTCAAGTTCTTGGACCACTGGGACCTTTTTTGGGGAAGATGGGACCTATACCGTAATGATGGGTTACATCTTAATCCCAGAGGGACCAGTCTCCTGGCAGGGGCATTTGCTAGGGCTGTCGGGGGTGGGAGGGGTTAAACTAGTATGGTTGGGGACAGAGTTTCAAGTTAGGCAAGACAGCAGGGTGAGGGTTAGTAGGCTAAGGAAAGAGACAAGTTTGAATAATTTGAGGGAGGAAAAGCAGGAAGTACTAAAAAGATGCTGTGGTGAAAATCGTGAGAATGGAAGAGAGGAGGATATGCAGAAGGTAGGATGCAGGAGATCCCTGATATGTATTTATTTTAATGCGAGGAGCGTAGTAAGGAAGCTGGATGAGCTAAAGGTGTGAATTGACATGTGACATTATGATATTGTGGCCATTAGCGAGCCGTGGTTGAAGGAAGGTTGTGACTGGCAGTTGAATGTTCCAGGATTTCGCTGCTTTAGATGTGACAGTGTTGGTGGATTAAGAGGGGGAGGTGTGGCATTACTTGTCAGGGAGGATATTACAGCAGTGCTGAGGCAAGGTAGACTGGAGGGCTCGTCGAGGGATGCAGTGTGGGTAGAGCAGAAAAATAAAAAGGGTGAGGTTACTATTATGGGGGTATATTATAGGCCTCCAAATGGGGAAAGGAAACTAGAAGAGCAAATGTGCAAGGAAGTAGGTGAGATGTGCAGGAGAAATAAGGTGGTGTTGGTTGGGGATTTCAATTTTCCAAACTTAGATTGGGAAACGCAGTCAGTAAAATGGCAGGCTGGCTTAGTATTTTTGCATTGTGTTCAGGATTGCTTTTGGCAGCAATATGTTGAGACGCCAACTAGAGGGGGAGCGTTTTTAGATCTGTTGTTTGGGAATGCAATGGGGCAGGTGACGGAGGTAAGCGTTGGAGAGAACTTTGGATCCAGTGATCATGCGTCCATTAGCTTTAGCTTAATGATGGAAAGGGATAGGTCGGGTCTGAGGTTGAAGGTCTTCGAGTGGGGCGGGGGGGGGGGGGGGGGGGGCAGATTTGAAGAAATGAGAAGGGATTTGCAGAGAGCTGTGTGGGCTGATCTTATTGCCGGAAAGGATGTAGAGGAAATTTGGGGGTCATTTAGGGGTGAGATTTTGAGTACAGGATCTTTATGTTCCAGTCAGGCTGAAGACTAAAGGTTCGAGGGTGGCGTGGTTTTCTGGTGAAATTAAGAAGTTGGTTTGGGACAAGAGGGAGGCCTATACCAAATATAAAATACAAGGGATTGAGGAGATGTATGGTCATTTCTTAGATTGCAGGAAGAACCTTAAGAGGGAAATTAGAAAGGCAAAAAGAAGGTATGGGGAGTCCATAGCTAATAAGGCGAAGGCGAATCCTAAGGGTTTTTACAGATATGTTAACAGTAAAAGTAGGGTTAAGGATAGAATAGGTCCACTGGATGATGGGACCGGTGAACTATGTCAGGAACCGTATGAGATGGGAGAAATATTGAACAATTTTTTCTCATCCGTATTCACGAGGGAAAGGGACATTGGGCTATACGAGATAAGAGAGCCAAAGGGCTTAGTTATAGAAAGGATAAGGGTTAGTAAAGCGAGAGTTTTGGAGCTTCTAGGGTCAATTAAGGTGGATAAGTCTCCTGGTCCTGATGGAATTTTTCCCAGGACTTTAAGGGAGGTCAGGGAACAAATAGCGGGGGCACTGACAGTGATTTTTTTAAAGATCACTGGAGGAGGGGGTGGTACCACAGGATTGGAGGATTGCAAATGTTGTTCTATTGTTCAAAAAAGGCAGTAGGTATAGGCCAAATAATTATCGGCCAGTAAGTTTGACTTCGGTGGTGAGGTAGGTTATGGAGGGTATTCTTCGAGATGGTATATACGCATATCTGGATAGGCAGGGATTGATTAGGGTCACCCAGCATGGGTTTGTAAAAGGAAAGTCGTGTTTGACGAACCTTGTTGAGTTTTTTGAGGAAGTGACAAAGGTGAATGAAGGTAGAGTAGTGAATATTTATTTGGATTTTAGTAAGGCTTTTGATAAGGTTCCGCATGGAAGGTTAATAAGGTTCAGTCACTAGGAATTAGTAGAGAGATTGTGACATGGGTTCAGAGGTGGCTGGGAGATAGACAGCAGAGAGTCATGGTGGACAACTGTATGTCAGGTAGGAAGCCTGTGACAAGCGGGGTGCCTCAGGGATTGGTGCTTGGTCCCTTGTTGTTTATCATTTATATTAATGATATGGAGGAGGGTGTGGTTAACTGGGTAAGCAAATATGCGGATGATACGAAAATAGGGGGGAGTGATGGATAGTGAGGAAGATTTTCTTGGATTACAGAAGGATTTGGCTTGTTTGGAAGAGAGGGCTGAAAGATGGCAGATGGAATTCAATGTAGACAAGTGTGAGGAGTTGCATTTCGGTAAAAAATAACCAGAATAGGACATATAGAGTTAAGGGGAGAGCATTGAGGCACGCAGAGGAGCAAAGGGACCTGGGAGTTATGGTACAGATTTCACTGAAGGTGGATTCCCATGTAAAGAAGGCATATGGTATGTTAGCCTTTATAAATCATAGTATAGAGTATAGGAGATGGGAGGTGATGCTACAGCTGTTTAAGGCATTGGTGAGACCAGGTTGTGAGTACTGTGCTCAGTTCTGGTCTCCAAATTATAGAAAGGATATAGATAAGGTGGAGAGGGTGCAGAGAAGGTTTACAAGGATGTTACCTGGCTTACAGTATCTGGATTAGGAGACTGGGACTTTATTCATTGGAACGTAGATGACTGAGAAGGGACTTTTTAGAGGTATTTAAAATTATGAAAGGAATTGATAGACTGGACATAAACAGACTTTCCCCTGAGGGCAGGAGAGGTTGGAACAAGAGGCCATGAGTTAAGGGTAAGGGGGCAACACTTTAGGAGAAATATTAGAGGTGACTTTTTCACTCATTGAGTGGTGGCAGAATGGAATGAATTTCCGAATGAGATAGTTGCGTCATGGTCCCTTCTGTCATTTAAGAGAAGGTTGGATATGTACATGGAGGTGAGGGGGCTGGAGGGTTATTGGCGGTGAGCGGGAGGTTTGAGCTAGTGGAGTTGTTCTAGTGAACGGGTGCGGACTCGAAAGGCCGACATGGCCTGTTACCACTCCGTAAATGGTTATATGGTTAAGATTGTTATTGAAGGTGCTGGTATAGACCCAACTACAAGGAAATAAAACTGAAAAATGTCAGTTGCTCAATAGACAAGGAATCAAAGAATTCTTAGAAAAGGAATGGAGGAAAATGTGCATTCTGTCTGGCCCAAAACTAATATTTCAATTTTCATACAGTAAGGTTATGAGTAATATAGACGATCCCTGTGTTACAGAAGAAGTAAATTCCTAGAAAACTGTCCATATCACAAAAATAAATTTCTGCTTAAACACTGCCCAAAAATTTTTATTGCCATTTTGGTGTCACCCCCTCCAGTGCAGTCTGCAACCCACCCCCCCCCCCCCACCCGCCCATATTGCAATTTATGTAAGGCTACCCCATTTTCCATTGAATTCCATGTTATAGGACAGGCTGAGTTCCTTTGGGATGCTTTTTTCTCTTTGCACATTAAGACTGTGATGACAAAGTGATCTACCACTATTGAAATAGTGGTACTACTGAACAAATGAAGCCCACATTACACTGGGAGTAGGGGGTGGAATAAGGCTTATGCAAAAGAACACTATCAATTTTCATTTTTAGTCACAGTATTGAGAGGCAATAAGATTTGGATATCAAGTCAGTTGAGGTGACAGTCTCAGCAAGTTCATCTTTAACAACATTCTCTCCAGTCTGAGGACGTGAACAGGGGTCTCAGAATGTAGTGCTACCATGTACTTCCCCTGAGAGGCATTTTCACTGATGCACAAATGTTCATTTAAGTGAAATCTTCAGGAAAAGGGGTGGGATCAGAATTCAAGGGAGAAAGGAGGCGAGAATGGTAACTAACTATGTCACAGTGGGACCAAAAGCTGAAAGATTATTTTAAGGATCTGATCAAAGAGATGTGGCCACTGTGACTCTCCACAATTCAGGATGTCAGAGAAAATACATTGCAGAAGTGTTGCACTTGTTCACGTCAGATTGAATAGGATGTGGCCATGGAAGAAGTCTGACGTGACTGCTACCCCTATTGATGGGGTGGTGTGATGTCCAAATCTTACAACACAGTATTGAGAAATTGTCAATTTACTTTTTCCTCCATAAATTCCATAAGAGCAAATTTCTTGAAAGGCAGGGATTCTCCTGTATTTCACTCAAGATCTGTCAACTCAGGGCTGCTCCGACCTGTTCACAAGCTCAATGCAGGATTACCATGCAGAGGAGAGGAGATCCGGCTTCATGCAGTTAAGAATTCTGCAAAGCAGGTTACAGCAAAATTCACATTGGAATTTCTGAAAAGACATTGGGGTATCATTCTCCTTACCTGGCCCGATCAATCAACTGAAAACACAGATGATTATAAATTCGATTCCAAGTTTGAATAGAGTCACGAACCATTAATGTAGGTTTAGTGCAAACTTGTCGCCGTTGTCAGGGTAGACCATGTGGCCCAAAAAATCCATTTCCGCTCTATATTCCTTGCATTCTTAAGCACTGAAGGAGAGGCTATAACTAATTTTGATGTATTGAAGACAGACAGCTAGTGTTCACTAGCTATCCCTCACTACTTTTCTCTCCCTCCCCCCCAGTGTTGAATGCCAATATAATAGTAAGGACATTATTGGGCTTGACTACCATGTAAAGACTGCAAAATATTTGTGCAGATTGGAAATGGAATTATGAAACAACTGTAATGTGGAAACCAGGCAGCATAGCTGAACTTCAGGCTTATACTTCATGTTTGTGGTTTAAACTTTAGGCTTATACTTCATTTTTGTGGTTTACATGCTAATATTTTCTCTACACTCTGGCCTAAATCAATAGTGTCACCTTGCCCTCTTGTTCCAAACCTCAAGTAACAGAAATACTTGCAATTCTCTGGAAGATGGAGTATCCACAATTTTTAAAAGTATTTAATAACTGAATTCTGTAACTTCAGATGCTCAAATATAAATTTAAACTTTAATTTCAGAACAGAGTTCCATATGCCAGGATCTTGGAATTGCTTTTCAGTAGGAATACTGCTTAACAGGGCATCAAAAGGTTTGTGGTGTGAAAAGTAATCAAGATTCTCCAGTTTGTATTGAGAAAGAGGCATGTTATAAACGGCCTACTGCACAATCAGTGAATCAAAATGATCCGACATCAACTCAGTTGTATATATGAAGACAAACTGACCTGTTGTTGGGAGCTGTAATCAAACAGACTCACAGCAGCCGTTCCAGAGTCCATCTGCACTTGGCTACTGGAATAATCAAATTGAAGTGAATCCAGTCCTACAGGTTCCATGGAATCCAAGGGCACATTTTGTGACTCAACGTTATTGAAGTCTTCTGTGGGCTTTACATTGTTGCTGTTGGCCAGTTGACCCAGGCTTTCTGAATTGTTCTGATTAGGTCCAAGTAAATCCACCACTTCACTTGGGGAGGTTTGACAACTGCCAGGGGTACGGCTACATAAACAAAATTCCTTGTGAACTTTTGTTCGATACACATAAAATTGACATCTCATACTGTCAAAGCCTATTTCAAAGATGGGCACTCATGCATCTTTAAGTTGACAAAGTGAAGATGCAAATGAATGCCAATTCTGAGATTTGAATTTATTTTCGAGATTACCGTATAGGCCTTCGTATTAGATGATCCCAAAACAAAACTTTCACCTTAAAATCAGGGTTGTTTTATATGCCGAGTCCAAAATCTTAGCCTTGCAAGCAAAGTCTCGACACTGCTTCTATCTTCCCGTCGGCTCCGACACAATCTTGTGCATACCCTGTTAGTTAAGTCTCAGCGCTCCACAGGGTCCATCCACCCAGTTCCAATTGCTATCAGCTCTGTACAGGCTTTAAATGGCCTGTTATAGGAGCCAACAGTGGTATTTTAAAATATCCAAATAAAATTGAAACCTTGACATGATAATTTGTTATTAAAATATTGTGATTTGCTTTTAACAGCACCACTGGTCAGCAGTATGTGCCAGATTTGGAGGTGTCTTCTATCAACATTTTATGTGGAAATTCCAGGTCATCTTATACACGAGTCGTCACATACAGTAAGATTTTGCAAGCAAAAACTTTTTTTTTTCTAAAAACAGATATTCAATACTGAATGAGACCAAAATAAACTAAATCTTGTCACATTCTGATATTATAAATGAATGCCAGCCTAGAGACTGCAGTCAACTTTCGGCAGTTGATATTCAATTTAGAAACCATAACAAAGTCTATGTTCTTAAGAGGGGGAAAAAACTTACTGAATGATTTTAAGACCAATAAAAAAAACATCAATCATTGTAGATCAGTTAATGAAAGTGATACAACAGAAAATTCATGGGTAAAAATTAAAAAAAAAAGCAAAACTTGAAACAGGAAAGTGCTTTGGGTAAATCCAATACATGAAGAAAGCAATAGGAAAATGAGAGATCATTTCAAATTAGGGTGTTTCTGGGGTACAAAAGCAAAGAAATGGAAATACATACATTGGTGAAAGAAGCCAAGCAGATCAATTAAGGCTGTGATAAGCGTTCAAACAAAAGAATGAGGCTTATTTTCAAAGGAAAAGAATAAACACGGATCAGGGTTCGAATCCCACGCTGTCTGTAAGGAGTTTGTACTAACAGCAGCAGGTTCAAACGTGTTGGACCATGAGGGTTGCCAGACCACAGAGTGCCATATAAGAGAGGCACAACCTGTACTGAGCAAATGTTGATACTGCTTCAAAATGAAAACATTTGTCAAAATCCTTATATTATCTATCGCAAATGAGAACAACTCGTTTTTTACTCCATACCTGAAGTCTTTATCAGAATCAATACCATTTTGCACTACCATGCCGTTTGTTTTATCAATTCCATCATCTTCTACTTCTTTCAGATCTCCCATCTTATCCCCATCAAATGAAGATTTTCCTTTTTTATCTCCTTTATCAGTATGAGGCTCATTATCTCCAGTACCCTGGAAAAAATAGGGCAGAGGGAAAAGATGGTGAAAGCATGTTTTACCAGTTATTCTAACACATTAGCACATTATTTTGTCCTGCTGCAGACTTGGTATTCAGGAGTACACTAATCAGATACTTGGAAAGCCCAATTACTTAAGTCCCATGATATCACAAGTAACTGCAATTAACTTTCTGACATCAGTAATACACACAAGCAGAATGAAACTGATGTACTGGTGAAATGGAAATTTCAACAATAGCTGAGTTACAGCTTTGATCAATTTCATCAATGATACTAGTCATGAAGAGATCAGTATCAATGCATTGGCATTCAAATGCATGTTAGATTTTTATGAACAGGATTAAAATGTGAATCATTTGTGAACCTTGAATTCTTTGCACCTTAATGACTCTTCTTTCTTTGGCTTGGCTTCGCGGACGAAGATTTATGGAGGGGGTAAAAAGTCCACGTCAGCTGCAGGCTCGTTTGTGGCTGACCAGTCCGATGCGGGACAGGCAGACACGATTGCAGCGGTTGCAAGGGAAAATTGGTTGGTTGGGGTTGGGTGTTGGGTTTTTCCTCCTTTGCCTTTTGTCAGTGAGGTGGGCTCTGCGGTCTTCTTCAAAGGAGGCTGCTGCCCGCCAAACTGTGAGGCGCCAAGATGCACGGTTTGAGGCGTTATCAGCCCACTGGCGGTGGTCAATGTGGCAGGCACCAAGAGATTTCTTTAGGCAGTCCTTGTACCTTTTCTTTGGTGCACCTCTGTCACGGTGGCCAGTGGAGAGCTCGCCATATAATACGATCTTGGGAAGGCGATGGTCCTCCATTCTGGAGACGTGACCCATCCAGCGCAGCTGGATCTTCAGCAGCGTGGACTCGATGCTGTCGACCTCTGCCATCTCGAGTACCTCGACGTTAGGGGTGTGAGCGCTCCAATGGATGTTGAGGATGGAGCGGAGACAACGCTGGTGGAAGCGTTCTAGGAGCCGTAGGTGGTGCCGGTAGAGGACCCATGATTCGGAGCCGAACAGGAGTGTGGGTATGACAACGGCTCTGTATACGCTTATCTTTGTGAGGTTTTTCAGTTGGTTGTTTTTCCAGACTCTTTTGTGTAGTCTTCCAAAGGCGCTATTTGCCTTGGCGAGTCTGTTGTCTATCTCATTGTCGATCCTTGCATCTGATGAAATGGTGCAGCCGAGATAGGTAAACTGGTTGACCGTTTTGAGTTTTGTGTGCCCGATGGAGATGACTCTAAGGGTGATCTAAACTACATGGGTCAGCAGAAATTGTACCAATCTGGGCAATTAAGATCACAACGGACTGTGGACCTGGCTATGAATTACCCCTTGAGACAAGGGCCAGTAAATTGGTGATTGCTTCTATTCTCACCTATCTTGAAATCTGCTGAAAATTCAGCTGTTAAGATTTTACAAGAATATTCTTTGGAAAAAAGCTTGCTAATGAATTACATCCATTTGAGTTAATATCACGTGTTAACATTTTAGTTTGCCTAACAAATGGCTATGGCAGAGCTGACAGCATTGAAGCCAATCTGTGGCAACTGAAATGGCAGACAAAAACCATTGTTCTCCTACTTCCTCACAACTAGTTACTCTGAGGATAATTAAAAAGAAAACATTCTCAATACTTACAAATGGTCCTTTTCTGAGGCAGGATTCCAGTTTTTCCCCAGGAGAAGAGCTCAGCACATATTCCACCATACTGACACCCAGTCCACCACTTTCAGAACGTGGAGATAGGACAGAGTTGACTTCACTGCTGCCATGGAAACCTTGGCCAGGACGCCTTTGTACCATGATTGGCTGTGACACAGAGTGATCTGAGCAAGAGGTTAAACAAGTTCCCTGTTACTAATGAATGCTACACCAAGTTTACTAGAATGTAGTTGCACAGATGCTTTCTCAAGTGAAATAAATCACACGCATTAAACTGCTCATCTTTAAATAGCAAATTACAATACGAAATAGCGGTAGCTCCAGACAACAACAAACTTCAAACGGAAATACCAAACTTGGCATCGTATATTGTTAATGGTTCAAAAAATTTTCCTATATACCTTCAAGAGCAACTCGAGCCTGATTTTATATTTAATCTTTTCTAAAACAAACCAAGATTGAATCATTTCTTGCAGCAAATACTTTATATACATTGCCTGCTTGGACTGGAGAGGTGGGGATGGGGGTCACTGGTGTTATTTTCAGGCAAGACTTGCACACTCCTGAATATAGCACCGATAGATTTAATCCTCAAGATGGGACAGGACATTCTAAAGCTATGTATCCTTGCATATGTTTGCCTCAAGACAAATTAGCTGGTCCCTGAATCCATATCACTGGCAGTATAGATTTTGATATATTTACAGCTTGTTGGAATCCTTTACCATCCACAACAGCAGAGAAAATATTGAACATAATGAGCAGCCAAAATATATTTTATAAACTCTATTTAATTGAAATAGGGAGGAATTGTTACAGAAGAAAGACTCAAGTCCTTGGAATTTCCAAATTACTGACTTACTGATCTGCAGTGATGAGATGTTTAATTACCCTGGACAACAAATATGTTTGCTTCCTGAACATTTTAAGGTATTTTATGGATGTTAGACTGTTGATCACAGAAATCACCTAAACCTTAAAAAGATGTAACCTATTTTTGTGATTTCCTGTCATAATTTAAGTCACACTTTTTCCCTGCTGATCTCGGTGCAGTCAGTGATTAACATTGCGAAAGGTTTCGCCAAGACACTGCGACCATGGAAAAAGTGGAATCAGGGCAACTGGAATCCATCAATGATGGATGATTATTGCTGGACATTGACGTGAGAGGCATCAGATGCTGAGTACAAATTAAAATCAGCAGCAAAACATTTTTTAGGTCAGTTGAACTAATGCAATGACAGCATCATTATACGATTAAACATGTTAAATTCAATCAAAGTTAATTTAATGTTTCTCCAACTTCCCACATGATACAGCAAATCTGAAATTATCATTGCATTCAGCTTGAAGTTGTCTATCATAATCCCCCCTTTTTTTTTAAGGAAGCAAAACTTTTGAAAAGATTTGTTATCAATGTTTTCAGGTCAATGAGTCAAGCTGAAGCTAGGCATTTGAAAGATATTGGGCATTTTCAATATGCCTGCACACTTTTTAAAAATAAAGTCGAAATGGGTTGCAAAGAGAATGATGAAAAAGCACATACTCTTATGAAACAGGTATTTACTTCCATAGGAAAATAGGGCTCTATTTTTGCCATGTGCTTGTGCCTTTTAGATGTGCTGGCTGAAACAAACATTTGTTCGAAGGGCAGCACAGTGACACACCTAATACAGCTGCTGCCTTACAACTTTAGGCAATCCTGTAAACTCTGGTTCTGCCCGTGTGGAGTTTGCACGTCCTCCACATCTTCCCACATGCAAAAAATGTAAACTACCTTACCGTTTAGATGAATGGTTGAATTTGGGGGGGGCGGAGGGGGAAGAGAAGATGTGAGGAATAAGGTGAATTGAAGTAGAATTAATGGAAAAAAGTCTTGGTGCTTGGTAATTCAGCAGAATGAAGGGTCTGTTTCCACAGTCTCTCTTAATGGCAAAATGTCACGTCAGAACCCCAATAACACCATGTTATGCCCACCAAAATAGGTTTTAGTTTATAAACAATGTGGCACTCACTTAAAACTGCCATTGCATAAAGATGAGATCACATGCTCAATTCTACAGTGGTGCTTGAATCAGCACTCGGCAAAAAGAACAATCTTCTGGAGGAACTCAGGTCGAGCAGTGGGAGAAAAAGAATGGTCAATGTTAGAGATCTGAACGCTTCATCAAGACAGAGGATGCAAAGGAGAGAAAACCAGTATAACTGAGGGTGGGATGAGTTGGAGGGAGATTAGTTAACCAAGGGTAAAGGATAACTGACAAGATGAGGATGTGGAAATAGATGACTAGCAGGTGCCAGACAAAGGGAGAGGGGGGAGCAAGAAAATTACAGGTGGTCAAGTGGAAGATCGGTCATACAGGGTGAGGTTGGAGTCAATGTAATGGGGTGGAGGGTGATGTGGAGACAAAGGCCACCAGTGCTGATATCTGCCAAGTAGAGAGGGTGATATTTCTCATCTTCAAGAAAAATATCCTTGGTCTCCACTTAAACTCCTCCAATTGTGTCCAACCCCACTCTATGCAACCCATCTTGCTTGACCTAACCGTTTAATTCTCTTTCCCCTCTCCCCTTTCCCTGTCACCTGCTAATTATCTGCCTCTGGCTTTGCCTCCCGATCTGCCTGTCATCCTTTAGACCTTCCTCATTTACTAATATCCAACTGGCCTCCATCCAATCTCACCCTTCCTGTCCTCGTGATACTGGCCAACTTCCATCACTTGATCAAGAGTTCTAGCCCAACACATTGACCACTTATTTTCCCACTGATGCTGTTCGGCCTGTTGAGTTCCTCCAGCTGGTTTTTTTTTGCTCCAGAATTCAACATCTGCAGTACTGAATCTCCCGTGAAATCAATATTGACTCAGACCTGCAAAGTTACAATTGTCATCCACCAAGAAGAGTCGGTTCTAGAATATGATACATTATATGATCATAAAATTCCCTAACCTAACAATTTTTTTTAATTGCATAAACTGCTAGTATCTGAACTATAAAAGTCTGATAACAGCAAAGTGTAAAAATCAATTAAAAATCCTATTTACAAAGAGAAACAAACCTGAAGAGCATTAGCTTACACATTGAGGCTGAATTCATGTATTCTCATTAGTGATTTATAATAGATTGTACAAACTACATCAATTGGCATCAGTTAAGGGAAATAGATCCATAAGCTTTTCCATAAAATTCCAAGTTAAACTAAATTGCAAAGCATTCTGAAGTCCAAATATCGAACAAATTGCTAACAAGGATGATCTCGTTTTCTCGATAGGCTCTGACTTCATGCACACAATAGACTCAATAGGACAAATGGTCTGCATCCAATTATGCCACATACAAATTAGGCTATTTGAGCTTCAAGCCTGCTTGACAGTTTAATAAAATCATCGCAGATCTTACGAAAACCTCAACTCTGATTTTCTAATAACCTTTCACCACTTTGTATATTACAAATCTCTCTACCAAAATAAAATTAAGGACTCTGCTTCCACTGACCACTGAGAAAGAGTTCCAAAGACTTGTAACCTTCAATAGTTTTTCATCCATTTGTATCAAATGGCAGCTTCTATTTCTCAACCAACCCCGATTTGCCCATGTGAAAACCGTCTTCTCCACATCAAGACCTTTCATGGTTCAATCAGTATTAGCTTAATAAATCTATGAATTTGCAATACATTGACATTCTTCTTGGAGAAAAAAAAACAAAATACACCAATGCTCATACAGATGAACCATAAGCTTTTGTCTACAATTCCCCTTGTAATTACCAATGACCTAGTTTCGAATTGCTATCCACCCAGATCCCTCTACAACTTCTCTCACAATTCAGTTACCATGCTTTAATTTTTTCCACAATGGATATCACACAGTTCTCTTCACAATGTCTGTCACTCAGTTAACCTATCTGTATCCCTTTGTAACATGACTTTTCATTACTTGCTTTCCCTTCTTTGTGGCTTCATCAAATTTAGCATCTGTACTTTGGCTGCTTCAACCAAGTCACTACAAAATGCTCAGTACCAACCAGGAAAAGATCCATCTCTGCCTGTAGTCAACCTATATTCCATTCAAAGTCACCTGCCCCATGGACTTTTCACAAAATCCTTTCATAGGGCACTAGAGTAATGAACCATTTATTTGCCAAGAAACTGGGCAAATCTAGAATCTCGGTTGAGCAAAGAGGCATCTTCACTACCTTTAGAATTTCTAAGTTTCCAATTTGACGGTCTAGATTGTGCAGTTTCGCTGGTTTCAGGTCACTGAAATAGTTGTGGATTCAATGTCAATATATTTTCATACAGCAATATAACCCAGTCAAAAAGTATGCATTCATCCTTAGTAATTTGAAAATATTCATTTAATTGGCATTAATACAAATCCTTGACAATTAATAAACAATTTACCCAGGTTTTTCCTTGACTAATGCCATTCTTACCTGAAGGCCCCCATGCACTGTCTCTCCACTGATCTCCAAGAAATATCCCTTTCGGTCCATCCTTGTTTGTATCATCAGATTCCCAGAATTTCTTTCCAGGCAGAAGCTGCTGCATAGGCAAGAGAAAAATAATTAGAGGAAGAGCATTACAACCATGTGCTGATAAATCTATTCATTGGCTGAGGCCCACACGATCTTCCATCTTATCTCACTGACTCTGATCATCAGTCTAACTTGTATCACAAAAAGTTAGTGTTTGCTGTGACAGATATCAAAAAATCAAAAAGCCTAATGCCATGTCAAAGTTATAAACTATTTGTGAAAACTACACCACTGAGCTGGAATTAAATCTGGGACCTCAAAAAAGGGTTGGTAGCATGTTAAATTTTATCAACTGCCAAGTGCATAGCTATAATTTCCTACAAGACCAGCTGTTCAAAAAAAAATCAAAATATATTACCAATTACTAAGCCAGATCAATGACCAAGCTATAGACAATAGTTTCCTAGATTCAATTCAGTTTCTGATGGGCCCCCCTGATTAAAGCCATCACTGACAGGAGAATTTCACTCAGTATTTGAAGTGCTGCCTAGGATGTCTAGTTGGATCCAAAGAGAGCATGATCCACTTGTGGCAAATGAATGTTTGGTGGGAGGCTAAGACAAAAGAGAACAAGTGACAAAAGAAACAAGAACTTAGCCTTTCTCATTCTTTCAAAGCCACTGGACAAGAATTTCTGACATAAGAAACCTGAAAGAGAAATAACATCTTACACATCCTCTAAAGGAATTTAGATTGAAATGCAAAGATCCCCAGATGACTCAAATGCAACAGCAGGAAACCTCCCTGGATACATGGCTGAATGAAGAAAAAAAAGACGTACAATATAGGGGAAAGAAAACCTGAATTTTTGCCAGTTTTGTGCAATTTCAAGGAGTAACTTTATTTCCCAAATCCAAAACACACACTTCTGGAAGCCCATGTGCATAACAAAATACAAAAACTAGAAAAAAATACTATCTCTGTATAATTAGAGGGCACAAAAGTTCAAGAATGATTAATAATTCTGAAAACTACTGCCATATGGGCACTTACATCAAGAATGGTGTGGTCATCCCTATTTGTAGAATAACTTTAAACGGTAATTTTTATGTGTACAATGGCATGAAAGGTCTACCATAAAACTCTGCAGGATTCTGTAATACGCCTGAAGATTTAAAAATTAAGTACCTTGCATCACTTAAAATTTTGAACAATTAAATTAAAAATGAAAAACATCCACCTACACTAATAATCACAAAGCAACTATCAGCCAATACTTAAAGGACCAATGCATCAGATCAGCAAGCAGGTTAGGACGAGTGACATTCTATTGTTCATGAGCAAGGCTGAGAACAATCAAAGTCAACGGCTAAGTGAGATTCTGAACTCTGCAGAATATGGCAAAGTTCAGATGACTGAAGTGTGGGAGTTTTACAGCTCCTGTACTTACTAAATCAAGGTTTGGTCATCCAAACTTTAACAGATCACATCTTTTTCCACAGCACAACACACAGATATAACATATTATCCTCTCAAATCTTTGTCTCCCCAGCAGCATTTTGGATTCTTCGCACACAAGTTCAGGACTTTACTACTGCTTCTCATTATATTTACATTGAAAGCAGATGCCATAACATCAAAGAATGCCACACTCAATCAATATGCAACTTACAATAATGTATTTGCAGACCAACACAGAAAAGTTTATCTGAGAATTTGCACATTCCAGTATTCAAATTATCCTCAGAAATCATTGTGATAGATTTGCAGATCGGGACCAGCATTTGCTTTTACAAATGTTTTGGGATCCCCAAAATAAACAGCTCCAAACATGACTTGTTGCCTGAGTTTTCAACACTTGTTTGAAGTGAGGCAGTTTTTACACAAAAACATGCAAGTCCCAAATGAACATATCTAATGAAATTCATATAAAAGCCCCCTTGGCCCCTCCCACCTCAATAAATCATTCTCCAATCTCTGACAAATAACTACAATGCAGGCAAGAACAACAAACCACTGACGTATTTATCTACATGAGCATTTTTCTACAGCAATCATCTGCTACAAGAACTTCCAAGACTAGATTTTCCACTCCAAAGACACAGGGATGCCAAGATAAATCCCTAACTCATACTGACACTTCACAAATCAGTTTTTTGACTGCAGGGTCTTCAACTTGTCCTGGTTACTTCATGGCTTTATCAATTCAGCCATCTGCAGGGCTCAAATGTCTCCAACCTTGCTCAGTACACTATACAATCAAAAATAATTGCCATTAATCAGATCTCAATTAAATAGCAATGTCCCTATTCAATGGGTGTATGGTATTGATGAAACTTTTAGGGCTGAAGCCCCAACAGGGTGGTCCTACAGGTATACAATCTTTTATCCGGAACCCTTGGGGGACAGTGAGTTCCAAATTTTGGATTTTTTGAACAAAGGCCAGCTGCCCCAGATTTAAGCCCACCCAAATTGTGCTGCCGTGTCCACCCCCATCCAGTCGCGCTGGTCTCGCTCCTCCACCACCCTGCCAAAGTCGCGTTGCCGTCTTCCCCCCTCCCACAGCCCGAGTCGTGCTGCCGTCCCTCCCCTCCAGCAGCCCGAGTTGCGCTGCCGTCTTTCTCCCCCCCCAGCAGCCCGAGTCGCGCTGCCATCTCTCCCCCCGCCCGAGTACCGCTGCCATCTCTCTCCCCGCCCGAGTCGCGCTGCTGTCTCTCTCCTCCACCCCCCACCCGAGTCGTGCTGACACGTCTCTCTCCCTGCCCACCTGAGTCATGCTGCTGTCTCTCTCCCCCCACCTCCATCCAAGCTAGTCATGCTTCTCTCTCTCTCTCTCCCTCCCTCTCTCTTGCTCCCTCCCTCCCTGCTGTACCAGGACCAGGAAATAAATGCTGGTGTTTGGAGATTTCTGGATTTTAGATATCCAGGTAAAGGATTGTTTACCTGTAGTATCTGTAATTGTGGGGAATCTTAAATGAGTTACAGTATACAACTTTGAAATAAGTCACCACAGCATTTTGCAAAGATGTTATTTTTGAAACATTTTCTACACAAAGTAACTTGTATATAAAAAATATTCAACAGCATTTGAAGCCAGCCAATGAGGTTGCAACCCTGAAAAAAATACTAAAAAGGACATTTTAAAATCATCCATCTCTCTTCCTGTGGTGTTGGATATATCAGTTGTTTTGAGGAAAATTGTATGTGGTATCTTGAAAGCATTAAAATTCTTTATAAATTTAATACATTAGCATTCAAAAGCAAAATTTACATTGGAGGTCCAGTCAAAAACTTTGTATTGCCACCAAAACCAAAGTAAACTGGACATTAACAACTTCCCCATTATTAGAAACTATTAAAAGAAATTTCTTCTGAAAGTTCTAACTATGTAGACCCATTAGCTTAAATGCACTTGGAATATGCCAGAAGCTTTAGAATCAAATACACAGTGAAAGAGCATTCACTTTATTAAAATGCTCCACGAACCACAAACTGATTCCGATGCTTCAAGAATTAAACAGGCCTTACACCAGAACTGAAGAAGACCACAGTGGATACATTTGCCCCAAATGAAATGTCTGGGCCAACCCTATGAATTGTTGGAAAAATCTGTTCCCTCTGTGGCTGGGTCATCCTATGAGAGTTATTACTTACAAAATTATATAACAAGATCAACAGATCCTAAAGTTTTGCCTTTATAGAAAAGATTGGCCATTAATGAGGGAAAACAAACTTGCTCAAAATCCAAGTACATAATGACTAGAACTGCAAAATTAATTTAAAACACCCAAAAAGGTCAAACTCAAATGCCAGCACCTCCATTTTCCATGTTAGCAGAACCTTTAACACCTGTCCTTAAATATCACCCATGTCCCAGAGTAAAAGTCATCTTTTCTTCCTCATCTCTGAGACGACTGTCAAAATATTACAATCTGTATAAAAGAATGTATATGTCACGTGATAGAGCAATCCATTGCAAGCTCAAAATTGTTCTTTTCCCCACAATTATTCCCTTCGATCCATAGAGTCACAAAGTTTAATTTCTACAAATTTAAAATGAAATCTCAAAAGCAACATGATCAAACATAACCTGGCAAAGTACTGGAAATGAAAAGCAAGACAAATGATCAAAAACAGAAAATGAAATTGAGGAGTGCAGAGCAACAAAGGGATTTAGGAGTTATGGTAAATAGTACCCTCAAGGCTGATACTCAGGTAGATGGTGTGGTGAAGAAGGCATTTGGAATGTTGGCCTTCATAAATCGGAGTACTGAATTCAAGAGTGGGGAGGTTATGATGAAATTGTACAAGGCATTGGTGAGGCCAAATTTGGAGTACTGTGTACAGTTTTGGTCACCAAATTATAGGAAAGATATAAACAAAATAGAGAGAGTGCAGAGAAGGTTCACGAGAATGTTGACAGGATTTCAGGGTCTGAGTTACAGGGAAAGGTTGTGCAGACTGGGGCTTTTTTCTCTGGAGAGAAGATTGAGAGGGGACTTGATAGAGGTGTTTAAGATTTTGAAAGGGACAGACAGAGTAAATGTGGATAGACTTTTTCAATTAAGAAAGGGGGAGATTCAAACTAGAGGACATGGTTTAAGATTGAAGGGGGAAAATTATAAGGGGAACATGAAGGGAAATTTCTTTATGCAGAGGGTGGTGGGGATGTGGAATGAGCTTCCGGCAGACGTGGTCGAGGCGGGATCATTGGTTACATTTAAGGAAAGACTGGATCGTTACATGGATAGGAGGGGACTAGAGGGGTATGGACCGGGTGCTGGTCAGTGGGACTAGGAGGGTGGGGATTTGCTACGGCATGGACTAGTAGGGCCTAACTGGCCTGTTCTGTGCTGTAAGTGGTTATATGGTTAAAGTCAAAAAACTGCAAGCACTGGAAATATGCAATTTAAAAAAAAAACACTGGAAACTCTCAGTACCTGCAGTAGAAAAGAAACAGTTAACAATATGGGTTAAAGATCCTTGATCAGAATTGGAAATGCATCTATAAATTACCTTTTAAAAAGATGATTCTTCAGGAAGTTTGGAGGTAACAAAATGAAGATAGTCATCAATTAATCAAACTAAAGGATAGTCGCATGCAGAATTAGAGATTTTGGAAGGTTGTACACAAGAGGAAGCCAAAACAAATCTACAACCACAGGGGTATGTATAAAATACAGCCCTAATTAGAGGGTTAAACAGGTTTATGGAGAATTCAGGGAAAGAGGAATCCAAGAGAATGTTGCAACTGCATGCGCTATGGCAGAGAGGTGATGTGACAGATGCAAGAAGACTTGAATTTTAGACCGATTAAATAGGGTGGCACATTACTGCAAATATTATGGGATAGCTTCAAATTATGGACAAGATTATCTTTGTGGTCACAGAACAACATTTTGGTGTCTGGCAAGACAAAACTGGTTGGTTCTGACTAGCACACAAATTCATTTATCACAGACTGTGTAAACCTGAATGTCAGAAGTGATGGTGATAAATCAAAGACAAAGGTCAAGTTAGAGTCTGTTTAACAGACAAGTGAAACTTCTTTTTGGTCAGGACTGCAAGGGGTTCAATATTCCTTTGTAATGCACCCAAATACACCAAACTTATTTACTTCTGTTTGAACTGTAAAAACATGAGTCATCACTCCCTTCAGAAAATGTCTGTAGATCCTGCCTCCTCTTCTAATCCTGCCTCATAGCCTCCATACCCACAAAGCCAGCTGTGAACAAGTTACTGACATTCATGTCATTCTCCTCAAACCTTGGTTCTGAAGCCCTGATAAGGTTAGGAAAATGTCAGCACCAGATGCCCTCAGGGATGACCATCGACACCTTCAGGAATCCCAATCCAATACCCGCATCCCACAAGCTAGTCTCGATGGGAGGCCTTTGGCTGCCAGCAATTTGCTGGTCTGCTGCAGTGGTCTTCTACCCTATAGGGCCCCCTCACCCATTTCTCCTACTTGGTGGGATAAGGGTTTGGGAGGATGATGCTCTCCTGCTCAGTGCCCACGTGCTGATCCACTGCTCCCCCAAATCATGCAACATCCACGGACTGGACTGTCAAGCATGGGCACTGCCATCTTCGGCAAGAACCTCGGAGTTCGGATGGGGGGGAAAAACCAGCCGGTTACATTCTACAGGCCATTTAAACCTGGACAGGGCGGATAAGCATGACATCCAAGCAGTAGGACAATGCAGAGGAACACTGGACGAAGCATCTCTGCTCCTGTGCAGTGCACGACGGCATCAGTGCTGCATTTGCAGCAGCCACAGCATTGTTGCCATTTTTACAAGCAGATGCAAAAATGAACTTTGTGGAATAGGTTGCAGAACATCAAACAAATTGGATTTCTGCCTCAATTAACCCCCCACACTCCTACCCAAGCTCATCACCCCAGGACTGGAAGTCCTTTTAGGGCGACACAGTTGGCATAGCACAACGGTTTCACAGTGCCAGTGATCGGGACGGACTGGGGTTCAAGTACCACACTGTCTGCATGGGTTTTCTCTGGGGGCTCCAATTTCTTCCCACCCTTCAAAATGTACTGGGGTGTAGGTTAAGGGGCATAAATTGGGCATCACGGACTTGTGGGCCAAAATGGCCTGTTGCTGTACTGTATGTATAAATTAAAAAAAAACATTTTGCCAAACTAGCAGCCAGATTAGAAACCTCTTCTGTGTAGCGTACAAATCAAAATGCCTGTTTGCCAAACTACATAATTACCTTTGTAACAAAATAATAGCAGCCATAGAAAGGTATTAGTGAGCTGTGAAAAGGTACGTTGAAAATCAAGTTAACAGAACAGGCAACACTGGCAAAAATATTGTATATTTTGGTGTACAAGTTGAGTCATGAAACCCAAAAAATCTCTCAAAAAATGAGGGTTGACTTATACGCCAGATGTATTTTTGAGACCTCAAAATCCAATCCGTGCTGATCCAATGTACAAGCTGACCCTTGATAAACCAATTTTGCATTCAACTCGACCCTTGAAAAACCAAAAAACCCAACTGCAACAGATCTTCATTGATGTTTTTATTGAAAACAACTCAATTAGCACCTTTCAAATCACTATCATTGTCTGAAAACACATTTAGAACCCTTCAAAATCCCTCTCGCAATCATCATCCGAAGTAGAGATGGCAGCAAGCACATCCATTCTCTCAATGTTTAAACAGTCATCACATGGGTCGATGTCTGAATCTGATGAGGTGGTTTCAGCTTCGTCATCAGTGTCCCACAATAAATGATCTTCCATGCCATCAATTGCACAAGAGATACCACACTTTTTAAAGGATTATTAGTTTTTACTTTAATTTTATCCCATGCCTTGAAGTTGCACAGCATATCAAGTGATGCAGAATGCATTGCCCCACCTTCTGTAAACCAATTCTCTGCACTCGACATCCACGTATTCCATTCCTCGTGCACATGGTCTTTGAATGGCTTGTTCAAGCAGACATCAAGAGGTTGCAGTATAAACGTCAAACCATCTGGGAGAACGGCTACATCAGTATTATGTAGTGCTAATCTTCTTTTGGTGTTCTCAGTTAAGTGGCTACAAAACATATCCCAGACCAGCAAGCTGTGTTCTTTGTGTAAACCGCCTGGATGCCTGTTCCACACATTGTCTACCCATAGTTTTACACCATTTTCATCCAAGCTTTTTCACCGAAATATACAAAAATACCTCCAAGGAATTTAATTTTTGGCTTAATTTTGCATTTGAAGATTACCATGGGTCCTGTTGGCCATGCATGATGACACCACGGTAAACCTGGTTGTTTGCACAGTTTCAACAACCTTCCATTCCACTGTCCTATTGCCTATAATGGCAAAATTCATGGGGGTTTCGTCCATGTTTCAATATTTGCCAGTGCAAATTGGTGTTTCTGCTGCTTCCGTAAAATAAACTGGTGAAAACTTACAACTTTATGATCAAGATCTTTCAGTACAAGTTTTGTTTTTTGGCATTATACCAGATTTTTCCTGTTCATGAAACAAAATCATCACTGAGATCTGGGCGTGACTTGGGCCACTGCAGTGCAAATGTTCTTTCTTTATTTCAGCTGACTATGTAGCAATCTTGCCTCTGTTCACCTACCCATTCATACGTGATTTTCCAACTCTGGCCAACAAGTGATTCCTTTTCTCACAGAAAATCCTCCAATCTCTTACCAGCTTTTCTTGCTCATCAAATTTTTTTGCAGCGGTCCAGTTATTGGTTTTCTTGGCCATTTTATCACTTTCAACTTAAAGCTCACTTCATATTTTCATCCTGTGCTGCATTTTGTCAATGGACCCTCCAAGATAGCAATCAGCTCCAGCCAATGCCCAACAGATCAATCCATATGATCTATAATGGGGGGGGGGGGAGGAGTCCTCGGTCAACGTATACACTGACCGGTCAATCCCATATTGGGCATTGTGAGCTTGGGGGAGGGGTGGCCCTTATACGCTGCTTAACGGTGCATGTCAGGCAGCCAGAAACTTGGGGTCGACATGTGCCAGATATATCATAAAACCCTTAAAATGAGGCTGAAAGGGAAGAGGCGGAGTCGACTTATACAGCAACATATTTTTTCTTCTTTGGCTTGGCTTCGCGGACGAAGATTTATGGAGGGGTAATGTCCACGTCAGCTGCAGGCTCGTTTGTGGCTGACAAGTCCGATGCGGGACAGGCAGACACGGTTGCAGCGGTTGCAAGGGAAAATTGGTTGGTTGGGGTTGGGTGTTTCCTCCTTTGTCTTTTGTCAGTGAGGAGGGCTCTGCGGTCTTCTTCAAAGGAGGTTGCTGTATATAAGATTATTAAATGTGCATGTCATAAATTACAAGCTAATCCATGTCACCAATAGTAATCTCTGACTGCAATATCAATTTAGGAAAGGAGGAAATTCAGAATCAATAAATCATTCTCAATGATGCTACCATAGGGAAGTGTTGTTTCAAGACTGAGAAATGAATAGAAGGCATTCAAAACAAAAAATTCAAGGTGAATGTAAGTGATCGCTCATTTTATATACTCACCTCTCCCATGCTCCGCCCTTCTAATGCCAGTGCTTGAAAGTCATGATTCAGTTCATCCATGGACCGTACCTAAAAAAGCCCAAAACAACAGCAATAAGAATCAGAACTAAACCACAGACTTTGAGTCTGGCACACTAAAAATTAGCCAACTTTTGAAATGGAATGGCACTTTCAGTTAAAAGTAAAAGAACTGCTGTAGAAGATTGGGTTTAAAAATGGGTTGCACCAAATTATTCCTTTATAATAATGAATTATTCAGAAAAATCGCAGCTCCAGTGATTTAAAAGAATGCCCAGTATCCATCACACAACCCAATGTCATATCCATATTCCTTGTGTTCCAAACAAGAGAGATTTAACTTCCCTCCACCCCCCCCCCCCGCCCCCCAATATTCATCGGTTATCAGGCCTTTGTGCTTGAGCTTTAAACCATTGCATTTTATGCCTTTGGGAGATGTTTAGCCTCTGCACATTGCCTCCCCACCTCATACGCCAAGATGCGAATGCCAGCAATACGGGAAAAGAATTTTATGCCCAGTATTGCTCTTCAGCTAAATGGAGGAATTTTTAGAACATGGCACTCAAGGCAAATTATCAGAACATTGTGATTAGAAACAGGAGACTGCTAATTGCCTCCATCATCTAAATGGCCTTTTCTCATCTTTGGCAGGTTATATTTTCAATCGCGTGTAAAACATGACAGGCAATGAGAAAACGCTGTCCCATGCAGGTAAAACTCTGAATCAAACAAACTGAGGCAATTTGGGGAGGCACAGTTAGCACAATGCTGTTACCATGCCAGCAATCAGGACCAGGTTCAAATCCCATGCTGTCTGTAAAAAGTCTGTACATTCTCCCCAAGTCTGCGTGGGTTTTCCCCAGGGGCTCCACTTTCCTCCCACCTTTCAAAATGTACCAGGATTGTAGGTTAATTGGATTTAAATAGGTGACTCAAGCTCATGTGCTGAAAGGGCCTGTTACCATACTATATGTATAAACTCAATTTTTTTTAAACCATGTTGCACAAAACTTTGAATTGTAGGGAAATAAATGGATTCCACCCAAAGAAATTTTGCCTTTGAAACAATGAATTGCTTGGGCATTCAGGAAGATTGATAGACTGAATGCTCATAATATACCCTCCACGACATGTAATTAGTTTGGCAGTGGAGAGAGTGAAGAGCATCAAGTTCCTAGAGTCCATTTAAGCAATCTATCCTGGACACACATCTCCTCACTTGTCATGAAGATGCGACAGCGGTTCCTTAGAAGGTGGAGGCTACCGCCCACCATTCTATCAACTTTCTACGAGCTCTATTGAGAGCATCCTGGCTGGCTGATTCACAGTAGTTGCTGGAGAGCATCGGTTTGGAGGTCAATCCACATGACTATAAAAGCGGTAGAGAGGATCACTGGGATCTCCCTCCCCTCCATTTACTGGGATTGTTGTTTAAAGAGGGCTCGTAAAATCAGGGAGGACCCCTGCCACCCTGCATGCAGCATCTCCATGCTGCTCCCAACGAGAAAGATACAGATTAGGCAGAACCACCAGGCTGAGGAACACCTTCTTCCCATGGATGGTGAGACTCCTGAATGACTGTAAAACTACTAAAACAACCCTCTGTGACTCTACTATTTATCAGTAATATTTATTTTAATATGTATCGTTAGTCTACGTGCAGGATTGTGCTGTTCTGCACCATGGACTGGAGAACACTAGGTGCTTTCAAGCTGCAGCACCCGGGTAGCCCTCCTGGGATCCAGGTGTGATTAGTGGGGCAAATGTGCCTCCAGCACCTTTTAAGCTGAGGGGGAATAGCCCCAGTAAATTGCCAATCCGGTAATTTGAGGAGGATCTTGCCCCTGCAATGACAAGGCAAGTTACGCATCAAACTAGTCTGTCAGTCTCCATCTCACCGACAATCATGCTCCCCCCCAACCTACGGCAACCAACCCCTCTCCTCTCCCGCTGATCGTGGTGCCCCCTGACATCGACCTCACTCCCCCCCCAATTGTGACCCTGTCTTATCCCCTCGCGGCAGTGACCACTCACCCCCTGATCACCGCAGACAGTTCAGCCGGGGTTACCCTGTGACACCAGCGCGCAAGCACCTACATCATAGGAATAATCACATCTGCCATTTTGCAGTCAACTCGCCAGTTGATGCATCCTGGTTCAGTTTAACTGGGCTCCCTGACTATCTCAGAGGTAGGGCAGGGACCTGTTTGACTTTGGACGACCTTTCAAGCTGCCTCATGAGTGGGGCACTAACCAGGCAAATTACCCAGTTAACCTCATTTTACAAAGCAGATTGAAAGCACCTACTGTTTCATCAGGTTGCACTGGCACAATCAGATGACAAATAAACTTCTACTTGAATATACCAACGGAGTGGAAAAGGGGGAGGGCAGCATTATGCTTTTGTTTTCTAGAAAAATAGTATCGTAAATTTTCATGTATAATGCAAAAAAATTTCCCCTTTATCCCCACAAAAATAGATGGGGGGGGTCGCATTATACACGAGAGTCAAAAAAAAAATTAATTTCTGCAGGCAGGCGGAAGGGCGAATGGTAGGTGGCAGCACGACTCAGGAGGGAGGGCGGGCGGAGAGACGCCAGCGCGACTCAGGAGGCCGGGCGGGCGAGCAGAGAGGCGCCAGCGCGACTCAAGAGGCCGGGTGGAGAGACGCCAGCGCAACTCAGGAGGCCGGGCGGAGAGACTACATTAGCAAAGTGAAAACAGTGAACACCAGAACAGGATGAACTACTCAAACTGGGGCCCTCAGACTATTTATACGACAAGACTCCAGTTTGAGGGTGTGATCATGCGAAGGACCTAGTCAGACGTGGGTTGGAAGAGCTCTCCATGACGATTGATTAAAAGACTGATTTCAAGTCATCAAATCAAAAAATGTCATACGTTTTAAAAAAAAAATGATGGGCAAGAAGAACAAGACCCAGAAAAATAAAACTGAAGCTTAAAAATTACCAAAATCGTCCACAGGAAGTTAATAAGGGAGCTGCCGCCATGATGTCAGAACAAAGAGGTGGAGGAGTGGCACAGGATTTCCCACCCAAAAAAAATGAAGGTTCTGTGTGAATGATTCTCCAAGGTGGAAAATGTACTGAGAGGTTGCAGAGAAAAAAATTAGCAGGGATGGTGATGGCAATTTAAGACCTGACAACTCAGGTGGGCCAGGTTGAAAATGACCTGATAATTACTCAGGAACTAAGGTGCCTGGAGGAAAATACAAAGTGGAAAGGGGATGAACAACTGCTGCTGGACAGAAATCAACCACATCGAAAACTTCAGCAGGAGCTTTCATCATCAATCATTAGGCTGAGAGAAGGGACTGAGGGGAATGATCTGGTGAATTTCTTTGAAGCAGGAATCCCATGAGTCATGGGAGTGGGAAGATTCAAGGAAAAACTACTTATAGAGAGAACTCATTGGGCCCGAGCCCCAGAAAAACACGAACAAAGATCATGGCCAGTCCTGGTAAGATTTCTGAGTTACTGGGATCGGGAAGCAACATTAAGGGCAGCAGTTTATTATGCCTGGGAAAATAATGGCCCAGTCGAGATGGAAGGAGAAAAAGTATTATTCTTTCAAGGCTTAAGTGCTAATGTAGTAAAACACAAAGAGTTTGATGGTGCTAAAAGATAATTAAGAACATGGAATATAAAATACAAGATGCTGTACCCAGTGACGCTTAGGATCAATGTAAAAGAGGGACTCCAAAATCTATAAAACCATAAAGGAGGTAGAGAGATTTTTTTTTTTTTTACAAGAACTATAAAGGTGACCCAAAAATAGATGCCAGAAAGAAAACAGAAAACAAAGATGAAGTGAACTATAAAAGTTAAAAATTGGATAAAAAATAAAATGATAGTTAATACTTTTCATCTATTAATGATTATTTAAAATAATATTTAAAGGTATAAGGAGAGCTCAACAGAGTAAATATTTAGCAAAATAGTAACAGGGCAGAGACTCTGACTTAAGGGGGTTAATGGCACTGGAAAGGGAGAATTTTTATAAAATAGTGCTGAAGGGGTGGTTCTTTCTTGGATAACACCACAGGCTTTTCTCTTGAGCTTCCGAGGTTTTTTTTTAATTTTGTCACCATCCGAGCAGGTGCAATACACGTTTGTTAGGGGGGGGGTGGGGGGGGAAGAATCACTGTACTATATAAATAAGCAAAAGGGTCAAATGAAAGCTGAATATGTACAAATGTAAATGTGAATAGAACATTAAAATTTATTACAGTACAACTCCGATTATCAGAAATGGTCAGGACTGGGCCTATTTCGGATAAAGATTTTTTTTCCCGGAGAACTGGTCATTTTTTTTTTTAAAAACAGCCCAGTAGTTATAGCAAATCACTTGTAACAGTGTTTAAACAACAAACAACAACGCAAGGCATTTTAAGCATTAAAATAATGTTTAATTCTCACCAAAAAATGCTGGCCACGCTGATCACCGATACCTTTCCACCAAGGCCCTGCTTGTGCTAGGAGCCCGTGGTCCACTGCTACTGGGGGGTTTTGACGTCCCTGGTCAGTTTGGCTCCAAAATTTTCAGATAAGTAAGGATTTCTGATTTGTTTCAGATATCCTCATTTATCCAAATTTTTTTTTTTAAATTTCGGATAACTGAAGATTTTAGAGAATTCGATTTTGGATAATCGGAGCTGTACTGTAGTTATAATATTAACAGGTTAAACAGACCCATAAAGAGGAAGGTTTATGGCACACTTAAAAAATAATTAAAGGCTAGATAAAGTTTTTCTACAGGAAATGCACCTTACAAAATTGGAACATATTAAAAAAGGACTGGGGGCAAGTTATATCCTCCTCTTTTAATTCCAAAGCGAGGTAGGTAGCAACTTTAATTAATAAAAATATACAGCTGTTGATTGAAGAGACATCCAATGACCCAGAGCGAAGGTTTGTAATGGCACGCTGTCAGAAATATGCAGAATCCTGGATACTTAAGATTTATGCACCAAATTTTGTTGATTAATCCTTTATACAAAATGTCTTCTTAAAAACAGTAAAAGATACTGATCAGAGATTTTAATTTTTGCTTGGATCCCATCCTTGCTAAATCAACAAGGACAGTGACAAGGGCAAAAGCTGTTCTATCTTTTATGAAATATTTAAACCTGATAGATGTATGGAGACAGTCACACCCCATGGTGAGAGACTATACATTCCACTCAAAGGTTCATGACTCCTATACAAGAATAGATTTATTTTTAATTGTATGACTGAGAAACAGAGTGGCTGAAACAGAATATCGAGCGAGATTATTTTCTAATCACACACCTCTGACTTTAACTATAACGGTGCCCAAAAAGCAAGAAAGTATATAAAAATGGCTTCCTGAGAAGGACAGATTTCTGTAATTTCATGAAGGAACAAAGAATTGTTTGAAACAAATCAGCCCTCTTCTAATGAGTTTCCAAGTATGGGATATACTCAAAGCCTATTTGAGGGGACAGATAATTTCATATACAAAAAAAAAAGGAATATATGGCAGAGGTCAATGCCTGGAGAAAGAGAGAACAAAATTAGAAATACAACACTTTATACAAACAAATAGATTAGAAAAAACTATTTTGAAGTCAAAACAGAAGTACTATGAATTGGGAGAAAGATATATCAAGGATGATAAATGCAATTCAAACAGAGCCTGACAAATTAACATACAATCAGAAGGAAATCAATGAAACTTTAAAACAATATATGAAGCTATACAAATCAGAAGTGATGGGGGATTTTACTGAGATAGACAAATTTCTCTCGGTAAGTGAACTGTCAAAATTGGAAGTTAGAGATACGGTGGATTAAATTGCCCCTTCTTAAAGAGACTGAAAAAGCTTTGAATAAATTACAGGGAAATACATCACCTGGAGAAGATGATTTCCCGCTCGAGTTTTTTAGACAATTTAAAGATGTGTTGGACTGGGTGATTGAAACTAAGACTCTTCTGGAATCCTTCAACAGCTATTATTATGGTATTACCAAAAAAAGAGATCTGCTAAAACAATCCTCATATTGACCTATCTCCTTACTAAAATATTACAAAATTTTGGCAAAATCACTAACCAACAGACTAGGGCAATATCTACCAAAATTGATAGATTCGGACCTGGAGGGCTTTGTTAAAAACTCTCTGCAGGTAATTTGAGCAGACTATTTAATAAAATTCATCTGGCTAAGTCTAAAGAGAATCAAAGTATATTCCTAGATGTAGAAAAGACATTTGATAAACTAGAGTAGCCATTCTTATTTAAAGTACTAGAAAAATTTGTAATGGGGCAAACATTTATTCACTGGATAAAAACTCTCCAGCATAAATGACAGGTTAAAATTATAACCAATGGCCAAATGTCGATGTTTCCTTTGAGTAGATCTAGCAGATGTGTCTCCAGGCCTCTGCTTTGGTGATTGAAACATTAGCAGAAATTATAAGGAGAGTTTCAGATATAAAGGGATTCAGAGTTGGCCAGGAGGAGCATAAAATCAACCTAGTTGCAGATGTGTTGTTAGACTTTGGCCAAACTACAGACCACACTGGAAAAATATGAGAGAGTTTCAAGTTACAAAATTAATTTGGAAAAAAGTGAAATTGTGTCCAATATAAAGCATTTTGACTATGAAAGATATAAAAAAAAACAAGTTTAAATGGAAACTGGATGGAAATAAATAAATGGTAGATAATAACCTACAAAATTTGTATCAACTTAATATCTCCCACTGCTTGGAAAGATAGAGGAGGATTTAAAAAGACAAAGACCTCCTATTACTTTAATTCGAAGGTTTTAATTTTGTGAAAATAAAAATGTTGCCAAGACAGCAATACCTCTTTCGATCATTGCCTATTTCATTGCCTAAGAATCTTTTTAGGATACAATGGTAATATAAGACAATTTTTTTTTAATAATAAAGTACCTAGGATCTCCATGGATAAAATGACATGGGAATATTGGTTGGAAGGATGAATATTTCCAGCTTTTAAAATATATTATTTGGCAGCCCAGGCGGGGTTCCTCCCATCCTTTTTCAAAGAACTCTCCCTCATGGATCCAAATGGGACTACATACAATGGGAGAGGGTGCAGCGAAGGATTTCATTTATAAATGGAATGTCAAATTATTAACAAAAAACTCCATTACAATTTATGATTAAAATTTGGCATGAGATTAATGAATATTGGGGGGGGAATGGTGATATCACCAAAAGCAACACTGTGCCAGAATGAACTATTGCCCATGAACTTGAGCAATAGAATTTTAAATGTTTGGCATGAGAAAGGAATTAAACATATTGAAGATAGCTATGAAAAAGGCCTACTTATGTTCTTTGGACAACTAAAATAGAAACTTCCACTGCTTTCTTCAGCTGAAGTTATTCTTTTGAGTCATAGGATATGCATGTTGGCTCCAGCCTCAAGCAATGAAGTGGAGGGGATGCTTTGACTGAGAGATGCATCTAAATTCATAACTAGGATATATTCTGCTTTCCAAAGTGAAAGTGTTAAGCCAGGGCCACAAAGATCGAGAGAGGTGTGTGAGTTGGATCTGAGTGGACCAGAGGAATGCTGGTCTGATTGGTGTTTGGACAGTATGACATCAACAATCAATGCGAGATATGGATTGGTTCAATATAATTTGCTATACCAATTATATCTTACACCACAAAAACTATACAAATCAAAATCTGAAATGTGCTTGCGGTGTGGCATTGAAATTGGAACCTTCTTACACTCTACATGGTCATGTGTGAAGGTAAGACCATTCTGGCATGATATCGCTAAACACAAACAAGAATAATAGGAGTGACCTTCACAACGACCAAGAGCTGTACCTTCTGGGAAACTTTATGGGCGTGAACAATAAATTGACTAAATGTCAAATTTGTTTTTGTTAAGGTAGCCGTAGCTGTGGCCAAGAAGTATACAGCAATCACATGGAAGTCTGACTCTTCCCTACTTATTGCTGAATGGGCCGTTGAGATGCGTAGTTGTATGCCTATGGAGAAAATCACTTACAACTTTAAAAATAAATATAGCACAATTGTAAACTTGATCCTTCAATGCATGTAAAGATGTGAAATTTCAGAAAAAGAAATATGAAAAAAATTAAGAGCTGTGATGAGGTGAAAAAATACATTTTTGTATTTATGGGTGGGGGAGGGAAGGAGAGGATTTTTTTTCTTTTGTTAGTTAACATTTAATATGTATTTGAAATGTATAAAAGTTTAACAGTTGTATTAATATATTTATGGTAAAAATATTTTTTAAATTCCAGTTTATCCAAGTTGGCTAAATACACACAGGGAGTGAAACAATTTGTGCAAACAAGTCAACAATACTAGCTTATGCAAGGAACAATTTAGTCGACTGTTGCACATTCTATAATGTGATGGCGAATGGAGTATTCCACCAGGTTGATTATCTGAAATCGGATTCTCCAAAATCTTCATTTATCCAAATTTTGTTTTAATTTTGGATAAATGAGGATATCCAAAACAAATGAAAAATCCCTATTTACCCCCCCAAATTTTTTTTTAGCCAAACTGGCCCTCAAAGGTTGGGAAAAAATTCACTTGACATGAAATTAGAACGATTGTCCTCATTTCAGGTAACTCCACTCCCCTCTCTCTTTCCATTTCTTCTTTAACTTTGCCTATGAGCTTTCCCTCCAATTCTCCCTCTCAAACTGCGTGCCAATTTCCCAGCCACAAGTGGTCGGAAGAATCCCTTTTCTGGGCATCATCAAGGAGAGCGGCCTCCCAGGCAGGAGTGGGATCTTGGGCTCAGTGGTATTCCCTTCCATCCCCTTCCTTCTCTGCACCCTGTAGCTTCTGACACCAACTCTAAACCATCCCCTCAGCCTAATAATGCACACCAGACTCCCCAGTGTGTATGTGCGGTAGGCCGAGGGAAGGATTTGGAATCAAGTCTTGGGCGTCTGGAGCTCTAGTGACCGGTGAGGCAGAAGCCCGCTGACTCATCATTGAGTGTCCCACAAGCTCAAGAAGCCTCCCCTGGGATCAGTAACAGCGGTAAGGACAAGTTGGGAGGTCTCAGTGATTGGCAGCAGGGTTCCAGCCAGCATTTGTTTGGTGAGAATTAAACATTTTAATGCTTAAAATGCCTTCCCTTGTTGTTTATTGTTGTTTAAACATTTATACAAGTGATTTGCTGTTGCTACTGGGCTGTTTTTTTTAAATTACCAGTTATCCAAAAAACATTTATCCGACATAGGACAGGTTCCAACCATTTTGGATAATCAGAATTGCACTGTACATAAAATGTTGGAAATACTCAGCTGTGTGGGCAGCACAGCCAAAGACAGAACCAGTTTAATATTCTAGATCAATAACTTTTCAATTAGATTTCCCCTCAATTAATTAAAATGTTGTGTTTTCCTCTCTCCAGAGCTGTGGTCCTAACTCCAGCAGTTTTTTTTTGTTTCTGATACAATTTTTCTTCTTTCCTTTTTTAAGAATGTTATACATCACTTAAAAATTGTTTTCAGAAAGAAACGTGTCAATAAAAATGCTCATGATGCACAAAAAGGGGCTTCTGAAAGGCCCAGGAAAAAAATCCACATGACAAAATACCTTCATTAAGGTATGAGCAAAATGTGGCCTGGAGCCTGGTCATCTTTATCTTTGCACAGCACCTGCTTACATTTTGCTCATGCCATCAAGGGTTCAAAAACCCAAAACATTGGTTATGTATCTTTATCTTTGCTATACAAAGTACACTGTTTGACTTGCTGAGTTTCTTGCACATTGTTTTACTGTAACCACAGTGCCTGTAGACGTTTGCATTTTACTGCCGGATAAGTGTATTTTCTGGTTGCTCTTACAAAGCGCAATACATTTGCATTAAGAATAAACAGGTTAAATAGTAAATATAGAAAAAAAATTAGCAATGAAGGAAGATACAACTAAAAGAAGAGAATTGGCGGATAAAAAAATAAAATATGAAACATTACAAACATATAAGGTAGAGAAGAATATAATGAAGACAAAACAAATATTATGAACTGGGTGAAAAAACGCACAAAATCCTAGCATGGCAGCTTAAGACAGAAGAAGCTAAGAAAATGGTATTGGCATCAAGGAAAAAAGACAAACAAATTACATATAATCCAAAAGAAATTAAGGAAAACTTTAGAGAATTCTATGAACAATTATACCGAACTGAAAACGAAGGGAAAGAAGGGAAAATAGATGAATTTTTGACTAAAATTGAACTACCAAAACTACAAATAGAGGAACAAAATAAATTAACAGAACCATTTGGAACAGTAGAAATACAAGAGATAATAAAAAAATTACCAAATAATAAGACACCAGGAGAGGATGGATTTCCAATAGAATTCTACAAAACATTTAAAGACTTATTAATTCCGCCCCTCCTGGATGTAATCAACCAGATTGATGAAACACAAAGCTTACCAGATTCATGTAAAACAGCAATAATTACAGTAATACTAAAACAAGGGAAAGATCCACTCTCACCAGCGTCATATAGACCAATATCTTTACTAAACACAGATTATAAGATAATAGCTAAACTATTAGCAAACAGATTGGCAGAGCAGGTACCAAAAATGGTAAATTTAGACCAAACTGGATTTATCAAAAAAAGACGCACAACAGACAATATTTGTAAATTTATTAACTTAATTCATGCAGTAGAAGGAAATAAAGCACCTGCAGTAGCAGTTGCTTTAGATGCAGAGAAGGCCTTCGACAGAGTAGAATGGAATTATTTGTTCAAAGTATTGCAAAAATTCAGTTTACCGGAGAAGTATATTAATTGGATTAAAGCATTATATAAGGGACCGTTAGCGAAAGTGACAGTAAATGGACATGTATCAAAGCAATTTAACTTAAGCAGGTCAACGCGGCAGGGATGCCCACTATCACCTTTATTGTTTGCGTTAGCTATAGAACCACTAGCAGAATTGATAAGAATAGATAATAATATAAAAGGAATAAAAATAAAAGACAAGGAATATAAAATCAGTCTATTTGCGATGATGTTATAGTGTACTTAACAGAACCAGAACTATCAATAAAGAATTATATAAGAAATTGAAGGAATATGGAGAAGTGTCGGGTTACAAGATAAACGTAAATAAAAGTGAAGCAATGCCTATGAATAATGCGGATTTCTCAAAATTTAAGAAGGAATCTCCATTTAGATGGCAAATGCAGGCAATAAGATACCTAGGTGTACAAATAAACAAAAATCTCGGCCAATTATATAAACTCAATTATTATCCACTAATGAAAAAATTACAGGACGATTTAGAGCATTGGAAAGATTTACCACTAACACTAATAGGAAGGATAAACTGTATTAAAATGAACATTTTTCCAAGGATATTATACTTATTTCAGGCATTGCCAATGCAACTGACAGAAAAATTCTTCAAAGAATTAAAGAAAATAATAAGGAAATTTTTATGGAGAGGGGGGAAACCGAGGATAGCACTAGATAAATTAACAGAATGGTATAAACAAGGAGGCTTACAATTGCCAAACTTTAAAAATTATTATAGAGCCGCACAATTAAGATACCTATCAGATTTTTATCAAACAAGGGAAAAACCAGACTGGATGAGATTAGAATTAGATAAAATAGGGGAAAAGATACCTGAACACATATTATATAAATGGGATGAAAAATTGGTACAACATAGAACTTCTCCAGTATTACATCATCTCCTCAATATTTGGAAGAAGATTCATGTAGAAAGAAATAAAACAAATTATCAATTACCAAAACTAATATTGACGCAAAATAAGTTACTCCCTTTTACAATAGATAACCTTTCCTTTAGAGAATGGGAAAAAAAGGGATTAAAAGAATAGAAAATTGTTTTTCAGGAAGTAGATTCTTATCCTTTGAACAAATGAGAGATAAGTACAATATAACTGGAGATACAGCGCTGGCATATTACCAACTGAGATCCTACTTGAAGGATAAATTAGGAAGCAATTTGAGTTTGCCAGAGGGAAGTAACCTTGAATATGTGATTACAGATACAATGTTAATCAAAAGATTTATAACAAATATGTATATTAAACTGCAAGAAAAGGAGAATGAGGAAACAAATGGTAAAACTAAACAAAAATGGGAACAAGAGTTAAATATAAAGATAAAAAAGGAAACATGGGAGAAATTATGTTCTGGAACGATGAGAAATACAATAAATACGAGGCTACGTATGATACAATATAACTGGTTAAATAGACTATACATTACACCTCAAAAGTTAAATAAATGGGATCCAACAGTATCTGATAGATGTTTTCGATGTAAAAAAGAAATGGGAACAACAATTCATGCAATCTGGACATGTGAGAAAGTAGAAAAATTTTGGGATGATCTCAATCAGATATTAAATAAAATAACAGAAAACAATATACCAAAGAATCCAGAGATCTTTCTCCTAAGTAACATAAAAGACAAAGAATTTGGAATTGATTTGGAGGATGCACAAAAAAGATTTGTTAAGATAGCTCTAGCCGTAGCAAAAAAATGTTTTATGTCAACTTGGAAATTGGAAGATAATCTGAAAATACAACAATGGTATATAGAAATGAATAAATGTATTCCATTAGAAAAAATTACATATAGTTTAAGAAATAATATTGAAATATTCGAACAAATATGGGAGCCTTACATTAAATACAATAGCGAAAACCTACCGGGGACAATCATTACCTAAGTTGATGGAAGGAGAAGGAAAGAAAAGAATGGACTCAGTAGAATTTCTGGTGTATTTTTGTTGAATGACAACATAGTCTGACTGGTTTAATGTAACCTAGATTGTATACCTAAAATGGATGGGAAGGTGGGGGGGGGGGGGGGGTGGCTTGGGAGGAGGGGGGGGGAGAAAAAGTCACTCTATATGTGTGAAAAAGAAAAAGTGTGTAGCATGGCTAATGTGATTTATGGTGTGAAAAATAAAAAATTTAAAAAAAAAGAATAAACAGGTTAAATGACAAGATAAAACTACTCTTCTATATTTACAATGAACAAACTTCCTTGCATGAATATATACTTTATTTTCAGTCTCATTCTTTGAAAACATTTAACCATTGCTGCATCTGCAGGTTCCTCTCCACCAGAGGCACCCAAAAGATGAACAACAAAATTATAGATAATTAACACCCCACTTCCTTCCACGTTTACTGACCAGGTCGACTCTTATAAGCAGGGATAAGGAGACACTGTAAGAGAGTCACCCCAACATCAAAAATCATTTTATTTAAACAAACTTTATTCAAACAGTTGCTATGACCAAAATATGACCAAGACATTCTGCTGGCTGAAAACTTACTCCCATTTTCAAAGGTTTCAGAAAACTTTAACTTTTACAATTTTAAACATTTTTTTCTATTATTTTATTCTTATTCAAATTTTCTTGCTGGTTGCTTGAATTTCAGGAACCAGGCATTTTACTGTAGTTTTTTTTAAAGCCATTCAAGGGATATGAGGTTCACAGGCTGATTCAGCATTTTATTGCCTTTGGAAAGCAGGTGCTGTAGTTCTCAAGGTGTGGATAAACCCACAAATCTGTTAGGGAGGGTGCTCCAGGATTTTGTCCCATTGCTGAAGAAGGAACAGTTTTACATTTCAAAGTAAGAATGGTATGTAACTTGGAGGTCAGCTTCTAGATGGCAGTATTTCCAATGCTGTTGTGGCCTTGACTTTCTTGTTGGTAGAGTTTGGAAAGTACCAAATAAGGATTGCATCTTGTTAATGCACTACTGTGCATCAGTAGTGGAGTGAATGGATGTGTGGAACTTCATTCATCCATGCACTTAAAATTCAGCTGCTTAGAATTGATCTCACTAATCTTTAGTAGCAGAGTGCAATAAATTAATTTATTCTGATCATAACAGGTCTGAACCATCAATACTGAGGGATAAGCAGCTGAACCCATGAATGTACCAATGTAAATGGGTAACAAATCTTAATACCTTACTTGATAAAACATGCAACAAAATACATGGAGCATAGACTGGTACAAACACAACTGGACAGAAATACATTAAAATCCCCATTATTCAGAATTCCATCAACCAGAAAATCAAACAACTGGAAAAAAAAATAAATCATGGAAATAAATAAATGGGATGAATAGGGCTCGGTAGATGGACCCCGCAAGGGAACGCTGAGATTTTGTTGGACGCGCGCAGGTTTGCCCCACTAAACTAGCAATGCCCCTCAATATGCCCAAATTCTTTTTGAAGTTGCCACTTGCATGGTGGTGAGCCAGATTGTCAGAGCAAGGAAGGTACACTGGGAGCCTGACCGGGACATTTGCACAGAGGTTAGTTGGGTTGCCTTGAAGATAGGAGCAAACATTCAGCGAGTGGAGCGCCCTGGCCGTGCCCCACCCACAGCAGCTGTTTGAATAAAGCCTCTATAAAGTTGTGTTTGAATGAAATGGCAGTGCCCAAGATGATGAGCCGGCCGAAGCCACTCGCCACTGGGGTGACTGTCCCAAAGGATCTCCCTATCCCAGCCAAATAAAGTGTTTATTTTTATTAGTATTAAGTGCGTTATATTAGTACAGCTTTATCTGTAAAGGGGGAGGGGGGGCGATTATGATGTTGGCACGGTTAGTATAGCAGCTAATGCAATGCTGTTACAGCATCAGCGACCGGGGTTCGAATTTAAATGTTGTAAGTTACAGGAATTACTTGATTATAAAGTGAACTTTATGTAAGACAACAGCACTGAATTTTTTTTTTAATTGCTTTACATTTTGCTCTGTCTTTAGTCTTTCAAATGGTGCATTCTTAATGCAAGTGCATTTGGCATTGGAAGAGTGAGTCTCAATCAACCTGAAAAATTTCATTTCCAGCATTCATGATCTCAATAGATGCTGGGATTTTACTATAGTAGTTTTCACCTGAATTCCAGGGATGAGCCTGACTCTCCATGTCACCAAGACAGCACTTGATAAACCTGAATTTAACAGTCATCAAAAAGGGAAAAGACTTCAGTGGCTAGTCAAACCTCATACAAGGGTAAATGGTTTTTACTGGAAATCAACAGTCCAAGCCCAAGAATATCACTACACAAATTCCTCAGATTAGTAACCTCATCTTCAGTTGCTTCATCAGATTACAAGTAGGGATAAGCACTGATGATCAGACAATGAATTCTATTTGCTTCTCACCAAATGAAGCAGACCATGCCTGCATGCCACAAAACCGAGGCAACATTTTGGCCTAGGATGTTAAGTGGCAAGTAACACTCTCCATGAGAAAAATAGCCAAGCAGTTCACTATCCACATGGCAGATGTCAGGAGCTTGATGGAATCCTCTCCAAGCATTGCAGTCACCCTTTCCCATCAGTAATGGACAGTAACTGTATATTCAATCTAGAAACTACACTGTAGTTACTCATCTGCATTCCTCCAACAGCATCATATCAAATCATAATCTCTCCCAACAAGGAAAGCAGATAGCGCCACTATCTGAAGGCTCCCCTCCAAGTCAGGCGCTGTCGTTGGTGTCTTTGCTGCTAGAGGTATATTATTCTGGTTGGGTATAGATCCAGGAATGCCCAAATCAACATTACTCTCTAGGAATACCTTTACCAGAATAATTGTAACAGTTCACGGCAGTGACTCTCACCACATTCTCAGTCAATGAGAGATGGACAAATGCTGGTTTTATCAGCCATATCCTGATGCCAAAAATTAATAAAAACCCCAAGAATTGAGATCACTACTTCACAACTCACTCTGATCCTTATTGCATTTTTAGCAGTTCACAACTTTTAGATCTTTATTCAAAACCTACATTCTCAGTAAATGCACTGGATAAAAATGTTTGAGCTAGCCTACATCTACAGTGGTATGCAAAGGTTTGGACACCCTGGTCAAAATTTGTCACTGTGAATAGCTAAGCGAGTAAAAGATTATTTGATTTCCAAAAGGCATTAATTTAAAGATGACACATTAAAGAATTAGAAAAAAAAATCAAAGAACAGGACTACAAGAATACAGATTACTGGAGAATAAAAAGCTAAGATATAATACAATACAAACATATATGACAGAAAAAGGCTATATTAAAAATGAAACAACAATACTATGAGTTGGGTGAATGGGTGCAGAAAGATCTAGCTTGGCAGATTAAAACAGAGGAGCCATCAAGAATAATAAATGCTGTAAAAACAGAAACAGACACTAGCATACAAGAAAAAAGAAATTAATGACATTTTTAGACAATACTACACTACACAAATCAGAATTACTAGATGCGAACACAATGGAAGAATTTTTGTTGAATGCCAAATTTCCAAGGCTAGAAGAGAGAAAGGATAGAGTTAGATACTCTCTTCACAAGGGCACCATACAGGCTAATAAAAATCACCAGGAGTGGATGGATTTCCACCCGAGTTTTATAGGAAATTCAAAGAATTATTAATGCCCCTTTTAATGGATGTCCTGGACCAAGCTGAGGAAACACAGATCTTCCCAGAGTCATTCTCAACTGTGATTATTAGTGTTACCAAGAAAAGAATAGGGATCTACAAAAAACTTCAAACAGACCAAATATCCCTGTTAAATGCAATGACTTGTCTAGCAAAAGCATTGGCTCATAGGTTAGGACACTTGCCAAAACTGATACATACAGACAAAGAAGAATTTGTTAAAGGAAGGTACTCCTCAAATAATCTAGGAAGATTATTTAATACAATACATATGGTTAAATCTGAACGAAATCCAAGTATTAAAGTCTGCCTAGACATGGAAAAAGCACTCGAATGTTTGGAATAGCCCTTTTATTTAAAACACTGGAAAAATTTGGTATCAGCAAAACATTTATAAATTGGATAAAATGAACCTATGGCGGGGGTGGGGGGGGGGGGGAAGAGAGAAATCACAGAACTCAAAATAATAAATATGACACTTTTGTAATGGTCTGGCAGCCATACCTGGACCAATATAGGGGGGCCAGATACTGTAATAAAAGGAACAAAAAAAATGGTACAAACTATACACACACACGTAATTTCCCCAACTGTAGTCTATATACTTAAAATATATGTAAGCTTTGACGGTGTATGTATGGAGGGGTGGGGGGGGGGGGCGAAGAGAGGAGGGAGGAAGGGAATGTTTTAATTTGTTGTGTTTGTGAGAAAAAGTTTAATATATTGTCTATTTAAAATGTCACTATGTAAAATTTTTGGGGAAAAGTAAAATATTCCAAAAAAGTTAAAGATGAGATTTTAAGCAAGATTATTTTATTTCCATCTTTTACAGTTTAAAAATAACAAAAAAGGAAATGAGCCTGAAACAAAGGTTTGGCCACCCTGCATGGTCAATAGTTAGTAAGATCCCATTTGTCAAGTATCACAGTTTGTAAATGTTTTCTGTTGCCAGCTAAGAATCTTTCAATTCTTCTTTGGGGGATTTTCACCCATCCTTTCTTTGTAAAAGGCTTCTTATTCTGTGAGATTCTTGAACAGTCTTAAATGCACTGCTCTTTCGAAGTCTATCCACAAATTTTCGATGATGTTTAGGTTGGGGGACTGTGAGGTCCATGGCAAAACCTTCAGCTTGCGCCTCTTAAGGTTGTTCATTGTGGATTTTGAGGTATGCTCGGGATCATTACCCTGTTGTAAAAGCCAACCCCTCATCATTCTCCCCCACCCCCATCTACCCACCCACATGATGTGATGTTTGCTTGGAGAATGATATTGCTGGTATTTAATTGAATTAATTCTTCCTTCAACCAGTGAAATGTTCCCGGTGACACTGGGTGCAACAAAAGCCCAAAGCATGATTGATCCACCCCCATGTTTAACAATTGGAGGTGTTCTTTTCATGAAATTCTGCACCTTTTTTCTTTACACATACCTTTACTCATTGCAGCCAAAAAGTTCTATTTTAACTTCATCAGTCCACAGAACACGTTTCCATAATGCAGCAGGCTTGTTTAGATATTCCTTAGCATACTTCCGATGCTGAATTTTGTGGAGAAGATGCAGGAAAGGTCATATTTTTGCAGTAGAAAAGTGCACTACCGCTCCAGAGACTGCTAAATCTTCCTGAAGGTCTTTTGCAGTCAAACAGGGGTTTTGATATGCCTTTCTAGCAATCCTACAAACAGTTCTCTCGGAAAGTTTTCTTGCTCTTCCAGGGCTCAACTTGACCTCCGTCATTCCTGTCAACTCTTAATTACATTATGAACTGAGGAAACAGCTAACTGTTTACTATCTTTACTTTAATCTTCTTATAGCCTTCTCCTGTTTTATAGGCTTAATTTATTTTAATTTTCGTAGTGCTGTGGGCAGCTGCTTAGCAGAACCCATGGCTGCTGATTGTCAGGACAAGGTTTCAGGAGTCGAGGTATAAAGCTTTGAAATTTACAACACCTGATCTTTCCTAACAACCACTGTAAACAAGCTAATTGAGGTCCTAGACCTTGGTGAAAATTATCTGAGAGCTCAAATCTCTTGGAGTGCCCAAACGTTTGCATGGTGCTCCTTTTTTTCCCCCACTCTAAAAATAATAGACTAATCTTGCTTAAAATGCTGAAAAGAATGTGTCATCTTTAAATGTACACAGTAACAGAAATTTTGACCAGGGGTGCCCAAACCTTTGCATACCATTGTACAACTCCTAAGTAACATTTCTAACATCCCAGCCACATCTATCCAGATCTTAGCTGCATTATAATTTTAAAAATCTGGAAATTATAAATTCTCAAAGAGACCAGTCAATAACATGGAAGTCACTGCTTTAAGCTTTACATCATCACACACATTACAATCTCACCTAAATCACTGCAACACACTCAACAATTATACAGGTCTGTGCATAAATACCTGTCAAGAAATTAATAGCAATGAATCATAGTAGCTTGTCATTGCTAATGGCTTGACTTTTGTTCTTACAAGTTAAATAAAAAATGCTGGATCTACTCAGATCAGACAATATGAGAGTAGAGTTAGAATTAATGTTTCAGGACCATAACTTTCCATCCATTCACATTAAAGATCATTAACCTGAAACATGAATAGTTTTTCTCTCCACAGATACTCCCTGATTTACTGGATGTTTATTGCATTTGCATTTTTTTTAAATGATCACATTTCTGACACCTGTTTTGCTTTTGGATTGTCACATCAGTATTTCATCAGTTGCTACACTGCATCAGTCAAGATATCAAACTAGAAAAGCTAGCATGTCTGAGCACAAATTGCTAAGCCCAGAAATGGTTCCTTTAGCAACTGCTGTGAGACAAATGTTAAGTTTGGATTCAACACGAGCCAAAATAATTTTGGCAAGATGTCAAGAGGACATAGGCAGCACTTGTCTAAAGTTTTCAATCAAAGCTGGGTATACAATGGTCATGTTTAGAGATCATTTTAATTTTATCTAATGTTAACAGACAGAATTGGTACGAGATAAATAGTTACAACACCTTCCGTCCGGATAGTACATTTATCTCTGCGTTTTGCATTTTCCTACAGCAACCAACATCGGAACAGTTTAATGGACAATAGCCTGGGTTTCCTCTTGATCTCTCCTACTAAACTGAACACACAGCAAAATATCAATACCACTCTCGAGCTAGAAATACAGATCAAGGTGAGAGGGGAAAGCCATTGGAAGTACTTAATTATGGACAAATGTCTGACAGAATAAACGGGGAGAAGTGACCTCTGCAAAATAAATTTTATCTAGTATAAGGCCCTTGCATTTCTCCTAATTAGTTGAAAGCATAATAAATAAGAGAACAAATTCTGCTTACAGAATTGTGGAAAAAAATGGTGTCAGTGGAAAAGATAAATAGGATTTATTTTCCACAAGTTTTAAAATCTCAATTACTTACTGCCTCACCTAGTTTGCTTTCAACTTTTAGCACTGCTGAATTAACCAATCGCCAATATGCATTGTTTGCAAACTAAAGAAGCAAGCCAACTTAAACAAGTGCCCAGTCTGGATGCATTCGATTGTAGTCTTCAGGTGTGAACACAAAACCATGCTCATTGATTTCCTCACTTGCACAATTCTCATTCTGGAGTAAAAACCCCCAACTGTTTATGACATGACAATGTCACTGAAGTGTCACACCAGCTTCCTCATGACCTCATAAAATAGTCACTTCACAGTGCCTCAAGAGCACAGAATTGCTTAGATACAATTTGATTATGCCATTAATAATCTGTCGAAAAATCATAAAAAAAACCTCACAGCCCAGCACAATGACATTTGAATTCCAGAGTACAAAATAAATATCAGATGGGTTCATGCACAACTCTGTTCAGTTTTGGAATCAAGGTGTGGCAAGAAAGAACGAGTACAAATGGGAAAGTGGGAGTGGAAATAGAGTAACCAAATGCAGGAAGATGCACCAGTATTTATTTTATTTGAAGCCTACAAACTCCTTTTAATCTCCATGCTTCTCAACAGTCACATACTATTCTCAACAAGTTCCCGTTCATTAGATTGAACTTGGAAAAAACAGGAATTAACAGATACCCAAACACTAAATTGGGGTTTGATTATCAAGACCCATGGTAGTAAATGCCCCAGAGAAAGCAAACCACTTACTCCTGTCTATGCAACTGGTTAAATAACAAAAATCTCTGCCATGAGGCAGATTTTTGGACACAAGCTCAAACAGAGTAAAAACTCAACAAGACAATCACACGCCATATCAACTCTTTGCGCAAAGAAACATACTAGAACAGTGATATTAGTCTAATAATATAAAATAGCAAAATATTCTCCAAAATTATAATTTGTGCACTAAAGCCTTGGTGGACTGTCCTTCCCATTAACTTGAACACTGAATAGGCCTCTATGCACATTGCAGCATGTACAAAAAAGAAACTTGGCTTCAATGGCAAACCGGTCTATTCTATATTGACAAGCAGGTTCTTTTACAACATTTGACTGATCAAGACCAGGTTGAAAAAAATTCTGATGCAGCACAGATTTCCTGATAATAAAAAGAAAAAACTGCTAATACCACCAATGCTACTGACCACAGAGCAGTCAACCCAGTTAGGAAGTGGAAACAATACAAGTAGGCACTTCAAGTTACAACCCAGGTACCTGCTTGGTCCTGCCTCCACTATGTTCCCCAGCCCAGCTGCACACAATCCATACACCTTCTCTGGCTGAGACCCTTGAATATTCAATGACTACAAATATTTTACTTCTTGGTAGTTCAAGACATCAACTGAAATGCATCTCACGACAAACAGGATTCAGGCACCACAGGTTGATTTTGGAAAAATGTGCAACATTTACCACCAATCCGAACAATAGCATGTAACTGACCTAATGAATACATGGATCCACAGATAACAATATGGATTATGAGGACTAGATAAAGATAAAAAGTACAGTCTGGTCACATGATAGGCTTGGCTCAATGAAACCTACAACTGTTCCAAGGTATACTCCAGCATGTTCTAAAAAAATCATTTATTAAACAATGTGATTAGTAATTTTAAAAAAACTTAAATTAAGCAAGACGTTAGAAATAAATTTGCACCAAAATGCTCAATCATACTTTGTGCAAATAAAATGTATACAAGCTATAGCCATGTACAAACATCCTTAATCTCCTTTAAATGGGCATTATTTTTATATCACATCAGAAACATTGAGCACCATCTGGTATCACCCTAAGGTCAGGAACAAGAGTACTACAAAATGGCATCTGAAGCAACAAGTGAGTTAATGGAGGCTTTTAGGGTGGAGCTAGTTTTTCATAAAATGAGAATTGTGGTTAAATTCAAATATATAGTCTGCTGAATAAACCTTACTGAATTTTCAAAAACTGGATTTATAAAGCAAGCTATAAACTTTCAGTTCCAATTAGGGTATACATTAATTAAAAACAAATGTCTTTGAATTTATTTTCTGGATTACCAGCATCATTTAAAAACTACCCTTCATCCAATTTGGCCAATTAATGCTTCTCTCCAGAATAACCAGTTCTTAGAGGTACTTCCAATTACACTTTTTAAGCACCAACATCTCATTCTTTTCAACTTTTGAGAAAAATCAGTTAAAAGATTTCAGACACAAAAACCTTTTTTTCTGCTTTTGAAATCCTCATTGTAGCAACTATATTTGGAACAAAAAAATCCTTATGCTGATTTACATTATAAAATTGTTGGAAACCCCCAAACGTCACTGCCAATTTTTCTGTGCCAATTGACTTTTGTTTATACTGGCTGCATCTTATTTCCCCACAGTCAGCATTGAAGTAACAGGATAAAGCTCAGAAATTCAAATGAATTTTTTTTTAAATGGAATGGGATCATCAGCTATTCAAAAACAATATCTCATGCTTCAGGCGTGCAATAGCTGTTAAACTTGAAAGATTAAATAACAAGATGCATGAAATACTCAGGTCAGGCAGCATCCATGGAGAGAGAAAAGTTCATGTCAGTCAAACCAATGACTTTCATTGACTTGAAAAATTAACTTTCATTTGTTACATTACAGAAACTGCCTGACCTACAAATATTTCCGCCATATATAGGTTTCTTCACTTTTCTTGCATATACATGATTCAACCACTTTTAATGCTTTGCTATGAACTAACATCTGATTTTGCACTGAATTTCCAGGTGTTTGAAGTTCAAACACACAATCTTAAGGTGAAATGTTTGATCATAGTGTTGCTATTATAGAAGCCAGGATTTACTGGAACTCATGTTGACAAACTTGCATTGCTTTACCCATTGTGTCTCCTTTGCCCCCACTGTTTCCTTTTACTCCCACACAAGGGGAAAAAATCAAAAGCAATTCTCCCTAGCAGTACCACACCACAAGATAGGAGCCAAATTAGGCCATTTGGCCCTAAGAGTCTGCCCCACCATTCCATCATGCTGGATGAGCTACTATACTTTTCAACCCATTGTCCTGTCTTCCTCCAAGTTCTTGATTAAGAGGGGAATCAAGTTATCAATGTCTGTCCTAAATATAGTAAAAGCCATTATCCAGAATTCAGGCAACTGACATAAAATTGAAAATTTAAATAGCTTAAAATAATAAAAATAAAATAGGTTAAAAAAAAATACACAAGCTCAAAATTGTAAAAATAAATGTTCTCTAAAGTAACACACAAACTGAAAAGATAAAGATGGGAGCAAAGAAATAGCCAGTGGAGTGCCTTGGTCTTGCTTTGTTCATGGTAGCTGTTTGAATAAAGTTGTGTGAAACAGCAATGGTGTCATGCCCAGGGTGAAGATCTGGTTGATGCCACTCACCTGAACTATCTCCTTATCCCTGCTTAGTAAGAGCCACCCCAGCCAGAGTCTTTATCTGCAAACTTTGTGCGGGGGGGGGTTATTTATCTATAATGAAGATGTAGCGATAGTTGAATGTTTTCAAAGAACGTGAGTGAAAATAAAGCAAAATGCTTTAAGGTTTATATATTCATGCAAGTGAAGTGTGTTCAGTGCAGTATAGTATTTTTGTCTTTTAAACTGTTTGTTCTTAATGTAGGTGTATTAGTTAGGCATTTTAGAACAAGTGTGGGGCTGGGAAAATAATCTGTTATTGAATTCCCTGAAGATGAAAAAGCTCAATGAATTTCAGGAGGAAAAGTATGGCCCCAGCTCCATTGTATAGGGACTGCATGGAAAGGGTTACCAATTTCAATTCTGGGTACATATTTGTCTGAGGATCTCTCTTGACTAGTACTATCACTGCCATAGTCAAGGCATCAACATCTCCATTTCCTGAGAATCCTTAGGAAAATTAACCTCCAGAAATTATTGATGTCCTATTGCTACTCTGTTGAAAGCGGGCTGACTTATTGCATTCCCATGTGCTTTGCGAGCTGTAAAGAAGCAGTTAAGAGGAATCTTTAGAGGGTCAATACGTCCCAGAAGATCATTGGGATTTCCTTGTCCCATTTGGAGGATTTATTTCGACCTCGCTGCATCGGGAAGGCAGCTAATATTCTTAAGGATTCTACTCACCCAGGCTTTTATTTTTCCTTTCTTGTTTTTATATGCTCTTGTATGTTGTATTTGTGAGTACCACAGATGCATGTTTAAAATTTTCTTGCGTTTTCTTATACAACAACAATAAAGTACATACTTAAGTCTCAAGCAACTGGTAAATATAATTATACGGCATCTACTAATCCCATTAGGTACCAGATACCAGGTGTTTTACTGTACAGGGAGTTCCTGGGTTATGAACGAGTTCCATTCCCAAGTCTGTCTTTAAGTCTAATTTGTAGGTAAGTCAGAAAAGGTAAACAGTTTTTATTACTGTCAGTTAGACAAATGTTTGCCTTAGCACTGTATATAGTATATAGGTATTTTAATATCCGTGGCAAATTTATGTTGGCAATTTTTGAACAGCTTTTATTTGTTTGTCCTAATGCAGTAGATAGGGTGTATACATGTCCTTCTACAATAGAGGCATATACTTGCTGACATCACACAGGCGGTGCCAACTTTAAATGGCATACCAATGTAGCGTCCTGCGATGGGAGAAGTCCTGCATGATTTCAGCACGGCTCTTAAGCCTGGAAGAATCAGGCAAGATGTCAGATGCTGGCAGCCGGCGTCCAGCCAATGTTGAACGAGACCCACTTTAACAGAGACTAGTTTATTCACGTCTAGTGGTTGCAACCGGATGCTGTTGTCAATCCAAGTCAGGCTAAATACTTCTGCATGCTGCTTCCACAATCCCCCACTGGTTCCTTTCTCTTCACTTACGACAAAGCCCTATCACTAGGGGTTTCCAATTTGGCAAGTGATCTATCCGAGTATAGGCCAATTGGTGGGTAGATTTTTTTTTAAAGTGCACGGGTAGTCAAACCACCATGAAGGTGGATCGTTTACCCATGTACAAGCAATGTGTAGCAGCTACTGGCCAATAGCTGCCCGGGTACAAAATGATGTCAGCACTTGCGTGCAATGGCCACTTTCCTTACCCTAGAGCAGTTCCAACAATGTGGAGGATTATGGGTAAGGATGGCCATTGCTCCTGCCTGAACTCTGTTCCCCACTCTGCTTCCGTGCCAGCCCCGACTGCGTTCTGACTCCGTGCTCCCCCTGGCCCCAACAGGACCCCTCCTCCACCCCAGCCACTTACCTTTTAGAGGCCAACACAGGGAACAGGGGATTCCCAGTGGGGCCTCGGGCAATGCGGTGAGTGCATGACATAGTCACTTATCGTATCACCGAAGGGGCAGGAGCACCTTAAAGACCGGGCAATTTAGGGTCTGGTGTGTCAGAGACTACAGGGGTCCACTATACAGGTAGGATACATGGGTCCCGAGCAGCCCCAGTTTGTAAATGCTACTGACTGTGCTCGGAAATCTCTCTTTGATACTTGCTTGGGAAACTCTCTAACTACGAATTGTCAGACAACAGCAGCCAGCAACATTCTCCTTCCTTGAGCCAATGAACCGTTGAAGCCATGTGTTGTCCATTCGTAAGTACGAGTTGTCCATAAGTTGGACGTCTGTACGCTGGGGAATGCCTGTATGTCTAATGACTTGTTGTCCAGTCATTTGTGGCAATGAATTTCATAGATTCACCATTCCCTCATCTTTGTTCTGAAGGGGAATTTTTATATTCCGAGGCAGTTTCCTCTGGTCACAGACTCTCCGACCATGGGAAAACATGCTCTCTACATTCACTCTCTCCAGGCCTTTCAGTATTTGATCGTTTTAATGGGATCCCACTCATTCTTCTAAACTCCAGCGAGTACAATCCAGAGCCAAAGGATCATTGCTGTCATACAAATCAAAAGTTTAGAACTATATTAATTTCAATTGGCATTATACAATTCCCACCCTCTCCCAAGCCAATCCCATCTCTAGCACGTGGGAAAGAAAATAGGCCAGCTTTATAAGTCAATGCAATTTAAAATAGTTTATTCATCCTCCATGTTCAAATGAATCACTACTCTATTTGACTTTCTTATTTGCACTCTCCAAGCATTATTTAATAGCAATAAAATACACAATTACCCACATAACAAGTCCTTTCCAGAGCAACATTAGCAGCAAATGCCTTCAAACAGGATTCTTTTCAGACAGTGTTTTGTATTACAATGAAATGGATACTGTACAAATTGTGTACTTTGCAAAACTACAAAATGAAGGACACATGCATTCACACTAAGCAGATTGCACAATGTATCTCTGAGCTGTTACATCCTGCTAAGGAAAGAGCCTACACGAATGCTTTTACATTCATAAAATTGGGCTAATGATCTAGTCATTAAATAGTGGTTGCTCTTTCAACTCATCAGGAAAATCTCTGGGTCCATTCGACAATTACATTTTGCCCGCATGTGAGAATAAATCTGGCTATATCCAGCAGTAGAATCAGTGATTGCATTCAATCTCAAAGCTGATAGTAAAAATTGAAAGGCCAATATCAATGCAAATACATAACTCAATTTACAGGAAAACCATTCATCAAATGACAGGCATTTTTAGTTTCTTCAGTCAATGCTTCTTATAACTGTCCAATAATAAATTTCTTGATTTCATGGACATTACTAACATCTAATCTGCAGCAATTTACAAAACTAGCTTATAAGGTAATTTGCCTCGTTTTCCTCAAAGGCAATCAAAAGCAGTGCAAACAGAAAAAGGCCTAGTAATTTAATAAAACATCACCAGGCTTCCTTCCCAAATAAATATCCAGTCTTCACTTGAGAAGCAAGCTAGATAGTTCCTATTATTGCAAGCATCAACAGAGAGCTTGAATTAGGATGGCTCTGATCAGAATTCCTTGCCCTTGTCTGGAAAAATTAAAGCATGGTCTATCAATACACAATAGGTTACAAGGTAATTAGTGACTATCCATTGCTCCAGTTTTCTTCAAGGTATGCTGATTGATACTACATTGAGTATATGCTTATTGAATAGTTACTGTTTCATTTTCCTGGTAAGAAAAAGGTTAATGGTTATTAATGAATAGCTTTAAAATATACAAGGGCATCCCTGATGAAGTGGCTAATTGACAAATCAGTGCAGTAGAGGCATATTGACTATGCAAATTTAAAATGACCCTTTCAATCTGGAAGTTATGATCCATGCTGACCACGGCAAACACAAGTCGTGTCCAGAAAGCCTCTTTTTTTTTTAAATGGGGAGAGAGATTTGCTGAGCCTTTGCAATTCTGATTATCCAGACTAGAATTTTCTGCCCACACAATTTAGACAGAGTAAATTTCAGGTTTCCCCATACACCTCTCCTCACTACCGTCTCCCACCCAAAGTAACATCAAGTCACTATGAAGACCATTTACCTGAAGAGCCAACTCTGAACTCATCCCTAATGATTAAATGCACACAAGATACACCCAACCCTTTCCAAGGGAGAGCAAGCAGGAATATGGCTAAAAACATTTCCAAATGAATGTTAAAAAAAAACAGGTCCAAATATAAATGACCGACTTCCTCTGTCAACATTAGATTAGTTTTATCTGGCTCAGATCCTGTAGCTGTTCCAGGCTCTCACAGCACACAGATGTTATTACAGTGAACGCGAAGTTATCAGGTGAACTCAAATTTAACAGCAGTACATTGGCTCTCATCAGTTGAGTCCAAGAAATCAAATTTAACTTCTACCTCAGTCGTATGCCTGAAGATCTAAATGTTATTTGTTCAATTATACCCTTGATGCACTATGTGGCCATGAGCCAAATCCACCTACACTTGCCACTTACTTTTAGCTATAGCCTGTCAGCCATAAATGAGTTGATAAATAGCCCAGAAACACTCCCCCAACTTAGTGGCAGCAAAACAGTAAAGGCAAAGTCTACGAGGATATCTAAAATTCAGTGAAAATTTAAAATCTGCAATATTTAGCATGTATGGAAACCCACTTACCAGCAAGCAAACCAGATCCTAAAATGGCATACATACGAGCGTGGGAACATAAGTGTATAAAAGCGCAGGTTAAAGGCTTGAATAAATCAGTTTGAACTCAGCTCTACAACATGTACATTGCTTTCTTTCATAGCTCACTACATAGCTCACTTTCATAGCTCACTACATTGGTGACCCTGAAGGTCCCAACGGCATTTGGACCCTTCACCTTCACTACACACAGTTTCACTAAAACAACCAACATTTTAGACTTCACAACCACAGGTGTGGTTTAATCAGGTGGAAGCCCAATTTCAGTTGCAGTCGCTAACATCGGATTACAAAAGGTACTATTACATAGTGAATGCCTTGGATCAGAAAACTGCAGGCCAGTCTCTGATTTCCTCCAACAGTCCCCAGAAGAGGGCAAGTTTGGCACTCAAAGAACTGTTGATCCGTACTTTTGACCTCTCACTTGGACAGCTTAGGAAACAGGACCCGTTCCACACTAATGAATGAAATGTTGGCACTAGTGGAAGGACATAGGCCCTGCCCGATGTTTGAACAGGCCTTTCTGGAGCAACTACCAAAGGACATCCACATTACTGGCTGACTAGGATTTCAGTGATGCACCGAGGGTCGCAGCCCACATGGACGTACTGTGGCAGGCTAAGCAGGAAAGCAGGGCATCCATGGGACAAATCATGAGACCCTGCAGCAGCAGACCTGATCGAACACATCAACAGACTACCTGTCGACCTTCCTGCACTGCACGTTCCAGGGGAACATCAAAGCCAGCCGTTGCTAAGGATTATGGCAGCTGGCCATTGAGACAGCCTCTTATGACTGGGATAGGCATTCTGGCCAACGATTCTTGGTGGATATGGGAGTTGAAATCAGCTTGCTTCCCCCGTCAGGACTCGATACCCGCGGCAGAAAGCTGACCAACACTGAGGGCCGCAAACTGCAGCAATATTCAGACATATGGCACACGCACAACCCCACTGCAGTTTAGTGCCAGTCCATTCATATGGACTTTCATGTTGTCAGAGGATATCATCAGATCCCGATCCACCCAGATGACATTCCCAAGACGGCCCTTATTACCCACTTTTTGAGTTCCAGAGGGGATGCCTTTTGGGATCAAGAATGCAGCACTGACACCAGTGGTTAAAGGACAAGGGCTTTACCTTTATATACCTGGACGACATACTTCTTGCCAGCCGCAGTTGCAAAGAATATTTGTCCCACCTGTGCAAATGCTTCACTTGCTTAAGCAAGTTCAGTCTGACCATCAACCCAGGAACCATCAACTTCCTGGGCCATAGAATTGACCGGCACAGAGCAACGCCACTGCCTCCAAAGGCTAAGGTAATCTGGCAATTCACTTAACTCAATAGAGTTAAGGGCCTTCAGGAGTATATTGGAATGATAAACTTTTAGCACCGATTTCTACCCTCAACGCCTTGCATCATGCACCCTTTGTTTGCCCTAATGTTAGGCAAAGCAAAAGGCATCACTTAGGATGAGCTGTGTTCGAGAATGCTAAAGACGCCTTGGCTAACGCCACGCTGCTGGACCACCCAAGAACGGATGTCCTAACAGTCCGGGGAGTGCTGGAACAACAGATAAAAGGGCATTGGAAGCTGTTAGCTTTCTTCAGCAGGCACCTGAGGCATCCTGAACTCAAGTATAGTGCGTTTGATCGGGAGTTGTTGCCACTGTTCCCCACTATCCAGCATTTCAGATACTTCTTAGAAGGCAGGCATTTCACAGCCTTTACAACAACAAGCTGCTAACATCTGCCTTCACTAAAATGTCGGACCCCTAGTCAGCTCATCAACAAGAGACATCTGTTGTAAATTTCAGAATTCACGACAGAAGGCCAAAGTCATAACAGATGTACCATCGTCTAGCCATCCACATCCTACCACAAGGGGTGGACTATGATGAACTCATGGAGGCACAAGTAGACAGTGAAATTCCATGTTACAGGATGGCAGAATCAGGACTGCAGCTGGAAGACATCCCAATGGCCCTAGAGAAGCGGAAGCGACTTACTTATGGGTTGACCTCGTCCAATCATTTCTGTGGCCTGGAGGCAGCAGGTGTTTGATGCAGTGCACAGGCTAGCAGGTCCATCAATCAGGAAGACTGTCCAGACAGTAGCCAGCAGGTTTGTGTGGCATGGCCTTTGGAAGCAGGTCAGCAATTGGGCAAAAACATGCATGGATTGCCAAACGTCCAAGGACCAGCAGCACACAAAGGTCCTGCTATGGTCTTTCGAGCCAGCATGTGGGAGGTTTGACCACATACACGTGGACATTGTGGGGGCCCTGCGGTGTCACGTGGGACCCGTTTATGGTCACCACGGTGGCACGATTCACAAGATGGCCAGAGGTGGTTCCACTCACGGATACAACTATGGAAACCTACACCAGGGCCGATTGCTACCTATGTGACGTGTTTTAAACTACCAGGATACAACACGTCCAACAGGAGCGTCCAGTTCACTTCAAGCCTAAAGTCAACAGTGGCCAGCCTGCTGAGAACCCAGCTGTACCACACCCGCAGTCCAACGGGCTGGTGGAAAGGTTCCACAGGCACATGAAGTCAGCCCTTAAGGACAAACTGCCTTGGGTCCTGTTGGGAATTCACCAGGATGACTTAAACAACTCAACTGCAGAACTGATCTACAGTGTGCCCCTTGTGGTACCAGAGAATTCATGCTGGCCCCACGGGGGGCAGGTGGAGGCACCTGCAGAAGTCCTAGGGAAACTCCACGAGAGGCTTGTCACTTTGGCACCCGTGCCGACATCACGACATGGTCAGACTAGGAACTAAATACCCAGGGGCCTGTGAGACTGTTTTTTGTACAGAGGGGAGTACGCCAGGCATCTTTGCATCGGCCATACGAGGGACCTTTCAATGTGGTACGGCACAACGGTTCCATGTGCATTTTAGACATAGGAGGGAGAGAGGAAGCTTTTACCATAGACTGACTCAAAATGGCCCATCTGGATTTGGACCAGCCAGTTGAGATTCAGGCACTACAGTGTAAGGGCAGACTGCCCAAACAAAGACAGATACAGCCTTTGGACGCCTGGAGCTGGATTGTCAGTTCTGGAGGTAGGTCATGTGGCAACCCACTTACTGGCAAGCGAACTGGCTCCCAAAATGGCAGGCGCACTGCTTCAAGCATGGGAAAAAGCCCGTGCATGGAACAGGTTTTTGTTCTATCTGATGATATCACTTCCGGACCAAGTGTCTAAAAGAGCAGGTTAAAGGACTTAATAAATCAGTTTTGAACTCAGCTCTACAACGTGTACATTGGTTTCTTTCATAGCAGAGTGAGTAGTATTTTGCTACAAGTGGTTTAAAATACAAAACATTTAGAACGGGGGAAAACTGAAACAAAAAAAATTGAACTCAATTATTCTAATAAATAGTTATGCAAACTTGTCTTTCTCCCCCAGTCTTCTCCACTGGAAAAAAAAACCACACATACACAAAACAGCTAAAACTACACCAAATCCAATCTGCCAAAGGTTGGTTGGCAGACTCACTAATTGACTGCTGGGAATCTCAGTACTGCTGAACTCATCAAGGGTCTAATGCTGAAATCGTTGCCATTCTGACTGTGCAAGAACTTCAGAAAGTTTGAAACTTCCATAATAGGGTGAATGATTCTCAGTTTTTTGGATGCTAGACTGGGCCATATTAATAACCAAACACAATTACTATGTGGGCACAATCCATGATATGCATTGCATTATTTCTACACTAATATTTTGTGGGGAGCAAAGCAGTCATGGCTATGTTGTTGATTTAGTCATCCAGAAGCCTGGTTAACACCACAGCAGCTGAAAATGTTACATAAATGTGTAATAACTGTATTTGCTAAATTACTGGATTGCTGTAAAAGTTCACGTTATCCTTTAATGGAGAAGGCTTGGCACCCTCACCTAGTTTGTTATATAGTTCGCTCAACCAGCACTCATAACAACCCTATGAAATGGCCTAGCAATCAAGAGCACACAAAATGGAGAATAAATGCATGCCACTCCAGCAACATCTGAATTCCAAGAATGGAAAATAACTTGTACAATTTATTGCTATAATTTAGAAATTCAACAAAATCAACACTCATCCAAATTAAAAATCGAAGGATGCTCGATAAGATAAAACATGAAAAATCTATTTCCCTTGACCCCACCTTCACTGGTTAAAAAAAACATTCAAAGCAATCTTTTTCAGATTAACATATTCAAGAGGAACATACAATTCCATGTATTTGCAAGATTCATCAAATGCACATTGAACATTAACTTTACCATAAACAAAAATTAAATTTCTCTCAATGCTCAAAAAACAAGGTTTAAAATAGGGTTTTGTTCAGGAGGGCTGCCAATTTGAAGGAAAGTAAAGTTCAAAACTACTCTTTTATTTTAAAGACCAATTTTTTCCAATCTAAGAGTTTTGGCCAGAAGAGTAATGTCTTGATCACAAAAACCACACTTTTGCAAAGAATTAAATTTTTCCAACTCTATCCTGTAGCCTGATATCAAGTTATCACGATAAACAATAGTGGCATTTCTTTTGAATGTATACAAAACCACTTATAAATCTAATTCTCCTCCCTACCATCCCGAAGATGCTGATTTAAACGGTTACACTAAACTTGCAAGATGGAATACTCCAGCAAATCTTTTTAATTAGTATAAATTCCTAATAGCCCACAAATGGTGAAACGAAGTAACACTTCACTTGTATATCCACAGCACTTATTTACTGCATCTGATGCTCCCTTTGTAGTGTTCTCTACATCATAGACCTGTCGCAGATTTTTTTGAGGGGGGGGTTGAAAAAGGTGGGGGGGGGGAAAGCTTCACTAATCATCTCCTCTCCATCTGCAACCTCAGTGACCTCCCAGTAGCCAACCATTTCAATTCTGAATCACACTCCCAGACCCACGTCTGACCCACTATCCCATCATGACCACCCACAGATTGGGGGGAAAAACACATCTTCCGTCTGGGCACTCTCCAGCCAAGTGACATCAACATTAATTTCTGTGCTTTCTGTTACTTTGCATTCCTTGTCTTGTCTTTCCCCTCCCTCTCCTGTCTTTTCAGTTCTTCCCTCCCTTACCCAACCAGCTATCCCTCCTCACTCTCATTACTGCTGTCCCCTCCATCCCCTCGTCCACCTATTATCTCCTGCCTTTGCTACGCATTCATTCCTCCCCTTTTGTGCGGATGCCTGCTGGCTTTCTCTTATACCTTGAAGTGCTCAAGCCTGAAACACTGGTTAGGAATTTCTACCTTTGCTACAAAAAAAAGACACTGTTTGACCTGCTGAACTTCTCCAGCATTTTGTGGGGTCTTTTTGAACATTTTTTTTGATCTGGATTCTGCACACCAAAAAAAAATACTGGTTTACATCAATTACTTCAATACATCATAAACTGAATGTGATGCTTCCTTGTGGTGACTTAATCAAATGATCGATGATAAAGTCAAGTACACAGTGAAATTCTTGCATGTCACAAGTCTGAAAGACATAACTCTAGTTCTCCAGAAAAAGAAGAATGCGGGTAAAGAGATTGAATCCTTCAACTTGAAAAGACTGTTTTTTTTTCCCTAAGGGCACTATTGTTTTGAGATTACAACTCACAGACCTCCTCAGTTTCAAAAGATAAAGGTATGATTTTTTTTTAAATGACGCTATTTAAAAGGTGCTGCCAATAACACCAAGAATGCAACAACATACAGCAAACAATTCTTGAAAGTACTGTAACATTTAAGTTTCAACTTGCCAAAACAAGCTGAAGCATACAAGCACTCCAGACCCAACTCCATCCACACATCGTGCTCAATGTGGGCAGCAGCTCAACTCACGTTCCTAACCCCTGGTGTTCGTTCCTCAATTGACATCCAACACTCCCAGCAATACAAAGTCAACATTATGAGAGCCCAGATTTCAAGTCAGTGGATAATGAGAACTTAGTGCATATATTAAAAAAATAGATCAAGATGACAGATAAATTACCCAAATTGGATTGTAATCTGGAACTTGATCCACAAGTACCAAATTGTCCTCATCACTTTTTGACTTGAGAGTAAAAGTGTGCAAATTGCCCATCATTCCCCCTCTACTACAACAGTAACTATAACAGCTTATCCAATGCCAATATCTGAAGTTTTTCTTTCAACCCATCCAGATACAAATAACCAGGGTTCAAGATTCTTATGAAAACTAGTTTTTGTTTTACTGTCTAAGACAATGAGGGACCAAAGGTTAGGCAAGGAGTGCCACCCAAAAGAAAATCATCAACAAGATAACATTTCACAGGCAAATCAACTGAGTATTTTCTGCATTATCACAAATTAACAATCAACAAGAACCCAAGCATTATTTTTGCCCAGGTACATTGGTAATAAATAGCTTAATCTAAGATTCAAAAAGAACTCCATACAACAAACCCAATAGATAATAAGAAGTACAGCACAGGACAGGCCCTTTGGATAGCCAACAAAATCAGCATACATCAATTCAACAGCCAAAGTAAAAACTAGGTCTAAATTAGAAAGATTTTCCACAGAGAAGCCACGCAACCTAGGTTCCAGGGAGAAGATTAAAAACAAAATTTCCCCATCATTTGAACAGAACAAAAAACTACTCATATGGAGATCTGGTGAAATTCTGAAATCAAAGCAGAAAATGCTGCAAAAATTTGAGCAGGCCATGCTGCATATAGCACAGCTCCAATGATCTGAAACGGTCAGGCCCCACCAGGCCTATGTCCGGATAAATGTTTTTTTTTTAAAAAGTGGTCTTTTTTTAAAAAAAACAGCCCAGTTCCAACAACAAATCACTTCTAACAGTGGTTAAACAAGAAGAAGGGAAGGCTTTTTAAGCATTAATATTTTACCATATATTTTAGCATACAACCCCCGTTATAAAACCTTTAAAAATTTCAGCGGGGGGAGGGAGGGGGGGGAAATTAGTCGACTTATACGCCAGATATACTTTTGACACCTTAAATTCAAAAACAATCAACATCAATTTGGAATCTAAGTCGATGCTGGAAGTATCTCTCCAGCGCCGCTCCCCGACACCTCCCCACCGCTGAGCGCCACCATAACCACTCCTACCTGGGACCCTGAGATCGTCATCGCCGTTCCTGCCTGGTCGGCCGAAGTTTTTTTTTTACTTAATTTACAGCTTTGTTACTTGCGATTGGGCTGTTTTTAAAATTTTGGGTTGTTCCCAGGGGGCCAAAAAAAATGGGGGTCAACTTATATGCCGGATGAAACATAAACCATTAAAATTAGACTTAAAAAAAAAAGGGGAGTCAACCTATCTGCAGGTTGACATGTTGAAACATTTTTTTAAAAATTGCTGGCCGCCATCAATCATCGACTCCTCCCCACTGAGGACCGACGTCCCCAGTCAGTTTGGCTCCAAAGAAAACCGGATCAATCAGTATTTCTGATTTCCAAAATCCTCATTTATCCAAAATTTTTAAACATTTTCGGATAAGTAAATACTTTGTTGTTGTGTTACAAAACAACGAAATTAAATGAGGATTTTGGAGAATCAGATCTTGAATAATCAGATTTGTACTGTATGTGAAAAGAGAAAGTTAACATTTCCATTGAGGCCAACATCAGAACTGCTGAGTCTCAGATCTAAAACATTAACACAACTGCAGCCTGGCCTGCAGAGAGCTTCCAGCATTTTGTTTTTATTTCCTCATGTGCAACAAACCACTTCGAGAAACAAAAAGGCTTCATGAAAAAAACAAAGGAACTTTATCCAAAATTTGCTGTCACAAGGGATTTCCAAGATTTTTGCATTGGGTCCACTTCAGATTTGAACCTAAAATAAGCCAAGAGTTTACAGCTCAAAACCTAGTTTGGTAATAGTGATATCATTCCAGTTCTGCAAGATTTGCAAATTAACTGTTCATCACCTTCTTAAACAACTTTACTTTGTCGCTTTACTCCTTTTGCTCTTCCACATGCAACTTTCAGAAGTACAGCATAGTGTTAGCGCAACACTGTTAAAGTGCCAGTGACCAGAGTTAAAATCCCACCCTGTCTGTAATGAATTTGTACATTCTCCCTCTCCCTCTGTCTGTGTTGGTTTCCTCTTAGTGCTCCAGTTTCCTCTCAACATTCAAAACTTACCAGCCGTTTAGGTCAATTGGGTGGCACTGGCTCAATGGCCAAAGGCTCTGTTACCGTTCTATATGGCTAATTTAAATTAATTAAACCTAGGTTATTGTGGGGGGGGGGGGGAGAGAGAGAGAGAGAAAAAAAAATCGCAAAGCACTGAGACATTTACATTTTATTTCAATTGTCTACTTTTTTGTTTAAAAAAACACAAGATCAGATAGGAAAATTTACACAGCAGTTAAGAAGCAGATAATATTTCTGAGGAAGAAAATAATTATAGCCATGGTATCTTTCTTGAGAAGCCAGGCAAGCATCAAAAGCAGAGGAAAATACTTGCCTAAGAATAAGTGAGTCAAGCAGGATTAGCTTAGGTACTGCTCTGGCAAAGAGCTGATGCAACAGGTCAAATCAATTCTTAAGCAATGTAGGAACAGATGATCCAAAGGTGCAGTGTTTACCTAGCAAACAACCAATCTAATCTTACAAATGATTTTAATAGATGCTGTAATCTGGAGTAAAGGGAGGTTGGAGGGACTCTGTGAGACAGGTAAAGGCATCTTTCGATAAAGGATCCAAACTTGGAACAATGAATGACCATTTCTCTCCATGTATGCTGCTGACCTACTGAGTCCCTCCAGCCTCTCTGTTCACTAATAATTTTATTAGCTTGTGTTTAATATTTTTCATCTTAAAGTTGTCATCATGGTTCTTGCTCCTGAATTCTGGTCAAAAGTTTTAAGACCTAGAAGAAAACTTTTCAATACAAAATCTAAAGCATTCAATCGTTGAATAAAGAGCTACTAAACCAACACTTCTTGTGCGCATGTAAATTTAAAGGAAACAAATTGGCATCGAGGATAAAAATGAAAACATTCCACATTCTGAATGTCGATGGGGAGATTTGGATGTGGAAAAATGAAAATTGGAGCCACATTGAGCCAAAGGTGCTCATTCACAGTGGAACAAAGAAAAAGACAAGAGAAGAATTAAATGGCAGAAGGAAGAATCAGAAGACTGGTATGATTATGTAGAAAAGTTTGATATGTTGTGTTGCCCATAATATAAGGCATATCAATGCCTACAGAAGGAAACAGGCACAGTTTCTAAGTGAGGTGGGGAGCAGAACATACAGCCTGATGAAATCACTCTTGGTATCGTAGTACTAAGTCTCTCGAAGAATTCTGTACAGCGGTCGGAGAGAGTCTATCTCCAAAATCGGTAGTGTTTGCATAAAGATAAAAATTTTATACCAGAAAGCAAAAACCAGGTGAAACCATGAGCCAATATTGGGCTGAATTGCATAGACTGTTGGAAACATGCAATTTTGGAGATTTACTCAGGAAGCTGGCATAGAAAAGGAAACAAACAGAAGTATCATGAAACACATTGAGATTAAGGAGGCCAGAGAGGATATTCTCTCAGACCCTGAGGGATACGTGTTGAAATTGCAGGGGCCCTGACAGATATATTCAAAATGTCCTTGGTCACTTGAGAGGTGCCAGGATTGTAGAGTAGCTCATGTTGTCTTGCTATTTAAGAAAGGCTCCAAATATAAGCCAGGTAACCATAGGCCAGTGAGCCTTAAGTCAGTAGTAGGTATATTATTGGAAAGAGTTCTGAGAGATAAGATATATAGGTATTTGGACAGACATGGACTGATTAAGGATGGTCAGCATGGCTTTGTGTGTGATAGGTCATATTTAATAAATCTTGTAGAGAAAGTTACCAAGATAGATGAAAGAAAGATTGTGGATGTTGTCTATGTGAACTTTTGTAAGGTCTTTGACAAGCTCCCACATGGGAGGTTCGTTCAGAAGATTAAAGCACCAGGTATACATAGAGGATTCAAAATTGGCTGCGTGGGAGAAAACAGAGAGGTAGTGGATGGTTGCTTCTCAGATCGGAAGCCTGTGACAAGTGGTGTGCCTCAGGAATCTGTGTTGGAACCATTATTGTTTGTTGTCCATATCAATGATCTGGATGATAATGTGGCTTGCTGATGACACAAAGATAGGAGGCGTGGTGGACAATGAGGAAGATTTTCAAAGCTTGCAGAGATTTGAACCAACTGGGAGAATGGGCCAGTAAATCAATGATGGAATCTATCCTTAAGTTACCAGACATATTTGTGAAATGTTACTACCCAGAAAATTTGAACAAAATTTGTAGCTTAGGATTCAGATATTTTCTGACCTCTTCAAAAGAATAAAAAATTCAGAATCCTCAGCAATACACTTTGAGATGAACAATCGGCAATTCAAGTTATAATCAGTTGACTGAGAAGGAAAATAATTTGATTAATCTGCTTCAAGTTTAATATTATACAATTGAATGGAAGCTGTCTCAGATGGTTTTGTACAGCAAGAAATTTGATTTAATAAGAATGAATGATTTGGGAAGAAACAAACCAAGCAGCTTCATTTCGGCACAATTCAACAAAAATTGGCACAGGATCAAAAAAGTTATTTGATGTGTTGACAGAGAGCTTGAGCAGAGGTAGGTTTCATTAAGGCCTTAAATGGAATTGCAGAAAATCATAGAGTTTAGTTGGGAAAAGCAGGTTTGCCAATCACAGGAATGACAAAATAAATATTGTTCATGCATGGTGTGTCGACTTCACTGTGTTGCTAGGCTGTACCCAAACTGATACTTATGGGCAAGACATTTACTGAAGGGCATTATGGAACCAGAAATGTTCTGTCATTTTCTAATATGAGAGTAGTTTTCTGTTCCACTTTCATGCTACTATTATTTTAATCAATTTATTTACCAACTTTGATTCAAGTTCCCCAGTTTCCTTGAGGGCTGGGGGAAATAGTGAGAGCGCAGTTTCAACTTGTGCCTCTGGCTCAATGGACTCAGCTTCAATTCATCAGTCTATCAAACACAATGCAATGAGGTTAAGAGTTTAGAAGCAGAGACAAAAGGATAATGAAGAGAACTGAAATTTGTAAAAAAAATTACATCAGAAGCACTTGAAGAGCCAGAGGCAAAGATTGACAAGGGTAGAAGAACAAAAGGAAGCATTGGGACTGGACAAAGGAAATGGAATTTCAGAAATACTATCTTACAAACTAAGCCAGACAAAAGGGTACCCAGGGCAACCTTGGCAGTCTAGTAGAGAACGGCAAAGGTAAAAGCACAATGCTGGAGAAACTCAGCAGGTCAAACAGTATACTTTATATAGCAAAGATAAGGATACGGAACTGACGTTTCAGGCTTGAGCCCTTCATCAATTTATGAAAAAAATGTCTGCAAATTTCTGAACAAAAAGGTGAGAGGTGGGAGGAGCATGGTCCTAAAGGAAGGAGAGTAGGTTAGCAGAAACTGGAGAAATTGATGTTAATGCCATCCAGCAGGAGAGTGCCCAGATAGAAAATCAAGTGTTGTTCCAGCAATTTATGTGGTTTCAGTGGGACAGTACAGTAAATTCTCGCAATTTTTCTGTCTCCACCTCATCTGTTCCCAAGATGAGATCTTCCAGTTCAGATCATCTGAAATGTCCACCTTCTTCCTGTCCACCCCATCAACTCAGCCCTCACCTGCATCTCCTGCTTCCCATTCATCTGACCTGGCCCCTACATGCAACAAGCACAAGATTCACAAGATAAAGGACCAGAAGTTGGCCATTGGGCCCAACGAGTCTGCTCCGCACTCCACCATGAGCTAAACCATTATCGCATCTAGTTCCAATTTCCGATCTTTTCCCCAAATCCCTTGATACCCTGACTAATTAGATATATATATATAAATATATATATATATATCAACCTTCTCCTTAAACTCCCCAAATAATCTGATTACACATACAGCCTCCTTACATCAACTTGTCCTTACCTATCACCACCCCCCCCGCCTCTGCATCCAACATATTAGCCTCCAGAATCGGGCACTACGAGACACATCTTCCTCTCTCTGCATTCCAAAGGGACCGTTCCCTCCGTGACTCCCTCATGGATTTATCACACCCTACTAATTGACCCCCAGCACCTTCCCTTGTGCCCGCAGGAGGTGCCGCACTTGTGCCCGCAGGAGGTGCCGCACTTGTGCCCGCAGGAGGTGCCGCACTTGTGCCCGCAGGAGGTGCCGCACTTGTGCCCGCAGGAGGTGCCGCACTTGTGCCCGCAGGAGGTGCCGCACTTGTGCCCGCAGGAGGTGCCGCACTTGTGCCCGCAGGAGGTGCCGCACTTGTGCCCGCAGGAGGTGCCGCACTTGTGCCCGCAGGAGGTGCCGCACTTGTGCCCGCAGGAGGTGCCGCACTTGTGCCCGCAGGAGGTGCCGCACTTGTGCCCGCAGGAGGTGCCGCACTTGTGCCCGCAGGAGGTGCCGCACTTGTGCCCGCAGGAGGTGCCGCACTTGTGCCCGCAGGAGGTGCCGCACTTGTGCCCGCAGGAGGTGCCGCACTTGTGCCCGCAGGAGGTGCCGCACTTGTGCCCGCAGGAGGTGCCGCACTTGTGCCCGCAGGAGGTGCCGCACTTGTGCCCGCAGGAGGTGCCGCACTTGTGCCCGCAGGAGGTGCCGCACTTGTGCCCGCAGGAGGTGCCGCACTTGTGCCCGCAGGAGGTGCCGCACTTGTGCCCGCAGGAGGTGCCGCACTTGTGCCCGCAGGAGGTGCCGCACTTGTGCCCGCAGGAGGTGCCGCACTTGTGCCCGCAGGAGGTGCCGCACTTGTGCCCGCAGGAGGTGCCGCACTTGTGCCCGCAGGAGGTGCCGCACTTGTGCCCGCAGGAGGTGCCGCACTTGTGCCCGCAGGAGGTGCCGCACTTGTGCCCGCAGGAGGTGCCGCACTTGTGCCCGCAGGAGGTGCCGCACTTGTGCCCGCAGGAGGTGCCGCACTTGTGCCCGCAGGAGGTGCCGCACTTGTGCCCGCAGGAGGTGCCGCACTTGTGCCCGCAGGAGGTGCCGCACTTGTGCCCGCAGGAGGTGCCGCACTTGTGCCCGCAGGAGGTGCCGCACTTGTGCCCGCAGGAGGTGCCGCACTTGTGCCCGCAGGAGGTGCCGCACTTGTGCCCGCAGGAGGTGCCGCACTTGTGCCCGCAGGAGGTGCCGCACTTGTGCCCGCAGGAGGTGCCGCACTTGTGCCCGCAGGAGGTGCCGCACTTGTGCCCGCAGGAGGTGCCGCACTTGTGCCCGCAGGAGGTGCCGCACTTGTGCCCGCAGGAGGTGCCGCACTTGTGCCCGCAGGAGGTGCCGCACTTGTGCCCGCAGGAGGTGCCGCACTTGTGCCCGCAGGAGGTGCATCCAGTGCTCCCTTTGTGGTCTGCTCTACATCAAAGAGACTGAGCACAGATTGGGAGAGCACCTTCGCTCTGTTTGAACCTCCCAGTGGTCAACCATTTCAATTCTGCATCACACTCCCATAGTCACATATCCGTCCATAGCTTCATGTATTATCCCTCCAAAACACACCCGTTATTTGGAGGAACAACGCCTAATTCTCCATCTGGGCACTTCTCTAGTTTCTGCAAATTGACTCTCCTTTCTCCCTCTCTTCCCTTCACCCGTCTTCTTTCCCTCACCTCTCGACACCCCTTCCCTCTCATTTCACCAAGCCATCCCTCCTCCCTCTGCTTCTCCTGTGCCCGCCCTCCCTTCTCCACCTGTTATTTTCTGCCTTTGCTCCTCCCCATCCCTCTGCCCTTACCTTTTTGTTCAGATGCCTGCTGACATTTTTCCATGCCATGATGAAGGGCTTAAGCCAGAGATGTTGGTTATGTATCTTTATCTTTGCTATATAAAGTACACTGTTTGACCTGCTGAGTTTCTCCAGCATTGTGCTTTTACTTCAATCACAGTGTCTGCAGATTTTTGTATTTTACTCTTGGATTCAAATTTATAACATTAATGCAGTCAAGCTGTGCATTTGTGCATAAATATTTACAGAACACTGAAGTGAGTGGCTACTGTAAATGAACATTTTTGTAATATTCTTAAAACTAGCTATCCATGGTAAGCATTAGAGGAGAGTATTGCTCAATATTTTGGAAAATCACATGTTGAAGGTTGTATTTTAGTAAGAATTTTAAAATGTGAATAATTCATTTTCAAATGTTGATGGAAAAAACTTTTTGAAAGCAGTCAATGTCACATTTGAGGCAAATTAATATTTCTCAATGTTCTTGAAAATACTATTTGTAATTCTTGTGTATCATTTTAGTTTAAGGGTGTGCAAAGCAGAGTATTTCCAGAAGTTGATTAAACATAAGGTGCATGGGTCTTGGGTTTTGTTTCATCTTAACAGCATGCAGGGTTTCATGCTTAAACTACGAGTGACCTTACAGCAACTTCTTCACTCTCCATCATAATTTGGCAGAACTAGTCATTCACCAGTGCATTCTTTTGTAATTTTAACATGAATACTAATTCATGCAACATGTGTGCATTAAAAAATACCATTTAATCTAGTTATGATAAATAAATGGAAAGGGCTTGGGAGCAAGTAGAGAATGATACTTTTCTACTTGTAAAATTCAAAAATATGCATACACCATGGTTGAAGTAGAAACACAATGCTGGAGAAACTCAGTAGGTCAAAGAATGTACTTTATATCAAAAAATAAAGATATATAACAAACATTTCTGGCTTGAGCCCTTCTTTAGGGTATGAAAATATGTCGGCAATCTCTCGAACACAATGGGGGGGGGGGGGGAGGTTTGCAGGGCAGGGAGAGGAGCAGTACCACATAGGCAGGAGGTAATAGGTGGATAGAAGAGGAAGGGCACCCTAGCAATCAAGGGGAGGAGGGGATGGTTCTGTGAATGGAGAGGGAAAGGGGTGGAGAGCTGGAGGAAAGACAGAGGGAAAAAAGTTTCTTTTTTTTTTTACAAAGTCAGTGTCAATGCCATCAGGTTGGAGAGTGCCCAGATGGAAAATTAGCTGCTGCACCTCTGGGTTTGACAGAACATGGTCCAAGGACAGACAGGAGTGGAGAACTCGATTGAAATGATTGGCCACCAGGAGGTCCATGTCACTAATGTGGACAGAGCAAATTAATCTCCCAGTCTGCATCCACTCTCTCTGTTGTAGAGAAGGCCAAATTAAACCAAGCTTGCACCAAAAAAAACGGATTCTACCAAAAAAAAGCTAAACATATCAGCACTTCCATTTTTATTTTAGACACATCCCTTTCTGGAGGCATCAACACCTGCTGTTACAGTCCCAAGAGCCAGCATGATAACACACTTTACCCAGCAAACAACTGGGCATGTATAAATTTAGATAACATTCTCAGAAAGGACATAGCGATGGTCTATCCCGCACCTCACATTCCAGACCTTTTTGTCTCTTCCTCCAATACTGCCAACCAAAGCAAATGCAGGATCTTCATGACTTACTATATTTTAAGCTTGATTCAGTGGGCCAAAGCAAAGCCCAATTTTTAGACTTCGTGGTCAGATTTTAATCTGAACTCATGCGTAGATTGCTTTCATCAAAGGAGTTCAAAAGTGAATATTAAAAACTCCCCATACTAATTGGTAAATGCAGCACCACGATAATTTCACAGCATGGAACAAGTTTCAGGCCTGTTCTTGCTAAGATCACAACTAAGCACAGGTATCTTCAAAAATGTTGATTAAAGTTGCCTTCCTGAAAGCAATCTTTCAGTAATTGCTGAAGAGTATGTACACCCAGCAGGTTTGGATTGGATTCCTTCTTCTATACCAGTGGTTTTCAAACTTTTTCTTTACACTCCCTATGCCATAGGTGCTCTGAGATATACAAGGAATTACTTAAGGTGATATGTGAGTGGGGAAAAAAGGTTTAGAACCACTGCTCTGTTCCCAATTGTTACTAAATATTTTGCTGGAGAAAAACTGTCAATGGCTCATTTCCTTTGGAGTTATGAAACCATGCACATAACATTAGGTACGAGTAAAACAGTGGTTTTCAAACTTTTTTTCTTTCCACTCACATACCACCTATGGCATAGTGATTACTTAAAGTGCTATGTGAGTGGAAAGAAAAAGTCTGAGAATCACCATTCTACACTTTAACAACTTTGTATTTGTCACTGATGCTCATCTAAAAAATCAATTTGTGCGAAGTACTCCATAGATTGCAGAAATGTACACTGAACATTGTACGTGCTCAAGCAAAATTAATTCATAATAACGAAAATATTGACTTGATAGTTTTCTAATACTACTGAAAAAATGTCAATTGTTGTCCAATCCAATTATGCCTTGTACTTCTGGAATGACATTTATATTTAGCAAGAAAATATATTGCAATTACTTGGAAATTGGGTATATCTTTATGCCAAGGTGGCATGCTGAAATTCAAAGTTGCATTCCTTTGGAAAAAAATACTTATAATTTAGGAAATAAGTACTCTCTTTTTACAAATTTGGTGGCCATACACTCAAATAATGGGATTAAATTTGTAGTGATATCCTTTTATCCCCGCAGAATTCTCCTCTGTATGTTTATGATAGAACTGATGAGTTTTCTCTGAAAATAAAGTTTCTTTTTTTTTACTTTTTCTTTCTTATTGCCTTGTTATTCCTATAGCTTTTTTATTACTTTTTACAATTTGTATATTTTTTTAGAGAGAAGTTGGGGGAAAGGAGGGGTTTTGGGGTGGGGTGAAAACCATCATGTAATTCTTTTTTATATCTTTATGATTATATAATTGTAGTTACTGCATGTATGGAATATTTAATATTTTTAAAAATTAAAAACCTAATGTCATTCATTAATCAAGCATCTATCTGAAACATTAACTCATCTGTCTCTCTAATTGCTGCCCCACCCACCCAACATTGCGTTGACTCAGTGGACTGAAGGACCTGTATCTGTCCCACATTCTTTTAACTGTGCAGGCTTTAAACAATCACTTCACCCAGATGCTCTAGTCTATGTGCTTAAACTTGTAACAGCCTTTATACAATGTTATTGCAATTTAATCAACACTGCTGACAAAAGGTATTTTCATAGAATATATTTTGAGAATGGTCCTTTTGCAGTTTACAGGGCGACACTTTTGCTTCCCATAATAATGCAGAACCACTGCTTCTTTAGTTACCCCAATTACAGACCATACTAAAATAGGTATTAAAGCAGACATATTGAGTGCTGTTCTTGACTTACTGCTTCTGGACACAGCCTGTGATGAACAGAAACTCATGCAGGAAAGATTGAACAGTGAATTTGCAAACTATATTTGTGTAAATGCAGGAGAAAAAGACTAATTTGGTGCATTCTCAACAGTGCTGCCCACAGTACCAGCAACCACATTCCTTCCACCAATGTAATTATTGGGGGGGAAAAAAATATAGTAATGTCTCCTGCTGATGGCTTAAAGGCAACAAAAGTAAAATGCCACCAAGTGACCAAATAATTAACATTTAATTAGCCGATTTCAAGCAGAATTCAGCTTGAGGAACCATCCAAATTAACCCCAATGTGCTCATGTACTCTTTAATGTGATCTTGACCAGAAGGCAATGCTAAACATTATTACTAATCACTAATATTGCTCTTTGAGCTACTTCAGTCTTTATGTAGACAATGATTCAAGGAGAAACACTGCAAAAGAGTGATGGGAGAAAACATTCTACTCCTGCATGATATACTGTTGCACACTTCAGAGAGAATTTGGAACGGACATGTCAAGAGCAACCACCATCCAAGAGCGTGATTAATGATTCAGGGCACTTGAAATATTTTATAACCAATCAAGTTTCTGCAGCATTAAGTAGACAACTGCAATTTGTACACATGATCAAATTAAAGTGATTGATGACTAGATAAGACTACCTGCTTTTGATAGCAAGTCAAGGGGCAAATTTTGGCCTGGATGGTGAACTTTTCAAGAGGCCAAGGTTTTATTATCACCCCCACCCCTTGTTTCTCCTTTCCTCCAACGCTGCATTCACAGATCAAATCTGTTTCACTGATCAAATCTCACCATATCCTCATCCACGTCCATTTTGTTCCGCTGAACTTCCCCAGCATTGTGGGGGGGGTTTTATTTTCCCTAACCATCACCTTTTGTCTTTCGGCATGCGCCCTTTCTTCCCCAGTCAGGCACCTGCCTACTTTTTGCTCACACCTTGAAGAATGGCTCAGGCCTGAAATGTTGGGTCTTTACCTCCTATGGAAGCTGTTGAGATCCTCCATTTTTTTTTGTGTTTTTAATCATTTTCAAGTGTCCGGTTAATTTTTAATATCCAGGATTAAAATTGGCCTTCAAAAATGGACCGTTTCTTAGTAGTGCACTGAAGCACCTTGAAATGTTTAAATACGTTAGAAAGTATATCAACATTTGTTTCTGGAGCAGAGAGTTGCTGCATTAGAATAAGGAAAACGGGGAAGAGAAAGTTCTGGGAGAGAAAACAATCATTGATTCTGCCCAAAAAGGCAAAACAAGCTCAAGGAAATATGAAGTGGACTTCAACAATAACGACTCAAGCCCCTTAAAGGAAATCATAATCATTGTTATATTTAATACAAATTGCGTGTGAACCCCCTTCCTTTCAGGTGCTCCACAATCAAGTTGGTCACTACCCTATTCAAGTGTTTAGAATCACTTCACCCCAGGGAGTTGGATCCCCCTGCAAGGAGGAGCTAACACAAACAGTAGATGTATTGCAGAAAGGTGCGATAAGGAGGGGCAGCAGGGAGATCAACTTGCACTTGGCCTGGAAAGAATGCAAATGTGGTTTAAACTTCGCCTTTCAAGAGTTAAAATCTTAAATGTCAGACACTCCTCCAGCTGAGGACAGTAAACAAACCAAGGCTTCGGGCGGAGGGAGGATGATCAGATGGAAAATGTCCGAGTGGACCCACTGACCTGGTGATGTTCAACATGGATGCTGTCTCCTGTCGGCCAGCGGTGCTTCCCATTGTACCCGCCGCCGCCGCCGCCCCCGCCTCCTCCTCCTCCGCCACTCCCACCGCCCCCTGCTACCCCACCGCCTCCGCCTCCTCCCAGGTGCTCCCCGGGCTGCCGCTGGAAGAAGTAATCCACCATGGCATCGTCCTGCGAGCGGCCCGCGGCCAGCGCCAGGGCTGGCACCACCACCGGCACGGGAGGGCCCATGGAGCCGGGGCCTTGCGTGGAGGCGGCGGCGGCCGCCAGCGCCTGAGAGGCGGCGTGCTGCTGCTGCTGCTGGGGGCCGGCGGTGGAGGGTCCAGTTAGCACCACAGGCATGTTGTGAACGACGCTGTTGCCGAGAGGGTCCTGGGGTGACGGCGGTGGCGGCTGATACTGTTGCTGGGGGAGGGTGTCCTGCCAGAGAACTTCATTCATACCTTAAAAACACAGGGAACAACCATCCCACCTAGTCCTGCAAAACACAAAAGTAAGACCACAACTTTACACAAACATTGAGAAAATGCACCACCCGAACATTTCTGCTTTCGGTGAAGACAGTTTTGAACCATAATGGGTGCACAAAACTGCTTTCACTGCTCCCCAAGTTGCCCACCTCCAAATGCCCCTCTCTGAAAATAATACCTCAGGACACCAGCCTCCAGATATCAACATTCATTTGGATCACCAAGACAGTACTGAATGGGAGAATCTACAGCATGTGAATCCCCCCCCCCTCAAGATGCCAAGTGTTTCAATCCATTTCACAAGGCATGGATAAATTCGAGTGTGTGTATATATATCCCAGGGAAAAAAAGGATGTTTATTTACAACTTGTAGTCCATAAGCATGTAATTTTACCCCTGATCTTTTAGAGAGAGATATATCTATTCTCAAGTCTGGATATTTACACGGAATTTCAAGATACAGTAATGATATTTGACAAGCAATGATCTTACAGAATCGCCCCTCCCCCCCCCCCCCCCCCCCCCCCCCCCCCCACCAGGGCTGCAGAACATGGAAGCAACAAAGAAATAGGCCCAGCTTTCAAAACATGTTCTGGGTGGGAATATTCTCTTATTTCCAAAAAATATATCCAAGCCGTCCAAATTTTACCATCTTCTTGAATGTGAAATGTATATCAAATCTTATACGCATTTAAAATTGTCTAGATGTTAAGACCAGCAGCTCAATGCAAACTTCCATCTCTTAATCCCCATTCTCATCAACTGCTGGTTGGACGTGCAACCTTAAGATGACCATGAATCCAAAATATAATTAAAACAAGTCAATTATGTCTCCAACTAATCGAATCCATGCCTTTCCAACATTCTTGCAACAGATCACTGTTCGGGTTAAATATTTGTTTTGTACAATTAGAGTGAGATTACTCCATGGACTTTTTTGTTTAAACAATTTGTTTGTGAAACCTTTAGTGGAGTTGAAAGCCTCTTGGAAGAAATATGAATCAACATACGGTTTGAAAAATTAATCTTTAAAACTAAGTGTGTGTGAGTGAGAGAGAGAGACCCACTTCCTTTCATATTTTTATAATATATGTAGTGATACAGTGAAATAGTGATATAGTGAAAAGATTAAATGTTTTTCTAAAACAAACCAGACTTGTGGAACAGCTACAGTTGGAACATATGCAGAAAGCATACAACTTTCCTAATTACAGGCCTAGCAGTACTGCACGAGTGTTGGGTAATCCCAGTATCTGAATTTTAGACCATCCCAGATCTCATTTTCAGGTTGAAATACTGAACTCAGATCACAAAATTGGATTTTTAAAAAAAAAATCAATTTTAGTTTTTCCTACGAGCTTTAAAAATGTAGGATTTGCAACAAGATTTGGATGTTTTACCCTCGTTTAAGCAATCTAGCAAACACCTCACCCCATGAGGATTTATGTGTAGCAAAAATGCACTAAATGGCAACACCAATTCCCTTTCACTACGATTTTTTTGTGTTTTTGCATAACTGCAATGCCTCCACATTGAAACACACATTCAACCTTTTTTATTCAAATCTGCATTTCAAGCTTTTTAAACAAAGAAATGCTCCAATTCATCTTATAATCATGAACACAATTCCATTATATTTCATGCCCTGAAAACTGCCTTCCTTCCCCATTGTAAAAGCCTCGTTTCCTGAAATAATTGAAAGGAGGAAATTTTCACAAACTTTACCCATCTGGCTTTGTGCAGAGGTAAACGGGCCCTTAAAATTTACCTCCTCTTCCCCCTACACAAAAACACCCTCCACGATTTTCCAATGCTACTGCCCCTTTCCCTCCACCCTCTCCCCAAGACACACACACACACATATATATAATACACACACAACACACTACAACAATGGCCCCCGAGCCCAAAATACTGGGCAGAAAGGGGCGCTGGAGGAAAAGAAGACCCTCAAATTCTCCCCCTTCCCCGCCACGCCGCCCCGAAATATCGGGCTGCCCGGGTGACTGGGGGTTTCTGCTGTCGATTCGTGGGGTCAGGGCGAGGTACTCACTGGCAGAGCGGGCAGATTGCAGCGGATTGCGGCCCCTCTCAGTCCTCCTTCTTTACAACATGGCGCTACACTGGGACACACGCGCGCAAAGCATCATGGGCGAGGACAGCCTCCCTCCCCCACTCAGTCTTTGTTTTACTTGAAGCTCCAACTTACAGTATCTTGGAAACAGATAACAGCATCACTTCCAAACCTCCCCTTTTCAAGATCATGGCTATTATAGTGTAATATTTTAATTTCTGCAAAGATACTAACCGTCTTCTTTTATTTTAGGTGTGCAGTTGAGAATTTCCATCTAAATACCTTCCTTTAAAATATATCAATATGTAAACCTTGAATCCCCAAATGAGGCCTTTTTTTTCTTCTTGCAGATTTACACATGATCTACAGCTATTCAGCACTCATTAAAAGTGCAGGAAAGTGTGCAACAAAAACATGAGAAACATATGGTAAGCAGACTGTCAGCAAAAGGTTACAAACTACACAAGTTCAGCTGATTTTGAGAGCATTAATTTTTGTTTTCACAGACCACTCTTATAAACTCTCGTACAATCCAATACAGATTTTCATGACAGACACTCTTTGGAAATGCACTTGGGAACAGATCTTTAAGCTCACTAAGTCCATGCTGACCCTCAAGTACAATAATTTCATATTATTCTTGTAATATTTCCCTCAACTCTCTCTTCCTCTCCAAGATTCTGCATCACATTGCGATTGGAAAATCAAGGCGCAATTTATAGTGGCCAATACCCTTGACCCCTAACCTTTATTTATAATACTTAAGTGGGAGTACTGGAGATTTGCATTACACAAACATCTATCACAAAAAAAAATCATGGTGCTTTCACAGGCAAAAAATTAAGACAAACTTGACACAGATCCTTTAGAAGTAGACATCAGTGGAGTTGTGCAAAAGCTTGTCCTGCAAGATTTTAAAGCACATTTCAGTGAAAGAGGGAAAGGACACCAGATTGGGGAGGTAATTTCAAAGCTCATGACCAGCTGAAATCACAGCCATTCAGGGGAGGTTGTGGAAGGTGGTCATGGGTTACCTTGATTTGGCAGAAGAATTAAAGTTTAAGCCCAGACTAAATTAAGGAAATTGTGATCGTTTTGAATAATTACTTGATCAATATTTACAGTGGAGGAACTTACTCAGGCAAAGAATCAGACATCAAGGTGCCCAAAATTCATTTATGCAGCATAGAATTAAAAAAACTGAAGTGTTGTAAATCCCCAGGACCATATGGTTTACATATCAGGGTGTTAAAGGGTGCATCACTGCTCAGAGACATTTTCTTCTAATTTGGAAAATTACATGTATCACTCCATGTGATAGTACAGATCTATCACCAATGTACATAGTGTATATAGTTACTGTATCTAGACTGTGCTTACAGCGATTGGCTGAGAGCTAAGCCACACCTATTGTTTGGGCCTTAAAGGGTTGTGTCCCTAGCCAGGTCGGATCATTCCGGACTGGTCGGCCACCTGTGAAGAGCTCCGGTCTTTTGCTAATAAAAGCCTTGGTTTGGATCAACAAGTCTTTGGTTCTTTCGACGAGCTCTACACTCCACTAATGCAAAAAGATAAGAGAGGGATGTAAAGGAATTCTGAACAAGATAGTCCAGCATCTGTTACCACAACCTTGCTTAAGTATACAAACCCCCCCCCCCACATAAAAAAATTGGACAAGTATACAATACCCCCCACCTCTTTGTCAAAGTCACACGATGGGATGTATTTTATCCACCCAAGAACTGACATTGATCATGTTTATCATTTTGTCCAAAAGATGTTTGTCCTCAATTCTCAGCAGTAGATGGAGAGTACCTCCAACACTGCGGCACTCTCAGGAGAACATCCGGATCTGTTTGACTTTACATTCTACAGCTCATCTTTAGAGTGTGAAACTTTCCGACACACAGTTGAAGGCCACTAATCGAGTCACAACTGAGATCAATAAAATAATTTTTAACATATATGGTGAAAAGCTAGAAACAGATGCAAGATTCCATGTACACACAAAGTATCAGTATAATGTAATGTTTAGATACTGAAAATATTCAGAAGGGCTAATAGAATGCCAAAATAATTCTGAAAGTTTTGGAGATATTAAGAAGGTTAAATAACATCTGTGCTATGAAAAAGGGTCAATGTTTCAAGACAACCACTTTTTCAAAATGGAATGGTGGCCTTTGAACCAAGTGAGTAGATTTTAGACCACAGCCATGGTTAGATCACACCTAAAATAATAGGAGTTCTGGGTCCTAGGCCTCAGGATGGATAGATTTGCTATGGAGGGGGAGCAGAATTCCACCTGGACAGCAAGGATAAAGTGAGAGATTTCATAAACCAGAATTGCAGTTCCTGTAATTTGGAATGACAAGGGATAATTAGATTAAAATTCTGAAGTCATTATGAGGAACTGAAAGGACAGATGGAGTGAAATTACTTCTGTTAGGTAGCCAGCCAAACTATAAATTATAGCCTGGTCTTTCAGAAATTGAGTGCATAAACATTGTTATGTGTAAGAACTTGAAACACTCCTCAACAAATGGCAGCTGATGCATAATTAATTTTTAATTTTAAATCTGAGATTGGTAGTTTCTGTTAATCAATAGTGTTGAAAGATATGGACAAAGGCAATTATAAAGTGTTAGATCATAGACCTGGCATGATTTTCTCATGGAGCTCCCCAGCTTCTCATGTTCTGGCATGTTCAATGTGTCATATACAGAAGTACAATGTACAGGTACACTGAAATTCTTACTTGCTGCATCCAAACAGGTGCAGAAGAATCACCAACTAAAACAATAAAAGAGTTAAATTACTGTGAATGATAAGACAGAAAAAGAGATGAAAAATTTCAAAGGATAGGTAAAAAAAATTGCTGGAGAAAGTCAGCAAGTCACGTGGCATTCTTTATGTAGCAAAGATAAAGATACATAACTAGCATTTCGGACCTGAGATGAGAAGAGATGTAGACACTCACGTGCACAAAGAACAACCTGCCAGATGAACGCAGCATCAGTGAGAGAAAAATAATTGGCGAAGTTTTGGGCTGGATAAATTCACCAAGTCGTGACAAAGGGTTCCAACACTATATGTCATGAGTTCATTTTCTCCCACTAATGCTCCTCGACCGCTAAGCATATCCAGAAGATTGTTTTTAGCCTTTACATTGCTCTGAGGTAGAGCAATCTACTCTGGAGATTCGCAATCCTCTGAGAAGTTTCTGCACACACAACTTCAAATGGCTGGCCTCTCATCTTGAAAGTTATCCACTCATTTGAGACACTATCACTAGTGAAGATAGCTTGCTTGAAAGCTTCTCAGTCATGTCCTCTGAGGATCTTGAGTGCTTCATTAAGATCCCCCTCATTTTTCTAACCTCAAAAGAATAAAGGCAAACCTGTTTATCCAGTTTTGATTGGACAATTCTCTCATCCCACGAATTAGCTTAGAAAATCTCAACAAAGTTGTGAGACACTATCACTAGTGAAGATAGCTTGCTTGAAAGCTTCTCAGTCATGTCCTCTGAGGATCTTGAGTGCTTCATTAAGATCCCCCTCATTTTTCTAACCTCAAAAGAATAAAGGCAAACCTGTTTATCCAGTTTTGATTGGACATTTCTCTCATCCCACGAATTAGCTTAGAAAATCTCGACAAAGTTGCCTGAAACTCTATTATATCCTTTCTGAGTAATGTGACCAAAACTGTGGACAGTATTTAAGGTGTGGCTACATCAACTCTATGTACATTTACATCAAAACTTCCCTATTTCAGAACTCCTACTCATGTGCTCAAATTCTCAACCGCCCCCCGCCCCCCCCCCCCCCACCCCCGCCACCGGAAGCCACAGAACATTTAAGTAAAAGCAATGACCTGAATTATGTAGTTGGTAGGAGAAAACTACGGTAGAAACCAAAACTTGATTGCTTCACAGGGAAGGGGGCTCATAAACTTTGAGCAGAGTCCTGGGTGGGGTGGGGGGGGGGGGGTGGATGGTGCAGAGCTGATAAAAAGGTTGAGAATGGCTGCACAATTAACTTTATCTCAAAAAGTACTTCAATGGCTGTGGAGAAACCCTGAGGTTTCAGAAAGTCCTACATAAATTCAAGACTTTTTCTTTTTCTCTGAGTATCATCATGAGTTTGTCTTTTCTTTCAAACACTGAATTATTTAAAGAGACAGTGCACAACCTCAAAATGCTTGTTGGGGGGAGAAAGAGAACAGAATGTATTTGCATTTATATTTTATTATAGTTCACAAAATTTGGGCATTCTTAGAAGTTTTAAAGTCAATTACAATATGTCTAAATGTATTTTTCAATAGGTTTTAGGTGACCCATGCCGCCCAATTAACCCACAGCCCCATATGTTTTAGAAGGGTGGGAGAAAACTGGAGCGAAAGGAGAAAACCCATGGGAAAACGTAAACCTCTTTACAGACAACACGGGGTCCAGACTCGATTCGCTGGCTCTGTAATAGCATTGCGGAAAGAGGGAAAAGATTTAAAGGTCACCTGCGTGCTACCTTTTTCAAAGTGGTGGGTATATGAAATGAGCTGCCAAAGGAAATGGAATCACATTTAAAAACATTTGGAACAGTTTGAGGAATAGGGGCCAAACATAGGTAAATGGGACGAGCTCAGGTAGACACCTTGGTTGTTTGTTTGTTTTAGGACATATTTCTGTTCTATACAACTCTCTGATGCTCCGCATCTACCTGCGATAACACAAAGAACTCAATTTGAAGTGTCAACACACAGAGCAAAGCATTTCCTCAGTGCTGCAGTGAAATATTTGTCTATATTGTGCCTACTAATTCCAGGCTAAAATTTCTACCATTAAAATCCAGGTATAAAATGCTTGCTCTGAACACATTCAAACATTCTACTTTAATCCTGAGTGGATCCCCAACTTTGGCACTAATAGTGACATGTAGGTTTTAGCACTCATAGCTATTCTACTAGTTAACGGATCATGACTGCTCTGTATCCTGCATTGCCAAGCACAAGAGTCAGTCTGTGAAGGGAGCTTAGTCCATTGTGTCAGGCTGCTCAAGGTGGCTTTGGTGTTATAAAAGCACTTATATGCCATTCAAAAGCTGAAATCACAAGGGAAAAAGTTGCAAATGGCACAAAACTGTACCCTAATCATTTAAAATCAATAATATTACTGGTGACAATCTTCTTCACTATATACAATGTGTTCCATGATATTACAATACCACTGAAGCAAAGGGGAAGCAATGCCAACACGCCATGCTTGTCTTTGCTCCAGATTCTATAGCAGAACCAAGTTGGTCAAGTGCCCTTGACTGGTGTGGAATGTCTTTCCCTCATATCAAATTACCTTGCTCATCACGTGACACTCCTTTTATATTTTGGAGCCAACTGTAAGCAAACCATCTCTCCTAAAGAAGTTAGTTACACCAATGGGAAATAAAATATTGATAAGGCTACGTAATCTACAGAGACCCCTATACATTAACCCTACAACAAAATTCTCAAAGCCAAAGCAACTTATATAAACATTTATACTGTTTATTTGTTTGTCCATATTCTCTGGAACTGGTGATCAACAGAGGTTTGTTCCATGGTGCCATTTCCTCATTAAAGGGTAATCTAAAACCAAACTAGGTCACACTAGTTTAAATACACATAAATTAAATCAAATCATGCTCCTTGCTTCTTGTTAGGCAGTTTCCTTCCTGATTAAGGAATGGCTGCTTCCACTCCAGTTCTCTGTGTTCTGAGGTGGTTGATGAGCAATAATTAGATATGATCCTGCTCATTTCCTTCCTTCATTTTATGGGTAGTTTTGTGTGTGTGTGTGAGTTGGGGGTTCCAACATTAGCAACATTTGTAAAACAAGCAAACAAAAGCTATCATCAGGTGTTAAAAGGCACTATATTAATTCGTCTCATTATTTTTAACCTAAACCTATAAAAATATTCATCAGTAATTTCATTTGTTACATCAGTCTTGAAATGTAAGCAGACCTCTTTCCACATTATCAGCCACAGCTGTAATTTCCACACATCCCTTTAGCCAATGTCACCCATTTTATAGATGGGTACCAGAGAATAAATCGTAATACAGAACCATATCATCTACAGAGGTCAATTCCATCATTGCAGTGGGGATGGTGCTGGGGTAAAATCAACTCATTTCACTTTTCTTGCTGTACCATCAACATATTTACACTACTTTAATCCAGAGTGACTCTCATTTGTTACAAATTCAAACTGATGAGGTGGAACATTTCAATCCAGTAACATTAAGCGCTGGAGAAGGTGCAGAGATTAAAACAGAGGTTGTCTACGATGGGGCTTTTCTGCTTTGTGGAAAGACTAGAGAGATTGTGTTTTCACGAGACTAGAGGAGGCATGTTTGAGATGCATGGAGAGGGTGGATTGCAGAAAATGATTCCCCATATCAAAGATAGATAAAACTGTTGGATATTGATGTAGGGTCAAGACGGGGACCTTTTCACCGGAGAATGGTGAGCACCAGGGTACACCGCCTGGGTGGATATACGTAAAAGCACAGTCCCTGACACCAAATAAGAATTTTATAGATCAGCCATTCTCAATCCTTTTTTCCTCAAGACTCTGCTCAAAGTTTATGGGGCCCCTTCCCTGTGAAGCAATCAAGTTTCATTAGTTTCTACCGTATTTCTCTCCTAATGACTACTTAAAAAACAAAAAAAAAAATAGAATTTCAGTCCATGGCCCCCTTCAAATGTGCTGTGGCCCTCATAGAGGCCGTTTGACCCCCAATGCGAATGGCTGGTTGAGACGAGCAATTGTATTCCCCAGGCATACTATAGGTGAAATGCAGGAAGATAGGGTGGTCAGCTGAATGGACAGTCTGACTCCTTGGTCATTTAAGATCCATTTTGCTGACATTCCTTCCAGATCCAAATGCCTGACTGATAAATTTTATAATCACTACAACTGTCAAAAAAATTATTAAAGGTTATTGGCAAAACATCACGAGTAGAATATTTATTTATTCTCCCAGCTATTCAGATCTGGTATAGGCTGTGAAAACCCATCAACGGTAACTTTTTAAAGGGAATTGGAAGCGCAGGAAATTGTGGAACTGAAAGCAGACAGGAAGGGAGTGGGATGAATTAAATAGGTCAGAGATCCAAAATGATCAAGATGGGCCAATTGCCTTCCTGTGCTGCATGTTTCCAAAGAACCTCCTGATTAATGTTCGTTCTCACTTGCAAGAATTAGGGTTCTCTGCTGTGCAACTCTTCTTACTGAAAGGGTGCTGGTAGGTTGTTACAATATTGAGGCAAGGCAGTGTGATAGTACAGATTCTATCACCAATGTGTATATGTACATATGTACAGATGGTAGCGTAGGATGACTGTGATTGGCTGAGAGTGTAGCCACACCTACTGGCAGGTCTTAAAGGATTGCTCCGAGCCAGACCAGGTCATTCTGGACTGGTCGACCTACTTGTGATATGCTCCAGTCTTTTAGTTAATAAAAGCCGTGGTTTTGATCAATAAGTCTTTGGTTCTTTCAACGCACTCTACAGGCAGGTAATGTCAGAAAGCAAATCAATCAGCGATATCATGTGGGCTTGGAGTTTTATAACAGGTTGACATACCTCCATCATTCTAAGTCAGCCATTCCTAATTTTTTTTGGTTATGACCCTCTTGGGATACTACTTCAAGTTTATGGACCCCTTTCCCGTGAAGCAGTCAAGTTTTCGTTTCTTCTGTACTTCTCTATTTATGTTATGTGAGCTGAAAAGAAAACAAGGCTTTTAATTAAATATGCTGTGTCCCCTGGTGGTGGTGGAGGGAGTGGGGGGGAGTTGCATTGGGCTTTGGTTGGGAATGGCTGCTCTAAGTAATGCCAAACTTTTCAAACAATAACTGTGAAAACACTTGTATCATGTCCCACTCTAGAGACACAAAAATAGTATACTAAATTGATTTTTTCAAAAAATATACTTTATTCGCAATAAATTAACTACAATACAAGACTTTTTACATTCATAGAGTCAATCATATCGATACATACTCATCATTGTATATTTTACATTCTTCTCTTAATATCCCATTACCACCACTGTGACACCATGTTCTTTCTCTTCCCCTGCCCCCCTGTTGGTTGAGGGGCTTCCCCTCAGTATCACTCTCTCAGTGTCCAGTAATGGGAGGACTATTGACTGTGGTTTGTCCCCACAGCGCCCTCGCATTGGCTGCACCAAACTTCAGTGTGTCCCTCAGCATGTACTCCTGCAGCCTGAAATGTGCCAGTCGGCAGCACTCCCAGATCAATATCTCAGTTTGCTGAAAGACCAACAGATTTTGGGCTGACCAAAGGACGTCTTTCACCGAGTTGGTGGTCAGCACAGCTGGCGTAATTGTTAGTGCAATGCCTTTACAGCGCCAGTAATCAGGACCAGGGTTCAAATGCTGCACTGTCTGTAAGGAGATTGTATATTTTCCCTGTGTTTGTGTTGGTTTCCTCTCACCATTTGAAATGTACCAGGGGTGTAGGTTAATTGGCTATAAATTTGGTGGCATGCACTCGAGTGCTGAAATGGTCTGTAATCCTGTTGTATGTCTAAATTTTAAAAAATTTTCAGCTGTTCTGGATGACGGATTCAGAGTGTGTCCCTGGGAACATCCTTCTCCACTCACTTTTTGCGAATCTACATTCAGCCAAGAGGTGGGCGACAGTCTTCACTCTACTTCAGCTGCCCTGAGGACAACATGTGTGGAGGGTGATGTTCCGGTTGTGCAAGAAGGATCCTCTCACCAGTCAGGCCAAGTCCTGGTGCTTGTTTGTGAGCCCTGGCGATGAGGCATTCTGCCAGATGACCCTTCCACCAGATCCATCGAGTCCTCATCTCTCAGTTTCTGCAGGATATTCTGTGCTGATCTCCGCCTGTTGGCCTTGTGGTCAAAAGTATTGTCCTGGCAAAGTCCAGCTAACTGGGATATTGTATGTCAATGGGGCCAGGCTTATCCTTCACAACTCCTGTGACAGGTAGAACCTCAGCACGTTCTAAATTGATTCTCCAGTGCAGAACTGAGGGAGTACATCACATGAAAGGCATTAAGTGCTGGTCCTATAACCTCTCTCCGACACATCTAAGAATCACAGGCAAATTTATCTCTCATCTCATATAACAAAGCAAAATTCTTAGGTAAGTTGTCTCGTCATTATCATTTTATCTTTGTGGATTCTTGTGTACACACTAACTATTGTGTTTCTGCATTACACATTAAACCCACATTCTCTGGATTCTTAAACAAAGCTATGATCAACAGTCAATACTAACAAATACTACATCATGCTATATAGGCCCCTGCTTGCTTTTTGCTTATACCTTGAAGGAGGCCTCAGGACCAAAATGTCAGTAATATATTTTTTACCTCCTATGGGTGCTGCAAGACCAGCTGAGTTCCTCCAGCATCACTGTGTGTTTTTAATATTACACCACATTATGTATAGATCAAGGACAAACCTGGATCTATAAAGTAATTAATTTAGAAAAACTAAAGCCCAAAAGAAATTAATACTTCATGCTCCTGAATTACCTAATGTTACATTAGGCAAGACTCAGATATCCTTGAATTTTCAAGGTTTTCCTTGGTAGCCTTTTTTCCCCCGAGCTCAATGATTCCGAAGTCCTTCCGACTGAACGTAATCTTGCACCCCGTATAAAGTTGTCATTCAAAATTTGGGGTAAGGTTAAGGTAAGCAGTCATAGCCTTTTTCCCAGGGCAAGGAAATTGAAAATTAGAGGTCAGAGATTTAAGTTGAGGGGGGAAAGTGTTAAAAAGGGACCAAAGGATGGCACTGTTAGAAATACAGCGCCAGCGAACGGGGTTCAATTCCTGTGCTTTCTGTAAGGAGTTTGTACATTCTCCCCGTATCTACTTGAGTTTCCTCCAGGCACTCCGGTTTCCTCCCACCCTTCAAAACCTACAGGAGTTGTAGGTTAATTAGGTGTAATTGGGTGGCACAGGCTCTTGAGCCGAAAGAGCCTGTTACTGTGCCGTATGTCTAATTTTTAAAAAATTATACATGTAAACATTTTAAATGTAAAAAGGGGCATTTTCTTCATTAAAAAGATAGCGGGTATATGGAACGTGCAACTAGGGGAATAAATAAGAGTGGGGACAATTGTAGCATACAATAGTCTTTTAGACAGGTACATTGGTATGAAAGGATTAGAGAGAAATGGGCTGAAAATAGGCAAATAGGACCATCTTGGTCACCATGGAAACTTTGGGCCTGTTTCCATGTTGCAGAACTCAAGGTCCTATTAATCTATCACTCCTATACTCACTGATCAATGCATCACTTATCCCCATTATAAAACCTGTGGCCTCACCTATGTCTCTCCAACTTCCTCCATGCTTGTAACCTTTGAGATCTCTGCAATTCTCCAGATTTGGCATCATGCAAAATGTTGAGGCCATACCTTCAGCTGTTTAAATCAAATGAAATTTATAACTTTGGAGCCCACTATCCCATGCTGATTGAAAAAGAGACCTGACAGCCTAATCCCACGTTTCAGCAACATGACTAAAGCCCAAGTAAGACTTGTTCTGAAGCAAGTGAGTTGGGAAGTGTTCAACGTCAAAATAGAGAAATGCAGGAGGAGCTCAACCAGTTTGTAGTGCCCATAGGAGGTAAATATATATGTTATCGACATTTCAGGCTTTAGCCCTTCCTCATTCAGGAAGGACTCAGGCCTGAAACGTCAGTTATATATCATTACCTCCTATGTATGCTGTAAAACAGGCCGAGTTCCTCCAGCATTTCTGTGTTTTGAATACAATCAGAGCACTTGCAAACTTTTGTGTTTCACTGCCAGAGTTCTAGGCCAGCATATTATTGTTAGAGTGAAAGCCAAGGGTGACAAGATTGGGGTACTACAAACTTGCCAAAGGTGGTGGTAGAGGTGGGAGCAGTAACAATATTTGTTGGGCCCAAGATGGTGCTTGGCAGGGGCCATGAGCACTCTGGGGGAGCAGTGGATTAGCATAGGGCACCAGAAACAGGGAGAATACCCCCTGAAGAGGTAAAAACAGAGGAAAAGACCCTGAGCATTGTGATCACGGTGGTGAGCCTATGATGGGTTCTGCAGCAGAAGGACACACACGGGCAATGAGCTGTGGGTGACTTACAAGCAAGGAACCCACACGGGCTGCAGGCTATTGGCAGCTTGGTCCAAGGGTTCACACAATGTACCAGGCTACTGGAGACCGGCTCATGAGGACAGGTATTGGAACCGGGCTTTGAAAGGGTGCTGAGGGCAAGAAGGGCTCCAAAGCGGCCCGAGGTGCTAAAGGGTTCCTCATCATGTCGGAGGTTTGGATCTGGTTTGAATTGAACAGGAGTCTGTGTAGATGCAGAGACGATGGGAGTGCTGGAGGTGAATCCACGGACACTTGGGGACTCTGGGGTGACTTTCTACTGTTTCTCTTTCTGTAATTGAAAGGGCACTGGGCAATGCCAATGCTATTACACTAAAGGCAATTTTGTGTAATATTACATTTCTGTTTTATTACATGACAATAAATAGCATATGACTTAAGAAGCATCTGGACAGGTACTTAAATGAGCAGGTCATAAAGAATTAACGTACACTACATGGGATTAATATTAAAACAGAATGCTGGAGTAAAAGGGACGTGGAAGGAAATGACCGACGTTTTGGGTCACACTCCCACATCTTTAAAGTCTATTTCCATCCATGGATGTCGCCTGGCCCAGAGTTGTTCAAGCGTTTATTTGTTCTCCATTCCAGCATCTGTAGTTCCTTGTTTCCGGTAACAGCACAGGTAGAAATGACGGTTGGCACAGACACAGTGAGCCTCAGGGCCTGCTTCTAACCTGTACACCTCATTGGCTATCCATGGTTAACCCAAAGAGTTAAAGATTGTACCATACTTAAACAAAATGTTTGTATAATTAAATGAGGGTGATAGGCTCACCAAATGAACAGAGCAGTAAATAAAAGTAAAGGGTTGTAATGCGCGTCGAAAGAACCAAAGACTGTTGATCCAAACCAAGGCTTTTATTAACTAAAAGACTGGAGCATATCACAAGTAGGTCGACCAGTCCAGAATGATCTGGTCTGGCTAGGAGAAACCCTTTAAAACCTGCCAATAGGCGTGGCTACGCTCTCAGCCAATCACAGTCATCTTACACTTCTCTTCTTTCTTCTTTGGCTTGGCTTCGCGGACGAAGATTTATGGAGGGGGTAAAAAGTCCACGTCAGCTGCAGGCTCGTTTGTGGCTGACCAGTCCGATGCGGGACAGGCAGACACGATTGCAGCGGTTGCAAGGGAAAATTGGTTGGTTGGGGTTGGGTGTTGGGTTTTTCCTCCTTTGCCTTTTGTCAGTGAGGTGGGCTCTGCGGTCTTCTTCAAAGGAGGCTGCTGCCCGCCCAACTGTGAGGCGCCAAGATGCACGGTTTGAGGCGTTATCAGCCCACTGGCGGTGGTCAATGTGGCAGGCACCAAGAGATTTCTTTAGGCAGTCCTTGTACCTTTTCTTTGGTGCACCTCTGTCACGGTGGCCAGTGGAGAGCTCGCCATATAATACCATCTGTACATATACACATTGGTGATAGAATCTGGACTATCACAAGGGTGAATAAGAAAAAAAAAATTATGGCATGAGATAAAGATCAGTGGAAATGAAAAATTTCACTGTAAGCTTTTGTAGAGATTTTTTTGGAGAAAGTAAATTTTGGTCCAATATAACAAAGTCTGAGGAACAAATATTGGAAAATCAGTATAATGGTGGGTGAATTAATTGCATCAGTTTTTAAGTGACATCCTGGAAATAGTTATTAATTGGGAAATGGAAAAAGGGAAGAAATTATAATGACCGAGGAAGTGGAAGCAAACAATTTGTTAGATCTGCAGGTTCACAAGTCTTCAGGTCCTGATGGACCTCATTGCAAGATCAAAGATGTGGCCAGTGAAAGAATTCATTTTAATTTTCTAAGATTCCTCAAATTCAGAGAAGATTCCATTAGATTGGAAAATAGCGAATATAGCTCCCTTACTTAAAAAAGACAGGGAAAAAAATAAGGAAACTGCAGGCCAATTGGCTTAACAACTGTCATTGAGAAAATAATTAAATACATTCCAACGGGATATTTTGAAAATTAAGGCAATCGGATTTTGTGAAAGGGGAGATCACATTCAAGGAATTTAGTGGAGTTCCTTCAAGTCACTTGTGTTGTTGATAAAAGGAAACTATATATATATATATATATATATATATATATGCTTAGCAAAGCTATAACCCTCAAGAGATGCACGATACACGAGATTGGATGCTGCTACCTATAAGTCGAAGCCTACACTGTTTATGTGGTAAACTTCTTATTTCTAAGTAGGGAAAGTTCATGTTGGCCTCTGTAGAGGATATAATCCTATGGTAAATCCATGTCTCTATGTGTTCCAGTGTACGCACTGATGATGGTTTTTTCCTTTTTCTCTTTTTCTTTGTTTAACTGGTTTTATATAGAAAGGGTAAGGAAGGGGGATTATCTTGATGTTTTGTTTTTTGTATAATTGCTTATTATGCTTAAAAATGAAAATAAAATATTTTTTAAAATAACTAATAGAAAGTACAGTATAAGCCAGTAACATGGGCATTTAGTATGACTATTAAGACATATTATAGGTTACTTATGTAAGCCTGGCAGCACAATTGCTTTGTATACAAGAGACATGAGATACACGTGTTGTGTGCAGGAAGCTGTTGCATTCGCTACGTCCCATTCTCTGATCAGGATTTCTGAACTCTATTATAACCTTAATGGATCACGGGTTTATGTGTGGTCAGACGTTGCCCGAACCAACATCATACAGTGCATGACTGTATATAGATATATACAGATATAAATTTCCAGAAGCCACTTGATCAAGAGCCACATGTTAAGTCAAGTTTATTGTCATCAAATTTGTACAAGTACAACCCAATGAAACAGTGTTCTCCACAAACCCAGAACTAGACATTGCACACATACAGACAGACAACCAGTACATATGCAGGATAAGTATTTTATCTCTACAATAAATAAATATTGTTTTGTTCACATGAGATTCTCGGATGGTTAGTGTTAGCAGTTCCTTTGATTGTTCAGTGTTCTCACCGGTCATGGGAAGAAGCAATTCCTTAGCCTGGTGGTGCTGGCTCTGATACTCCTGTAAGATCATTGTGGGAAATATTTGTCATGATGCAATAGGTAACATATTGGCAATGGAATGAAGAGAGGCTGGTTTGCAGAAAACAGAGTAGGTACAAATGGGTCTTTTTCTGGTTGCCAGGATGGGTTGAGTGGGGAGCTGCAAGGAATAGTGCTGGGCCTCTACGTTTTGCAACTCATGACAATGGCCTTGGCGAAGGCACAAAGATACGATTGCAAAATTTGCCCATGTTGCCAAAGTAGGTAGGAAAGCAACAAAAGTTGTGAAGAAGAAAGGATGAAGTTACAAAATGACAGACATAAATGAATGGGCAAAGGTATGGTAAATTATGTAAGAAAATGGGAAACTGTCCAGTTTGGCAGGAAAAAAAAGTGTTCTTCAAATGCTGAAAGACTGCAGATCTCTGAGAGGCAGAAGCATGTGGGTGTCCTTGTCCACAATTCATTTAAGGCGAATTCAATATAAAGAGAAGCATCAGTTATGAAGAGCATTAATGAGCAACATCTGGAGTAGTGTGTTGAAAATAAATGTTAATTCATTGGAAGCAGCTCAGAAAAGGATTTACAAGACAAGTCCCTGGAATAGCTGAGATGACTTGTGAGGAAAGATTAGGCACACTCGGGTGGAAGCTTATTGTGCAGGGGGATCTGGGTGCCCATGTCCTTAGTTCAGTGATAGGGAGGTAAGATCTGGTATGCTTGGCCTCATTGGATGGAGCATTGGGCCAAATGGAAGTAACGTTGCAGCTACATAAAACTGGTCAGGTCACACTTGGAATACTTTGTGCAATTCTGGTGGCCCCATTACAGAAAGGATATGTTGGAAAGGGTTCAGAAGAGGTTTACCAGGATGTTGCCTGATTTAGTGGGTTCTGGGGAGAGTTTGCTTTCTCTGGAGCGAAGGAGGCAGAGGGGAAATCTGACAGAGCTGTATGAAATCAAAAGAGGCAGGACAGTCAGAATCTTTTCCACAAAGCAAAAGCAGTGCATACAAGAGAAAATGGATTGAAGGTGAGGGAGAGGAAATTTAAGGAAGATGTGCAGGGCAGATATTTTACACAGAGTGGAAGGTGCCTGGAGAAGTGGTGGAGTTAGATGCAATAGTTGCATTCAAGAGGCTTCTAGAATGACACATGAATTATATATTTTTTAATTTAATGTTGTTAAATTTAGAGATGTACAGCACAGTAACAGGCCCTTCCAAGCTGCCCAAATACACCAATTAACCTACAACACCCGTATATTTTGAATGGTGGTGGGAAACTGGAGCACCCAGAGGAAACACACACAGATTTGGGGAAAAATATACAAACTCCTTAAAGACAGTGTCGGATTTGAACTGGGTTACTGGTGGTGCAAGGATGGTGAATTAACCGCTTTGTTAACCATGCCACCGTAATGAATATGAAGGGGATGGAGGGATATCAGGAGAAAGCAACAGATTTAAGTTTGTTTTGGACATGATGTTTGGCACAGACACATGGGCCAAAGGGCCTGTTACTGTGCTATATTCTGAGGGGTCTTGCATGGGTGGATGTGAAGAGGATGTTTCCTCTTAAGAGAGAATCTAGAACTTGGGGTCAAAATTTAAAAATAAGGGAATATCTATTTATCTTTCACATGTCCTTGGAACTTTTTTCCTCAAAAGGCAGTAGAAATATGATCTTTCAATGTGTTTGGATCAGAGGTAGAAAACTATTTGATAAGTATAGAGATGAAAAGTTATCTTAGGAAGTGATGGTAAAATGAAGTAGCAGAGCAGATCTAAGGGGCAAAAGAGACCTCTTCCCATTCTCTTAATTTATACATATGTCTGCTTTTATAGCTTAAAAATTCAATATGACTTCTTAAACACTTTATCTTCCTGTCCTGATCATGGGCTTTCAAGCAAAAATTCCCTCTATCTCTCCACATTTCCTAATCTCATCCACTTCATGGGATATGTTTTTGCCTTGTTGAAACTCACCACACGCCTTACCTGAACCTCTGGGTCTCTGTCACATGTTTTTAAAACCAAGTCTTTCGCTATTTGCCTTAATATCTCCCGACATGGCTTGGTCTTGATGTGTGTGCAGTTGTGAAGAAAAGGTGAAGCGAGTTGGGATGGTTTTACTATTTTGAAAGTAATATGTAATGTGCAGAATTCCATTTATGGTACAGTTTTGAGACTATGAAGGAAGCTCAGAGGCAAGCGGTGAAGGGAGATTACCTTTCAAACCACGGTCAGATCTTGAAGTTCCAGAGTAGAATGTGGCTAGGTACACAGGGGGATCAGTAGAGAAACACTGAATTTAATCCTTAAACATCTGAAGAAGTCATAACTAGTGACTTATCATGGATACTCAACATTTTCCCATTATGTCATCCTTCCAAAGGAGGTCTATTAAGAGCGACCTGGGTGGCTGCATCACAGCGTGGTACAGATGCTGCAGAGAAATGGACCCTAAAAGTGGCAGAGAGGATCCCTCCCCCCCCCCCACATTAACATTATCTACAAAGATCGTTGACTGAAGAGGGGGCGCAAAATCATTGAGGACCTCTTTCATCCAGCACACAGCATCTTTCAGCAGCTCCCATTGGGGAAGAGATACAGGAGTATCAGAGCCAGCCCCATTAGGCGGAGGAACAGCTTCTTCCCACGGGCAGTGAGAATGCTCACACTAACCATCTGAGGCTCCCATATTCATTAACAGTATTTATTTATTTGTACAGATTAAATACTTGTCCTGCATATGGTTGCCTGGAATGCATTTGCTTGGGATGGTGGTGGAGTCTGAAATGTTAGAGGTATTTAAAAGACTCTTAGGCACATGGATGAAGGAAAAATAGAGGGTTATGGGGTCGGGAAGGTTTCATACTTTTTTTAAGGGACAACATCGAGAGCCAAAGGGCCTGTACTGTTCTATGTTCTATGTATTCTTTGCAAGTGTGTTATGTCAGGATGTATGTTTGCATGTTTTGCACCGAGGACCAGAGAACACTGTTTTGTCGGGTTGTACTTGTATAATCAGGTGACAATAAATTTGACTTGAGTTTCTCCAGCACTTCTGTGTATTGTACTACACCCCTGCATCTGAAGATTTCTTGTTAACCACCAAGATTAAACAGCATTGCTGACTAGGGCAGCCCTTCCTTTCCACTTTTATATCCAACATTTTATTTTTGTGGGAGCAGGTGAAGGACTTCCTCACTTGAATAAGTAAATAGATAGCAAAGCAAAAGAAACACAAGGTGATGGTCTGAAGACAGATCTGGAAACTAGTGAAGTAGAAGGCAAGAGGAGAATGTTGCAAGCAAGACCAGCAGTTCAATGGTTAAAGTTAACACATCAATGGGTAAAAAAAAAATGTACAGGTAATAATACATCATGAACAGCATCCAAAACACACGCTCATAATCAGAAAATGGAAGCACTTGGTCAGTGTCAAATTAGGCACTTAATTATATGAATGCAAGAAAGAAATTTATTTCACAAATAAAGGTTTCAATAAGGTTATATTAATATCTCTGCCTCATTTCATTCTATTAAAGATGGAGCTTTGTCTAGGAAATATTTCCAGTTGAAAATATGGACAATTTGCAAACTAGGAAAATAAATGATTAAATGGTCAGCTTTCTTTTTCGATTGTTTTGCAGAAAACTACATTTGACTGGATCTTAATGAAGCAAGAAATCTTCCTCCATTAGTTTGCATTATTCTATGAACCATCAGTTTAGCAACTTTTTGATCTCTCAACATGCCAGAAATTCAGCAAGGCCTCAGTGGACAATAGGTCCATTATTTTCTTCTCAACCTGAGAGACTGGAGGAATGACAAGGAAACAGGAAAAAAAATTGAAGGCAATTTAAAGTGAAAACAGGTATGAGGATTAAAAAGAGGGGAAAAAAAATAAAGAAAATAAAAATGACGTAAAAAAACGTAGACATACAGCACGGAAACAGGCCCTTCCACCCCACAAGCCTGTGTTATCCAATTGCACCCAATTAACCTACAACCCCCATACATTTTGAAGGGTGGGAGGAAACCGGAGCACCCAGATGAAACCCATGCAGACACAAGGAGAACGTACAAGCTCCTTATAGACAGTGCCGGATTCGAACACAGGCCATTGGCACTCTAATAAAGTTGCAGTTATAATGTTCCGCCTGCTTTTATTTAATTTATTTATTTTAAAATCTCCTACAATTGTCTGAGAAAAAAACACAGTGTACTTGGTCAGTGATTGATTGACATTTCATTATATCAAAGAAAGTGTATGTGTGCTGGTCATTCTGAACACTGAATGGCCAATTAGTAAGCAAATTCAGCAAATTAAAAAAAAAATAACAGAGGTCAAGAACAAGAAAAACCATGTTAAAAATAAAACTCTCCCCTCAAGTTTTCTTTTAAACTTCTTCCTCTCACCTCAAGCCTTCTCTTATTTTCTTAACAGCTTGGCATGGGGTAAAAATTCTGAACATCTATTCTTTTCTATGTTCTTTATAATTTAATAAAGTTTCATCATGTCATGCCTCACTCATCCTCCCCACTCCAGTAAAAATAAGCACAGCCTATCCAATCCCTGACAATAACTGGTCCTCCAATCTGGATCATATTCTGGTGAATTTCCTTTGGACTATCTCGAGCACAACCCATATCCTTTCAATAATGTGGTGACCAGAACTGCCCACCATACTCCAGTCTAACTAGTGTCTTGTAAAGTTGCTACATATTGTCCTAACTTCTACATTGTACATCCTGGTCTATGAAGGTAAGTTGCTGTATCAACTGGTGTGGGCACATTCAGGGAAATAGAAGACCATAACAATTTGGAGCAGAACTCATGGAATTTATTCTGTCATTCAAATCATGGCTCATATACTTTTCTTTTCAACCTCAATCTTCTGCTTTTGCGCCATAATCTTTGGCACCTTTATTAATCGAGCACCCTTCTATTAACTATATGTACCAACCCTATTAGACCTACCAAAATGCATTATCTCCCACATCCATATTAAAATCTATTTGGCAACTTTCTGTCCAACTATCCATCTTATCTGCATCCTGTGTTGCCATAGATGAAGTCTATCCCAAGATACAATGAAAAGCAAGAGCAGAGTAGCCAGGGCCCTAATGGAAATTCTTGCATCACAGATGATGTAGTTTTGCTCTCAATAACATAACCAATGTTTATGTCATCTGAAAAGCTACTAACCATTTCTCCCACATTTACATCAGAACACTACATCATTGGTCAGATTTCCAATAAGGAATGTAACCTTCCACTACTACACTCCACCTCCTATAACCAAGCCAACTCTGGATTCAATCATCCAACTTGCCTTAATCTTTTGGACCAGCTTACTTTGCAGGACCTTGATGTATGCCTTATAGACCATTTTGACAATGTTTTTCACCCTGTCTTCATCAATCTTATTAGTTACTTTCACAAAAAATGTAATCAAAATAGTGAGATAGAATTTTGCTGCACAAAGCCATGCCCTGATATTCCAAATGTATGTCAATCCTATCCTTTAGAATTTTCTCCAAGAATTTTCCAACTATATTTAAGCCTCCTGGCCTGCAGATAGTCAATTTCTCTCTGCTGGCCTCCTCACCCAAAATAATAAAATTAACTAACCTCCAAACTTCTGCAACATCACCTGTGGCTTAATGAAGATGCAAGAATTTCCATCAGGGCCCCCTGCTACCTCAACCCTTACTTTTCATTGTAACCTGGGATGGATCTCATCTACTTGAGGATTTATCCACAATTGTATAATCCATGACACTTAACATCTGCCCCTTCTTCATATTGAAATCCTCCAGTCTATCAATATATTACCCTCTTACCTCATCAAGTTTCTGTCTTTCCCCTTGGCAAATACAGAACAGATGTATTCATTTAAGAGCTAGCCCACATCATCAGGCTTCATACATAGATGACCTCTTTGATCTTAAAGCAGACCCATTCTCTCTCTGGTTACCTACCAGCACCTGATATATCAATTTCTTGTATCATTACCACAAGTGCATGAAGGATGAAGTATCATAATTCCTGCACCTGATCTCTTCTATTTTATTATTCTCATACAACCATATTTGTAATGCAATGATTACAATATAGCAACAGGCAATTTAACATGGACGGGTATGGAAATTAATCAAAAAGCCTTCAGAGGGGTGGAAAATCAATGGATATAAATAAGATTCTGTTGTACAAAGCCCTGGTTGCACCCTTGACTTCTTATTAGTAGTTCTGGGGTAAATTGTTTCTAAAGGGCAGCCAATTTCCCACATTGATACTCAATCTAGTGCTTAAATTATGAGGTAAGAGTACATAACCAGGTTTGTGTTATCTGGAGTTTAGAAGATCACAGGATGATGACTGAAGTTTTCAAGATGTTAGGAGCCAATGACAAAATACATCTGGTAGTTGCAATATCTGGGAAGAGCAATCACAGTTTAAAGATCAGAAACTGGACATTTAGATCAAGGAACAGCAAGGGAGAAGGAAGTTTGGAACTCTTTCTGCCACCTGCAAATGATGCAAGATCAATTTGTTACTTTTAAATCCCAGATCGGCAGCTTTTTGCTGGACCACAGCATGAGTTCATGGAGTGTGAGGCCAGACTCAGGTCACAGAGCAGACACTATTTCACTGGGTTTCTAAATAGCCTCATAACTATAGCCACTAAAATAAATGGACAATTCTGCCCTACGACCAGCACGTATTTGTGTGTAACCTCCACATGACTGAACTCCTAATCTTATTGGCCTCCTCTGCTCCTTATCTTTTTATCCTCCTTTCCTTTAATCTATTCTTGATGTCGATCATGGGACTTTGCTTTTGTCAATAATTCTACTGGTGCATTTCACAACCTCCAAGCTCAATGGAGAAATATTTCTCCTTCTATCCACCTTGTTTTTGCCCATTTAATCTAACATCCATTTTCTCTTCAACCCAACTTCTCTCACTATACATCTCTTCTGTCCTATCATTACAAATCTTTGAACAACAGTGATTCCAGGATGGATTTAAATTTAAAATTTAAACCCATCCTGGATTCACTGCTTCAATAAAAACCACAACTGCTTCAAGCCTTTCTTTGCTCCCTGGATAATGGTGCTGACCCCTTTCCATAAGGTTGATGTATTGCTGACAATGCGAGCCTACAGGTCATTTTAATGCCGGGCCTCCGCTTTGAGGCCGGCTCCATCCGCAGAGAAGTATTTGAACTTAACTTTTAAAAGGCAGCTCCTGCACTGTTTTTATGAAGCGTCCTCCGGAGCTGATGGAGGATGGGCGACTAGCATTGTAGCACTGCCCGCCAACATGACATCATACACATGCGCCGAGTGGGAAAGAGCCCTAGAGCAGAATGGTGATCGCAGAGCAGGTGATAAACCATATTTTGTCTGAACTGTCAAGAAGCCAGACTTGCAGTTTTCACTCTTTGCATTTCTGTAAGACAGCACCTTCCTCTCCTATCAACCCCGAGTGGATTGAATTTCCTTTTTTCACTCAGGGGTCTGAATGACCCATAAGACTGGAATCTCATTGTCCTGTCAGGGAATCTCAGCCTATTTTCTGATACATGTTATCCAACTCTTTATAATGTTCATTTAACCTGCCTATTTATTGGCCATTGATAACCAGTAATTGACATGTTTTTTTTTTGAGTCTGATTCGATAGGAGTGCTTAAGTTATATATTTTCATTATTTAGGTATGTTATTTTCTCACCACATCTGTACTTTTGCCATCACTGCGAATTTTGGAACAATTCATTGCAATAGCATTGTCCGATAAGGTCGATCTATAAAGCATCAATGATTTCAATGGGCCAATTTGTACAACTGGCCACCCACAACTACCATACACAATCAGTGAAAGGAGATCCAGCAGATGCTTTTTTTAAACCTCCGGTATTATGCACGTATAAAATATCGATGATTGTTGGTTGGCTCCATTATTTATAAATGTGTGCAAAACATTTAACGTTTGCTGTCTGTATGCCCAATCCAAATCTGGAACTGTAATCAAAATATCAAAGCCCTGAAAATTCAAGGTAACTAATTGGTGTGGAAATGACGCTAGATGGATAGACGGTCTGGAAGGAAAGTGCAGATGGATTTTCATGTCATTCTGGATATTTTAACTGAGAATCGAAAGCTGTTTATCTTTACATAGATACATAGATATTTATTCCCAGTTCTATCCTCAGAAGTGATTTACACTCAACAACTCATAATTTCATATTAGTGTATAAAGTGGGGGGGGGGGGGAATGTTGAAGACGGTAATGATAGCCTGCTCGCTGACTTATTCTGTTACGTGGAAACCAACAAGAATAAAATTCATAATTTGTTTTATTATAACAACCCGGCCGAGGGAGTAACAATTTATCATTTAAACTATATGAATACTGTAGTCGGTTGAATGGTATGAGCCAATAATTAACGAAGGGATTTCAGGTTAGCATTGCCTCATTGTGGTTTCTGGCTCCGAGCTGGTTTCTCAGGACCCAGAATGATTGCTCGCTAAGATTTTGACTATTTTTGCAGATATTCTCATTTTCAAACTCCTTTGTGTATAAATTGGTTGCAATTTAGAGAAATTCAACGTGAGTAAACCCAGTCACATTTTTTTGATGCCAAATCAAAGCACTTGATGCAAGAAGCAGTGACAGAACTACCTCATGAGATAAACATAATGAATTCACAGATAACATACTTCCAATTCAGACAATTTTAAGCCTGTTGCATGTTTGTTTTCATTCATAGGTTTCGGGTGTTGCTGGGCAAATTATATGACTACCCAATGTTTCGCATCTACCACTACACTGGCCACACTGCTACCAGCCTCCTGCAGGGGGCAACCACTGTATTTGCAGGCTGGCAACCTGGGAGGTTGGCCCCACCTGTCTGCTGTCAATATAACCTGTCTGCTGGCCCATATAAAGACAAAAGCCGGCCCTTTTGGCGAACAGTCAGACACGTGGAGCCAGGAGTATACTGAGACCTGGTGTGTACAAGTTTAAGCTAAAGCTGTACAGTCTGTGGACTTTGCATCAGAATTATTCGCACAGCAGCACTCACAATTTATTTCCATCAAGAGGCTGGATATCGACCCTCAACATCTGGACGCTCCAGCATACTTTGAGATCTGGAAGCATGTGATTGAGGTGATCATCCACACACAGGCCAAGGTCATCAACACAAACCAGAAAAAACTCATGGTACTACGTACCAAGCTGGGCCCACCAGATTACCAGGCTATCTGAGACTGCATGGAATACGAACCAGCAATGGCCATCCTGGAAAGCATGTACATGCTCTACACCTGGTACCTGTTCAGCATCAGTGTACAGCAGCCAGGTGAGACGGCAGACACTTACCTGGGGGCACTGCGAGAGCTAGATTGAAGCTGGGGAAGTGGAGCAACTTGTCCGAGATGACTGTATGCGAGGGTTGTGGTCAGGGGTGATTTGACAAAGACTGTTGGAGGAGAATAATGCTTCCCTTACTAGGATCATGGAGGTCGTCCGCTTCCTAGAAGCTGCAGATCACCATGTAGATGTTCGCCTCTCCCATCCTCTGCCAGGCCGACGCCGACGACAGCAGTCGCTGAAGGGCCCCACATGGATGAGGTAATCACCACCACCGATGTTGTCCACCGCTGTAAGTACTGTGGGTCCTGGTGTGGGTCAGACAGGTTCTTCCGAAAGAGCTGCCCAGTGAGGATTACATTACTCCTGATGCGGCAAGAAGGGCCCTTTCGCTAAAGTGTGCCTCTCCAAACCCACCGGCAGCACCACAGTCCTCCACAATCAACCAGGAACCCCTCTCGATTCTCTGGGTGCTCCCATGTGCAAATGCTGGGCAGTGCCATTACTCCGCCTGCACTAACGACATCACTTCTGGCTGTCCAACCTTGCCACCGCCATATGCTCACCATGGGCACTGCCATCTTTCATTGCCCAACTTCCGCCCGCACCGATGACGCCACTTCTGGTTGTCTGTCTGTATGTGTGCCATGTGCATCTCTTGGACACTGCCATCATGGGCCAGCAGACCCCCATTCACCACAACTCACCGACCAGATGGCGTGGTCAACACTCGTCAAATCCTGTGCTCCTACAGACACCCACTGGCCGCTACTCGCCACAACTGTCAGGGAGCAGCGACCCCGAGACGGTCCTAGCGTCCACCATGTTAACGAATGACATTCCCCACTGATATGGGCGCTTAATGATGGACATCGCTGTCATCGGGAAGGTAATAAAATGCCTGTTTGATAGCAGTAATGTGGTCCATATGTGGAAAATTTGCTATCGCTTTCGTGTCCTAGGACCACTCCATTACAGCACTATGGTGCTGCTAGGTGAACTTGACATGGGGAGGGGGTGGGGGGAAATCATACCAAGGATTCAGGCTACTGGTCATTCCCAAGCTCTGTGCCTTAGTTATCCTGGGACTACATTTCCAATGTCACCTCTACAGCCTCACCCTTGCCTTTGGTGGCCCACTCCCCCACTCACCATCCATAGCACATAGTGCAGCAACGGCTCTAAGTCTACCTGCTAACTCTCCACCTTATGGGTGCCCCCTCCATTCCTCTTCAACTACCTGATGCTGGACTGCAAATCTATAGCAGCCAAGAGCAGGTGCTACTGTGCAGCCGACAGGGCTTTATCAAGGCCGAGGTGAGACGGCTTCTGGCAGAGGGAGTTATAGAGCTCAGCACCAGCCCCTGGAGAGCCCAGGCCCTTGTCAGAAAAGTGAGCAGCAAACCAAGGATGTTCATCGACTATAATTAGACCATCAACCAGTACACCCTGCTGGACGCCTATCCACTACCCCGCATCGCATGGTCAACGATATAGCACAGTACAATGATTTTCTTCATGATTGACCTGAAGTCAGCCTACCACCAGCTCTCCATCCATGCCAGGGATAAACCTTGTACCAACTTTGAGGCAGACTGATGCCTTTACCAGTTCCATCGGGTCCCATTTCCGTGTTCCAGTGGGAGATGGACCACATGGTAGACCGGCACAACCTAAGAGCGACTTTCCCTTACCTGGATAATGTCATCACCTGCGGTCATGACAAGCAGGACCAAGATGCCAACCTGGAGAGATTTCTCTGGATGGCAGAGCCACTGAACCTTACCTACAACAGGGAGAAGTGTGAATTCAGTACCACCCACCTCCCCATCCTGGGGTACATTGTGGAACATGGTGCCATTATTCCCAACCCTGAACCCATGTGCCACCTTATGGAGTGTGTCCCCCCCACATGCTCAAGGCCTCTTCTCTTACTACTCCCAGTGGGTCCCCCACTTCTCAGACAAGGTCCGCCCACTGGCCCAAGCCACCACCTTTCCCCTCCCCACTGAGGTGCAAGTGGCCTTCGCCAGAATCAGACAGGACATAGCCAATGCCCTGATGCATGCCGTGGATGAGACCACCCCATTCCAGGTGGGTGAGTTGCCTCTGATGTTGCCCTCACTGCCACCCTCAATCAAGTGGGCAGACCCATGGCCTTTTTCTCTAGGACCCTCAGGCACTCCACCATCAAAAAGGAAGCCCAGATGATCGTGGAAGCAGCCTGCCACTGGTACCACTATCTGGCAGGCAGAAGCTTTACCCTTCTCACAAACCAGCACACAGTGGCATTCATGTTCAGCACAATCCTTAGAGGCAAGATCAAAAATGATAAGATCTCGTGCCGGAGAGTTGAGCTGGCCACATTCAGCTATGACATCCAGTATAGGCCACGGAAGCTCAAAGACTCCCCTGATGCCCTGTCCCGGACCTGCGCCAGTGTGCAGTCCGAACAGCTTTAGGCACTGCACGGCATCCTTTGCCTGTACCACTTGATTAAGTCCCAGAACCTCCCCTTCACTGTCGAAGAAGTCCGGACCATGACCGAGTCCTGCAGGGTCTGTGTGGAGTGCAAACCGCACTTTTTCCACCCACCACAAGCCCATGTAGTAAAGGCACTCGGTCTTTCGAGCAACTCATTGTCGACTCTAAGGGACCACTGCCTTCCATAAATAAGAATGTCTATTTCCTCTCGGTCATAGATGAATACTCCTGTTTTCCCTTCACCATCCCTTGCCCTTTCACCTCTACCGCTTCCGTTATCAAGGCACTGGCACAGATCTTCACCATGTTCAGATACATGGCATTCATCCACAGTGACCAGGGGTCCAGCTTCATGAGTGAGGAGCTGTATCAGTACCTGGCAATGAGAGGCATCGCGTCTAGTCGCATGCTAGCTACAACCCCAGGCGCCACGGAGTAATCTGGAAGGTGGTCCTCCTGGCCCTGAGGTCGAAAGGCTGGTCCATCAACTATTGGCAAGGGGCCCTCCGTGAGGCACTCCATACGGTTGCTCTTGTGCATGGCTACCAATTAGACTCCTCACAAATACTTCTCCCTGCCTGGATGGCTGACATCTCCAAGACCAGTACTCCTCCGTAAACACATGAGGACCCACACAAAGCCTGGTCGAGCAGGTGCACCTCCTCCATTCAAACCCAAATTATGCCTACTTCAGGAACCCTAATGGACGTGAGGACACCATTTAGACCAGGGACGTAGCACCCCACCCCGGGCACCCTTGGCCCATCCAGCATCCCCATGGGAACCGATACCCTCTCTCTGCCTCTCCAGAGGGCTCCACTCCCCATGGACCTGTCCCACACCTATACCCCCACTCTGCTGGACACCATCCCGCCACCCCAGACCCAGCCGAGCCTCAGTTGGCCCTACCATTGACTAGGAGCTTGTCCTGTGACAGTCCCAGCAGCTCAGACGACCGCTAGACTGCCTGAACTTGTAGATACTACTTGGTACTGAGAACCCACCCCCCCAGGATTCATTTTAAGAAGGGGTTGAATGTGGTGATACAACCACTACACTGGCTGCACTCCTACCAGCCTATTGCAGGGGGCAACCGCTGTACTTGTACCCGGGAGGTTGGCCTCACCTGCCTGCTGTCAATCACCAACCCATATAAAAACTCAAGCCGACCCCTTTGGGGACAGTCAGACATGTGGAGCCAGGAGTATACTGAGACCTGGTGTGTACAAGTTTAAGCTAAAGTTGTACAGTCTGTGTCAGAACTATTCACACAGCAGCGCTCACACCCTCTTCAAGGCCAACTGCAGTCTTTTTAATTTCATTTAATTTAGACATTGTGGTAAGAATATTCCCAAGATGCAGTCTGGCAGGGTATTCCAGGATGTTGATCCAATGATGTGGCATCTCTCGATCAGAGTATTCGTGTGACTCGTAGAGGAATTTGGTGATGACCTCTCCATGTCCTGTTTGTTCCAAATTACAGGCTTAGAACGCACTTTTATGAAGCCTCATTGAATTGTCGTGCTTCAATAGATGAAGGATGAAGGAGCAAAGTAGATATTTGACATGATTTTTGCTTTGGGGTGTCTCCTTCTTTAATGTTGGACCTACCAGTGAATAATTTAATTCTGCCTTGAAAAGACTTTGGAGAGTCAAGATAGTTATCCAGTGTGGATTTCCTGATCTTTGACATGGCCTTGATGTCAAAGTTTAGTTGTTTTTGGTGGAGCATCTCTTATTATGTCTCTGCAGATGACAGGCTTCTAAGGCGATATGTTTGACTCTTAGTCAATCAGGTTGCAGTGGCCAAATCAGACTAGGTAGCACCAGATTTCCTTATTTAAGGAACAAGGTTCTCCCATAATAATGGAGTAGCTGCTCTTTCTGATTCTGAATTATATTCCAGATGTGTTTCTTCAACTGCTGTATTTTGAAATTTTGACATACAGCATGGTAACAGGCCCTCCACAAGCCCTTGCCCCCAAATACATCAATCAACCGTCAACCGTCATACATTTTTGAAGGATGGGAGGAAACCAAAGAACCTGGACGCAGACACAGAGAGAACACACAAATTCCTAATGGAATATGCAGGATTCCGACCCGCTGTTAAAGCATTACGCTCACTGCTACACTAACCTGTTGTGAGATTTGAACTCGTAGCTCTAAATGCCCACTAAAGTAACCACTGCCCAGTCGTGCGCACTGACCTTCCATGACTGATCAGTGATGCAAGAACTTAAGAGAGCATTAAGTTTGATTAACTTGACCCTTTTCACAATCCCCCACTCTTTCAATCTGATGGTAGATTTTCTGTCCCTTCTGTAACATTTGAATCTCAAGAAAGTTTATCATAATTGGATGACGGTGTCATTGTGATGTCATCTGCCTGCTCCTAGCCATCTGCTTGCAGTGGCCGTACATTTATGAAGTGAGGTGGAGTGCTCCGCTCCACTTCTGCCACAAGCCTTAAGGATCAGAATCAGTGTCTTGGAGCTACTTCCAGAGCATTTAGGAAGTAGAGTCTACAACGTGAGGGTGGAGAATCTCTGCCTTTACGGTCACATTTTTTCACAACGGCTTAAAGTTGCACAAATGAGCTCAGTTACATTTCCCCTCCACCACTCCACCAAACAGGCTCTGAAGGGAGGTCTATAAGGGGATGTAGAAATGAGCGCCATTGGAAGTCCACACATTTCTAAAAGAAAAAACTCTCTGGAAGAGGAAAGTTAAGAAGCAGTAACATATATGAGGAAGTTTGATCGAATTGTAAAACATGACTGCCTACTGAGATGGAAAAAAAACATTTGCATGTCATCCTTCACATCCACATCGAAAATATCTATGGGGAACATTGCCGTCGGAGAGCAGCAGCAATCATTGAAGATCCGAATCACCCAGCACATGCTCGGTTCTCGCTGTTACCATCAGGAAAGAGGTATAGGCGCCACAAGATTCACACCAGCAGGTTCAGGAACAGCTGCTACTCCTCCACCATCAACAAACTCCATCGGGTCTCATTTAAGGACTCCTACTTGTTCACTTTAAAGATTTTTTTTCTCTCTGTATTTGTTTACACTTCTTTATTTGTTTACATGTGCATGTTGAGTACAGTTTTGTTAATGCACTGCCAATAAGTAGTAATTCTGTCTTGAATCTCAGGGTTATATGTGATGTCATGTATGTACCCTGCATTAAATCTGAAATTTGAACCTGAGAATGTCCAATGGGCTTTCTAAAAACAGTTAATTGCAGAACACTGACATGAATGTACTCTGAAAATAAATATGAACACAATAACCAATATGCCATTTCTGACATCTTGTGTAGATTTTAACAATTTTTGGCTTCAGGATAAATATTGACCAGAATAAAAAGCCACTTCCCTCTTCCTTCTTCAAAAAGGCATTGAAGTCAGCTTGTTTTAGTTTAAAATCCCATCTACGTGACCTTGCATCTCACTACTACAACAGTTTGCCAGCTTAGTTACTCAAGTCCAAGACTCTGAAATGGGAAATGAACTCATCAAGCCCCATTCACCCAACACCAATTGACTTTGTGACATGCTTAGGCCAGCAATACCTCAGCTTTAATATTGTTATCCTCCTTCTCTCATCACACTGGAATCTCATCCAAAATCCATAACCTTCTCCAAGCCCGTAATTCTTTTAATCCTCTCTGCTCCACCAATTCCAGCCACTTGCATATTGAGAATGTTCTTTAACCAACTATTGTAGCCTCCAACAATCATGACCCTGTTCTCCCCAAATACTTCAAATTCACATAGACCAATGCTTGCTGTTTTCCATTCAGTTCAAACACAATCACTCTCTGGGTAATACAGTTAAACACTATCAGGAGGTGTGCTCAGCTCAGGAAGGGAGGCTTCACTCTTTAGTTTGACACTGAGAAGTTTGGGAAGGGATTTTCAAATGATAAGGTCCTAGGCAGCTGAAGGCAAGGTAGAAGGGCAAAGGAAGTGGTGGATCAAACAGAGGCTGGATTTGAAGAGATGTGGAGATCTCAGAGGACCACACAGCTGGAGGAGGTCACAGTTTGGAAATGACACAGCGACTTACTGAGAATTCATAGGAGCTTGAATGAGGGGGGGGGGGGGGGGAAGGGAGGGGAAATACTATCTTTGACATCACTGACAATTTCAGGTTATAAAGTCAAATTTACCCACTGATCTTAGATCTTTTTATGCTCCTTTGGGTACATGGGTCAGTGCAGAAAGGGAGGCTTCACACTTCTCCCACTCTTCCAAATGCTGCAGTAAGGCAGTTGGCCTGGATGTGGCGCTGTCCAGCTGCTCCCTTTACATCTGAAACAAAGAAAATCTAAATTCATTAACCCTTTCATCTTTTAAAAAAAGAGGCCCCAGAATGAAAAAATACATCACCTGCACTATATAGTCCCGCTGACACTCACCACTCGAAGGTTCCACTGACTGGTGGAACACTGACAACAGAGGTGTGTGCAGTATTGTTCAGTGTAGCTCATCCAAACACATCGCTCTCACCCCCCATTTTCTTCCACTAAATACTTTCAACAGTTATCAGCTGGGGGAGGAGATACTACTCTGACCACTTTAAACATTTTGTTCACACTTCATGATTTCAGGCAAGAAAGAGAGCTCGGGAATGGGGAAGGAGAGGAATTAATAATAATGCTGACAAATCTTTTTTCATATTCCAGACTAATCATTAAAATTCATAATTCATCAAAGATGCTCTTCTTTATTTAACATAAGTAACATCTCTCTCTCTCTCTCTTTCCTTCCCCCACCTCCACCACACAGATGCAGAAGCTTTTATATTTAGATAAATATGGAAGTTGGTAATTTTGCACAATTCCAATTTGAACAATCATTTGAAACTAAAAAGGATGCACTTGCACTCTATGTGATCAAGATCCTTATTTCATCTCCCAAAAGGCAAAAGTGCATTTAAATCAGCATTTTAGCACCTCTGACTGATGCTGCGACCATCCTGGATCATTTTGGGCTAGGGAAAGGTTAAAGGTGTTACAATCTAGTGGCTTCCTGGCCAGCTCCTGTACCCTCCTTCATTTCCCAACATCCCCTATAAAAAAAAATCATAATAATGTTAACTTGAAATATATTGAACAAAATGTAAAGCTGAATTGGTGGGAAGAACTCATTATTATTTAGTAACCTGAAGCAAAATGGTTGTTTACAATTTTTAGATGCAAATGTAGCTCTGGGAAATTAGTCAGCTGACATATATTCAGATTTCGATCGCTCACCAACAACATTGGCATAAAATAGGAAAACACCCATATACATTTTAAGTAATATTAACTGGAACAGAGAGGAGGAAGGGATTAGCATTTTGGCTGGAATTCCCTTAAATTTGGAAAATAATGAGGACTCCGACCTCGATCTGTGTTTTCTTCTTCCAGATGCACACACATCCCCCTCACTATTCACAGCATTTTCTGTTTTTGCGTTATGGAAGTAGATGTGGGGGAGGGGAAGTCATCGAGGTGGGGGAAGGGGATGAAAGTAGTGAAGGGTTGTATTAGGGGCGACTCTGCTCAGGCTTCCTTCGCAGTGATTTTTCTTTCTCGAATCTCGTCTTTGTCAGCCATCAAAAGACACAAAGACCTCAGCACGAAAATCCAGCAATAACAAAGCTGCAATCTGAGCATTTCTCACCATGGTATGTGCAAGAGGGAAATAAACACTGAAGATTTGACACAATGAGAGCAGCTAAATGCTGCCTCATGTGTAGGATGTTACGCACAAGCTTAGGCACACAAATGTGCAGATATAATCATATATAATCATTAAATAAACTTGAAATTGGAAAAAAAATTTGGATTGGTGTAATCATGAAGCTATCAGATTGTTGTAAAAACCCGTCCCATTTACCATGGCTCTTCAAAGCACACTGTATATACTCGATCAATAGTCGCCTTTTGTTGTCCAAAATTGAAGGGGTCACGTATCACATGCATACCTTTGACCCATGGTAAGTACCTGTGTCATTCAAGGTGTCGGGAGTTCTGATGGGCATGCAGCTGGGACCAGTTAAGTCTGTGTTCGGGGTCTTGGGAGCTCGAGTGGGCAGGGCGATGTGGTGAATGTCTGCCAAGCTGCCTGTCTCCCCTCTGGCAAGCCTTGCCGTACTAACATTGGCTGTGCATTATCTCTACTGTTGAGGACATTCCCCTTGGGTAAAACTGTGTATGCACCTGTTGCCTTTTGTTATTGTACCATGAGTTTCTGCTAATAAAAGCCATGATTATTGTTTGGCCACCTCGTCCTTGTCTACTTCATCAACTGGCGCTTCAGGCAGGCGGTTGGGATCAGGTGGTAAATCCATGTTTGGGGCATAGGGATTTCTGAAGGGCGGGCAGCTGGGACCTAGACGAGAGTCCACTGTCAGGGATTTGAGAGCTAGGATGGGTGGGTGGGTGGGTGGGTGGGGTCAAACATAGGCGGGGGGGGGGGGCGACTATTACGAGTATATATGGTAAACAGCACCTATTAGCCTGAATATGCCTGGGATTTTCTGATCTCAGAAGCTAAGCAGGCACAGGAATGGTCAGTACTTGGAGGGGAGACCACCTAGGAACACCAGGTGCTGTAGTTTTCTGGGAGGGGTGCTGGACAAAGTGGGGTCTCTGTCTGCCTTCTGGCAGATAACAAAGAATTTCATGTATGTTTTCATGTAATAATGAAACCTTTACCTAAATCTGCTGACATCTTGGCTGATCTGAGTGTAACTCCAGACGAACCAAGGCAGTCTTCTTCATTGGATGCACAATTAATATTGTGAATGATTAAATGAAATTTAAAAAATATATACATTTCAGATACAATTTATTATTTCCTCTCCCTGAAGACAGTGATTTAGGAGGAGATATGGGACTGAACATTCTTTGATATACTTTGCATTTATGAGATATTGTTAAAGTAAAGCATCACATGAATATCAGCAATGTTTGTAATGTTGATGCAAGGTGACTGGAAGCTTGAATACTTCTGTTGAATGATAAGGGTAAAACAGGCATAAAAAAAAGGAGGGTCAAGCATCTAATTAACATCTCCGCTTCATGGAGTTCCAGGATGGATTGAAACAAGTAGCAAGCAAATATCAATCTTTCAACGCCTGTACTGAATTGGTCATTTCCATGCCAAGGAGCGCAGAAAGTTGCAGAAACTCACAAATGTAGCCAGATCCATCCGACCTCTCATCCATTAAAGACTTATGTGAGATGCTGCCTCAAGAAGGTAGCCTACACTTACAAAGGAGGGCAAGTCTACAGATCTTAAAATGAAGGTATAAACGTTGCTGTGGGAAAGTCACAGTGGGGGGGTGGGGGGGGGGAAGAGAGAGAGAGAGAGAGAGAGAGAGAGAGAGAGAGAGAGAGAGAGAGAGAGAGAGAGAGGGGAAATAAATAGCAACAGTGGATAATTTTTAAAGTGCAAGGAAAATTTGGTGGTGCTATTGCACACAATTTATAAAGACCATGGGAAAAAGCAATGGTGGACCTGACTTCCCAGAATGCTGTGCAGCAGAGAAACCCCTCCATGAGTGCTCCATGCATTCAGTTGTGCACACAGCCCTTTCCCTGCTGCACGGAATTCTGAGAGGGCAGGTCCGCCATCGTTTCCCCCCCCCAAAGTATTTATAAATTGTATGCGATAGTGCTACCAATTTTCCCTCACTTTAGAAATAGTAATGCTACCAACTTTCTCACAGTCCCTTATAAAGATTTTTATAGGTCAGCATAATAGAAGCTGAAGGGCCCCTGCTGTGGTATACATAAAGCTTAATTATGTTATAACTAGACATGATTAATTTTGTTCAAATATAAATCATAATACATTGATCAGAACTTAGGGCAGGTCCACCATTGCTTGATGCATCATGACGTCACCAGTAGAAGGTAGAACAGTCCTAATCCTGGGGATGGCTTCTTTCAAGTGTGAAAACATTCAGTATCCCAGTTAGGAGTGGTCAAGTGTGAAAAGCCAAAGCCCCCATTCCTATCCTGGGACATTGAGCGGCTGATTTAGTGGGACACAAGTGTAAAAGGGGCTTTAGACATTACTTTAGAAGTGTATGCGGCACTCAATAGGACTCATAGTCACCTCAGAACCTAGAGCTGGTGTGGAAGTCCTCCATCCTGAGGGATTGGCCGAGATGACAGATGGCAATAATGTATGGCAACTAAATATAAAGTGGCTGTGCTCACAACTTGTTCCAGAAAACTCCAGTGAACTGACCCCCATTCAGGGTGAATCACTCTGGGATCTAGGTTTGGAAAGTTAATCGAGGCTGCAGATACTGTGATGGCAATAAATACACAAAACTGCTGAAGAAACTCAGCAGGTCCCAAAGCACACATAGGAAGAAAGATATAGAACCTTGATGAAGGGCTCAGGGCCAAAATATTGGTCATATATCTTTGCCACCCAGAGATGCTATGGGACAGATTGAGTTTATCCAGCAATTTTGTGTATTTATTTGGAAAGTTATAGTGAAACACAAAAGTCTGCAGATGCTGTGATTTTCATAAAAACACAAAAATGTGGTTTCCTCTGCATCAGAGTGAATGGACACAGATTGGGAGATCACTTAATTGAGTGCCTCGGCTCGGCCCGCCGCAATAGCAGGATCTCCCAGTGGGCACCCATTTCAATTTCCTATCCCATTCCCTTGCCAACATATCTGTCCATGGACTCGAACTGCCAGACTGCGATCACCCGCAAATTGAAGGAACAACCCCTCATCTTCCTTCTGGACATCCTCCAAGCGGATGACATTAAAATCAACCTCCAGTTTCTGTCAAACCTCCCAACCCCCCATCTTTTCTAATGTCTCCTTCCCCCTGGGTCTGCCTCTCTTACACAGAGTCCCAAACAACCCCCCCTTCCCTATAATTAATTCTCACCTTTCCTCTCTCCTGTGTCCCATCCTTATCCAATTAACACTTTTTGTCTGTTGGTCCGTACTCCTCTCCCTGCCCATTCTTCCCCTCCCCAGTCTTTTAATTCAGATGCCTGCCTGCCTTTCACTCATACCTTGAAGAAGAACTCAGTCCAAAACCTAGCTTTACCTCCAATGGACACTGCGGTACCTGCTGAGTTCCCCCAGAAACTTTGTGTATTTATATGGCGAGCTCTCCACTGGCCACCGTGACAGAGGTGCACCAAAGAAGAGGTACAAGGACTGCCTAAAGAAATCTCTTGGTGCCTGCCACATTGACCACCGCCAGTGGGCTGATCTCGCCTCAAACCGTGCATCTTGGCGCCTCACAGTTCGGCGGGCAGCAACCTCCTTTGAAGAAGACCGCAGAGCCCACCTCACTGACAGAAGACAAAGGAGGAAAAACCCAAAACCCAACTCCAACCCACCAATTTTCCCCTGCAACCGCTGCAACCGTGTCTGCCTGTCCCGCATCGGACTTGTCAGCCACAAACGAGCCTGCAGCTGACGTGGACATTTACCCCCTCCATAAATCTTCGTCCGCGAAGCCAAGCCAAAGAAGAAAGAAGAAGACATCATTGTAGCACAGAGGACTTGATTATAAAGTGAGGAATTTAAAATCTAAGGATCAGCTATTTTAGAATTCCTGGCAGTAAAGCAAAATTAGATCATCTTATTGCATCACTGACCAAAATTTATCTGGGAACAAACACTTGCCAATGCGCATGTCTGTGATCCTAGGGAGGAGCACGCAGTACCTTCACAGTGCAGTCCATTCTTGTACTGCCAAGCAGAGGAACATATCTCACAATAAAAGATTCAAAATAAACCATTAACTCCACTGGTTCCCTTATAAGGGAGGCTATGCGCACAAGGTTAGATTATGCCTGTTCCACCTTTATTATCCCTGGCCAATCAGTTTCCCTTGTTATTTGCTTTGTGGGAAATGCTGGCTTCAGCCCACAACCAGTAGAACCTGATTGGGAGGTCAACATTCCAACTCACCTCCTAAAACACTAGCAGCTGTGCCCGATTGTGATACTTTGAACACTGCAGCAAAAGCAAGGAATAAATCACCTTGACGGGCAATGTTTTTGCTCCTGCACAATGAGACGTCTTCCTGACCAACAATTCCTCTCGTGGGCACTCAAGCTCCTCAGTATTTAGGAAAGGAAGAAGGACAGCCTTTTCAAACCAACAATGAGTTTGAGAAGGAAACTGGTGATCGTTGGAGATGGGGGTTGTGGTAAGACCAGCCTGCTGTTTGTATTAAGCCGTGACGAGTTCCCTGAAGGTTACGTTCCTACCATCTTTGACACATACGTGGCAGATATTGTGGTGAATGAGAAGCGGGTGGAGCTGGCATTGTGGGATACTGCGGGGCAGGAGGACTACGACCGTCTGCGGCCCCTCTCCTACCCCGACACCCACATCATCCTGGTCTGCTTCTCGGTCGACAGCCCCGACTCCCTGTGGAATATCCCAGAGAAGTGGATGCCTGAGGTCAGGCACTTCTGTCCTGGGGTACCCGTGGTGTTGGTGGGCAACAAAAAGGACCTGCGGAGTGATGAGAGGATCAAGCGAGAGCTGGCGCGGAGCAAGAAGGAGCCAGTGAGGTGGGAGGATGGCCACACCGTGGCGGAGAAGATAGGTGCCTATGCCTACCTGGAATGCTCAGCCAAGACGAAGGAAGGTGTCTGGGAGGTGTTCGAAACGGCCACACGGGCCACTTTGAATCGCACGGAATCAAGGTGCTTCAACGGCGCTTGTTGTACAATGATGTAGCGGGGCTGCAGATGGCACTGATCAAGAGGACAAAATGTTTAAAGCATCAGAGAATGGAGGAGATGGGAACAGAGGGGAAGGATATGAATTTGAAAATAATTTGCAATCAAGTACAAGGATAAAAATATCAACCATGCTTCAGTGGGCAAAATTGTAGGTTCAAGAGATTTGAGGTCAAAATCCAGGCCGATTCAGCAATGAGGGTGCCCCGCATGTCTGAGTATTTTCTGCCAGATGAGATAATAAACCAAAGCTACATCCTGTGGGGTGGATTTCCAACTATTTCAAGGAGCAAGGCCGTTCTCTACATGACTCTCTCTTGAACAGTGTTTCGTCCCAGACAACATTACAAAAGTAAAATACATTATCTGGTCATTTATTTCAGTTTGTCTGTGGGAACTAGGAATGATAATATGGCATCCTGTTTCGTCTACTATATCAGTAACAGCACTTTAGCTTGATTCGATTGGCTGTAAAGCACTGGACATCTTGAGATCATATAAACGCAAATCTTCCTTTACATTTCAGCAAATGTTTCAAGTGGCTTAAAATAATATCAAAGAGGGTTTGTATGATATCAGATTATCTTATAATCTTATCGTTCAATTGATAAAATAATGTACACCTATGTAAAGATGATTAAATTTTCTTAAAGCGTTAGGCCATGGGTAAAGGGCTATATTTTTGTGGTTTAATAATTTCCTTGCCTTTATACTTTCTATTTAATTAAAGTGTGAGAGGTTGAAAATGTACTTTGCAGTGTCTTGTCAAGCATGTGTAGTCTTGAATTTAAAGGGTATGGGAAAGTTGAAACAATTGAATCTCTTGTCATCACAAACTCTTTTTGACAGTAAATTACAATAGATTGCATCCAATTATGCAATGGGGAGAAAGCCTTCAGCCCAGCTCTCCCCTTCTGCTTGCGTTTGACCCATATCCCACTTACTCACGGACCTGTCCAATATAACTGTACCCACCTCCACCACTTCCTCTGAAGTGTGTGTGAAAAGTTGCCCCTTTTGTCTCCTTTAAATCTTTCCCTTTTCACCTTAAATCTCATTTTAGAATGACATGAGAGGGCATTGATTCTGGGGGAAAATAAATATTCTCCTTATCTTACCCCCTCATAATTTTATAAACCTCTGTAAAGTCTCCCCTCAGTCTCTTGCACTCCAGAAAAAACAAAGCGAAGCCTAACCAATCTATTTTTTATCTCAAAGTCTTGCAAATTGCCTTGTGATGTTTTACAAAGGGTTATTCAAAAACTTTTACATCTTTGTAGGGGGGGGGGGAGGGGGGCTGAAGAAAACAGTAAGATTTCAGTGAATTAAAGGTCAGTGGAAAAGTGGGAAGATTCAAGATTCTTTTATCGTCATATACTAAAACAGAAAATGTAATATTACACAAAATTCCCTTTAGTTTGCAGCATTGCAAGGGATTCCTTACAGTCAGAGATTCCTTACAGTCAGAGAAAGAAGCAAGAGAGTCCCTTCAGAGTCCATGGATTTGTCTCCAGTGCACCGCGCCCGCAGCCTCTGCAGCTGCACAGACTCCTGTTCAAACTATAGGCAACCCGAGCTCAAGATCCAAACCTCCGACATGATCAGGAAGTCTGCAGTGACCAAGGCCCTTTGGGAGCCCTTCCTGCCCTCAGCACCCTGTTGATCCCGGTTCCGATACCTGGTTCCTATGAGCACTGATATTTTACACATAGTAAAGTATTTTACAATTGTTCGAATCTGGCACCGTCTGCAAGGTGTTTGTATGTTTTGCTCATGACTTTTTCACCAAGTTTCCTCCTACCCTCCAGAAACATACGGGGATTGCAGGTTAATCGGTGAATTCAGGGGGGAGGGGGGCACAGGCTTGTGGGCTAAATGGGCCTGTTACTGTGCTGTCAAAATTAAAAAAAAATGAGCAGGTGCTGTCAGATTCACCCACGTAATGATACCAATCATTTCCTCCGGTAAAAATCCTTGCAATTGTGTAGTTGCAATACTATGAAAAATGTGAGAAAATAAAAGGCATTGAAAATGGGATAGAAGAAAAGGCTGGAAGTTGCAGGAAATAAGAAAACAGGAGAGAAAGAGAAGAAAAGTGGGCAACTTGGGCCTTGCTTTAACATTTCATCTGAAAGCTCTGTATCATAATATCAGACTGGATACAATGCTTAGTTTTCTGGAGCACCAGGAGGGAGGGTGTTACCCACTGAGACATGGACTATATCTGTATACAAGCTAGCAGAGTGGTCATGTTTAGCCCAATTTCCCATTCACACTTGACAAAAGCTTTGCAAAGCGTGCCCACGTATTACGTTTTTTCAGAGCTGCCTCAGATTCAGTGACATAAGAAAGTGTATTATATCAACATGTGACTTATGCAAGGCCAAAGACCTCAGCATCTCTCAACATGCAGACTTTATTTTGATATTCTTTGGCTTGGCTTCGCGGACGAAGATTTATGGAGGGGTAAATGTCCACGTCAGCTGCAGGCTCGTTTGTGGCTGACAAGTCCGATGCGGGACAGGCAGACACGGTTGCAGCGGTTGCAAGGGAAAATTGGTTGGTTGGGGTTGGGTTTTTCCTCCTTTGTCTTTTGTCAGTGAGGTGGGCTCTGCAGTCTTCTTCAAAGGAGGTTGCTGCCCGCCGAACTGTGAGGCGCCAAGATGCACGGTTTGAGGCGAGATCAGCCCACTGGCGGTGGTCAATGTGGCAGGCACCAAGAGATTTCTTTAGGCAGTCCTTGTACCTCTTCTTTGGTGCACCTCTGTCACGGTGGCCAGTGGAGAGCTCGCCATATAACACGATCTTGGGGAGGCGATGGTCCTCCATTCTGGAGACGTGACCCACCCAGCGCAGCTGGATCTTCAACAGCGTGGATTCGATGCTGTCGGCCTCTGCCATCTCAAGTACTTCAATGTTAGGGATGAAGTCGCTCCAATGAATGTTGAGGATGGAGCGGAGACAACGCTGGTGGAAGCGTTCTAGGAGCCGTAGGTGATGCCGGTAGAGGACCCATGATTCGGAGCCGAACAGGAGTGTGGGTATGACAACGGCTCTGTATACGCTTATCTTTGTGAGGTTTTTCAGTTGGTTGTTTTTCCAGACTCTTTTGTGTAGTCTTCCAAAGGCGCTATTTGCCTTGGCGAGTCTGTTGTCTATCTCGTTGTCGATCCTTGCATCCGATGAAATGGTAAGACATTACACATCACAAACCTCAAGAAGTATAAACCAGAACAGACAGCCTCTTAAAAAAGGAAAAGGAAATGAGCTCATAGGAAATGATGTAATAGAGAAAGCATTGTTTCAACATTAAAAGCACATTTGTTCCCATGACTGACATTGACTTAAAATTTTTTTTTTGAGTTTTATCAGAAAAACAAACCACAAAAGCAGTAAATCAATTGCAATGAAACCTTTGCAGATTCACAAATGATAACATATAGTACAGTAGCGATACGACTTAATTCTAAATCTAATGAGTGGTAATACATACAATATTATAAGAGATAAGTAAGAAAAAATGAAAAGAAGAAAGAAAAAAATTCAAACCCACAGCAATCATGTTTAAAATCCATATTGTATGTAGTGTTAAATCCAAACAAGCAGTCTCAGGGGATCCAAACAAGCACGCCTAGTGACATCCATCATCATACCTCATTAGTCAAATTATGGAAGTGAGCTATAAACGGGCCCCAAGTCTTATCAAAAAAATCTTGCTTTTGTGACATGATGCCTAATTTTCTCCAGATTTAAAAAGGACGTACTATCTAATACCATTGATTATGTATAGGTGAGAACTCATCTTTCCATTTTAACAGAATTGCTTTTCTTGCAAATAAACTGGAGAATGCTATAACCTGTCTGATTAAAAGATGAAATAATATTTATATCTTTAGAAAAACCAAATAGTGCAATTAAAGTGATCCTAAATATGGTTGAAAAAGTTCTAAAAAGGTCAGTCAAATATTTTTGCAAATTTGGGGCAAGTCCAAAACATATGTAACAAAGAGGCATCGAATATTTTACATTTGTCACAAAGTGAACTACTATCAGTTATCAGAGTAAATTCAAGCAAGTTTGACTTTGGATAAATGTACACGATGTAGCATTTTGAATTAAATAAGACTATGCCCAGTGCACAATGATGAATTGTAAACAAGGCCCAAAATTGAAGTACATTCTCCCATTCAGTTTTAATTCCACTTAAAGAAATTGCTTTCATATTCAATAGTTTATAATATAAAGCAGATGTCATGCTTTTATGAGTAAATTGTAACTCGAATAGTTCATTGATAAAATTTGGGTCAGGAAGAGTAGGAGATGTTAAAAGTTTAGAGCGAATTTGAATTTGATAGTATCTGAAATAATATCATCCCCAATTGTTGAAGAGATATAAAATGTTGTATAAAAAGATCTTTAAAAGTCTTTATACCTAAAAAATTCCATTCTTGAAAACCAGCATCTAAAATAGCTGGTTGAAATAAATAATTAGATATTATAGGTCTTGTAACTATAAATACTGTAAGTCTGAAAAATTTTCTGAATTGGTTCCAGATCTTCAATCTATGTGCCATTATTAAGTTCTTTGTCAAATTTTGAATAGTGATAGGGGTAAAGATGACCCCAATACCACCCATAGTCAGGTACTTCTGAGGGACTTCAACTCCATCTCAATCCAATTAGGATATTCATCTGTCTTTTCATAGTTGCAACAAAAAAATAACATATTTTTTATGTTTATAGCCTAATAGTAAAAACGGAAATTAAGTAAGGCTAATCCCCCATTATTTCTAGTGTTCTGAAGATATTTTTATTCAATCTATTTTTAAAGCTATAAATACTAAAAAAAATACACAAATAATGGTAGCACATTTATAGTTTATAAGTATTGATTTTGTGAAAATTTGCAACACAGCTGTTTCAATTTTTTACCTTTATTAACTTGGTTTCCGCCTTCCCCCACAGATAAGAAGTCTGGCTGGTTCTTTCACTACTCCTCTCCAGCTCTTATTCTTCTCAAGCAAAGGGTCTTTAAATTACGTCACTACATTGGCCTCCATCGTGGAACACTATAACAGAGTCAAGAGTAAAACATGAAAGTCTGCAGACACCATAGTTGAATTAAAAACACAATCCTGGAGAAACTTAGCAGGTTAAATGGTCTACTTTATATAGCAAAGATAAAGATACATAACCAATGTTTTGGGCTTGAGCGCTTCATTAAGGGATGAGCAAAATGGAGTCAGGCACCTGAACAAAATGTTGGGGGGGGGGGCGCGGGAGGGGAGGGTGGAAGAGGCTGGGGGAGGAGCACAGTTCCAAAGGCAGGAGGTAATAGGTAGATAAATGATGGAAAGGGAATCTCTAGGCATTCTCCAACTGGATGGTATTGACATTGACTTCTCCAGTTTCTGATATTCTCCCTCCCTCATCTTTCCCTCTAGCTCTCCACACCCTTCCCTCTCCATTCACAGAGTCATCCCTCCTCCTCCTGCTTGTTGGTGTGCCCTCTCTCCTTTCTCCACTAATTACTCCTGCCTTTGGGCCTATGCCCCACCTTCCAACCATTTTGTTTGGGCTTCAACTGACATTTTTTCATACCTTGATGAAGGACTCAAGCCCGAAATGGTAATGTATTTTTATCTTTGCTACATAATGTACATTGTTTAACCAGTTGAGTTTCTCCAGCATTGTGTTTTTATTATAACAGAAACTCCATTTGCACTTTTAAACATTTCTAAAACCAAATTACCCCTGGTACTTTGACCAAATATTTCAGGCTCAATCAATTTCACTGAAAGAAATAATCTTTTCTGGGTAGTTTCATATTTGTGAGACTACAAATATTAAATGTTGTTGCATATAAAATCTTTAAAATTATTAATATCTAAAAAATTCTATACCAAACATCTTCATTTGTTGTAAAATGCATTGGAATGACTGAAAAACATCCATGATCCAAAAATTGCACTTGGCACAAGGGTCACTTGGCTGAAATCAAGACTAGAACCCCTAGGTGACAAGCAAGAGGTATTCTGCTCCATGTAACAACATTCTCTGAGAGTCTAGTCACTTAAACTGTTGGTCTGTAACTATCCCAATGGGAACTATGCAGGTATTCAGTAAGGTTAGCAGTCCAGGTGGATTAGATTCCCAACCTCTGATAAAATAATTAATAAACTCAATTAGAGCACTGGAAGGAGTGCTGTTATTGGCCAGAGTTCTACTGGAGATCTGAAAGGGGTGTTGTTATTGGCCAGAGATTAGCTAGAAGGGGAGCTATTCTTGGCCAAGCATCCTGCATGGGAAGAATTGGACTTGCTCCTGACACAGCTCACCATTGAGTGATTGCTAACTGAGGATGTGGGAGCAGGATTGGCCTTCCTTGGTGACATAATCCAATCTCATGCCACATTCCTGCTCTGTAGAAAAGATAAAGGTTTGGTTTAAGATTGTGAAGTGAACAAAGAACTTCATAGACCATGATACACTTTTGAAGTGTCATCTTCCTTATCATTTAAGGTCAGTGGTTCTCAACCTTTTTCTTTCCACTCACATACCACTTTAAGTATTCCCTATGCCATAGGTGTTCTGTGATTAGTAGGGGATTGCTTAAAGTGGTATGTGGGTGGAAAGAAAAAGGTTTGAAAACCACTGTTCTAATTGTATCTAATTCACTTGTTATGTGCATGGTTTCATAGCTCCAAAGGAAATTGGCCAATGACAATTTTTCTCAAGCAAAATATTTCAGTAACAATTGGGTCTAGAGTAGTGATTCTCAACCTTCCTTTCCCACTCACAAACCACCTTAAGCAATCCCTTACTAATCACAGAACACTGTTGGTCTAGGGATTACTTAAAGTCATATGTGAGTGGAAAGATAAAGGTTGAGAACCACTGTAAGCCATCCATCCTCAACCTTTTTCAGCTATGGCCCCTCTAGGACTCAAAGTTTGTGGGGCCCCTTCCCAGTGAATCAATCAAGTTTTAGTTTCTTCTGTATTTCTCTCCTACCAACTGCGGAACAAAACATAAAAATATTTATGTTACGTGAGGTGAAAAGAAAACAAGGCTTTTACTTTAATGTGCTGTGGCCCCAGGTGAATGGCTGATGTAAGGAACCTGAGTCCTGCAAACTCCCGTAAACAGTGATAAAGTGATAATTATGATTAGTTTGGTGATGAGGGATAAACTTTTGCCTTGGAGAGCTGACCTGCTCATCCCTGACTTCCCAGAATAGGATCCTTTGTGTCCACCTGGGCACCTCTTTGGTGATAGCCCCCTCCAAAACACTTTGCAGCGTTCCCTTAGCATTTCACCATTGGTTTCAGTTTCCGCAGTGTTTTGAACCTATGACCTCTTGCTTGATATAAGGTGTCTTCATGAGATAGTCCCATTCGCCTACATTTGCCCATGTCCATCTAAACCTTTCCTATCCATGAACTTGACCAAATGTCATTTCAACTTTACAATTGTACCAACCTCAACCACTTCCTCTGGCTTCCCGTTCCATATATGCCCTTTCAATCTTTCCCCTCTCACCTTAAACCCATGTGCTCTAGTTCTAGATTCCCCTACCCTGGATAAAAGACTGTGACTATTTACCTTATCTATATCCCTTATAATTTTTAAAACCGTTTCATCTTTGCTCGACAATAAACAGAGCGAGCCTAGCCAGTTGCTCCTCATAATTCCAGCCTGCTAGTCCCAACGACATCCTTGTGAACCTCTCTGCACCCTCTCCAATTTCATCACATCCTTCCTACAGCATAGTCTCCAGAGCGGCACACAATGTGCCAGGTGGATTCTCACCAGCCACAATATAATGTCCCAACATGATTAATACATTATATTTTTATATTCAAACACATTATTTAACTGCTGAAGTTCCATTTGATCTGAAAGGTAATATCAGTAGAAAGGGGAGGCCTGGTTTGTCTAATAGTTAGCAAAATGTTGCTCTAGTAAACTGGGGTTCGAATCCACCGCTGTATGTAAGGAGTTTGTACAGTACGTTCCCCCCCCCCCCCCGTGTCTGTGTGGGTTTTCTCCACATTCTCTGGTTTCCTCCCATCCTTCAAAATGTACCGGGGTTGGAGGTTAATTGGGTGTCATTGGGTAGCACTGACTCGTGGCTGAAAGGGCTTGTAACAGTGCTGTATATTGAAAAAAATATATATTTAAAATTTGAATAAATTTACATTATGTTAGGTTGTGGTGCAGGATTGTTATGAACAGGAGGATCTTCAGGAAAGGGTAACCATTTCACGGTATGAACCCACACATGAATAATTGGTTTGCAAGAGGATGTTTTCACTTCTGCCTGCAAGACAATAGATCACACAGCAAAGCCCACTGTTACAGCATTCTTACTGTCGTCCAGGTTATCCAAAAACAAAATACTATACACTGATGAAAGAAAGGTCTCAGATTGCTGCATCACTCTCTGGTATGGAGGTGCCAATGCACGGGACATAAAAAGACTACAAAGTGTTGGGAACTTGCCAGCACCATCATGGGCATCAGACTTCACTCCATCGAGAACATCTACAAGAGCTGGTGTCTTAAGAAAGCAGCCACTATCTGCAAGGACCTCACCACCCAGACCATGCCCTCTTCTACAAGAGTCTGAAGATGAACATTCAACGCTACAAAAATAGACAATGAATCACAGAAACTACTCATTTTTTCTTCTACACTAATTTATTTATTTTTAATAATGTAATTTATAGGAATATTTGCACCTGTAATGCTGCCACAAAACAATGAATTTCGTGACATGCTTATGACAATAAATTCTGATTCTGATTGTAATTCTAAGTCAGGATATTGTTGCCTGGGGATTCTCCCATGCTCCTCTATCTTCTATTAGAATAGTATTTTCACTCACATTTATCTCTACTTTTAAATTTAAATGTTGACCTACGGCATGGTTACAGGCCATTCCAGCCCACGAGTCCATGCAGCAAAATTCACACCTAATTAACCTACATCCCCAGTACGTTTTGAACAGTGGAAGGAAACCAGAAATCCCATGGAAAACCCACGCAAACATGGGGAGAACATGCCAACTCCTTACAGACAGCGCAAGATTTGAACCCTGGTCCCGATTGTTGGCACTGTAAAGGTGAAGAACTAACTGCTACGCTAACCAGCATTTTCTATTTTTTGTTCGCTGTTTGTCTCAAGGCCGAGATTATAATGCCAGCCATCACTGCTTTGTTCTGCATCATTGCCCTACTCTGAATATCTTCCTGACTCATCAGAAAGTTAATAGTCTACTAGCAAGAAAGCAGCAAACTCAACAAGAACAATTGGGATAATTGATAACAAATCTGTTATTGTCACTTCTGCTCTGGTGTTGACTATGGCCTTGAAGCAAATTTCCTCCCCAAAGTGCTGAAGGAACGAGGTCACATGTTTTTTTTCTCCAGACAATCCAGTAGATCTCACAATTTTGTTTTCAATTACTTGAGTTTAACCTCCTCGGTTACAGTTGAGGGATTCAAACTCATGTCTCTTCTTGTTCAGGCCTTTGGATGTCTAAAGTAGATAAATCCTGAATGACCATATTCTCTGCATTTCCTTCTGTGTCCCCTGTGATAGGAGAGAACTGTGATCGTGATCCCCACCACAGCAGCATTATGACTGGTGATGTCTTTCAGGCAGTGGTGGGTGGGGAGGGGGGGTGGGGGGGGCGGGGGGGGGTGTGGTTGGTCGGTTGGTCACTGAAAACTTTTTCACCTTCACAGCAATCAAAGCAGCCACTGCAAACTTATTGCAACCCATTGGAGCACATTCACCTTTCCAGGTCAGTAGTGGGTTATTTTCCCAGTGCCTATCCCACCTCTCATCTCTTCCACCAATTCTACCTTGCCATAGAACCGCCACCTAGTTCTGGCTAACCAGAACTACACATCCAGAATAGAACAAGAAAAACTACCAGTGGGCAAAGTCATGCCTGAGTGAATCCACGTCAGGTTCTAAAGGTCAAAGATATCTCAAGTAGTAGGTAATAATTAACAGTTTCAATTTAGCCTTTATCAGGAGTCAGGAAATCTGAACAATAAATGAGGCACATTAACACAATCTAAAATAATTGCTTTAATTTCAATCAGCATTGCATTGTCAAGAAAATGGATCAATGTAACCTGGTTCCTCTCTCAATCCTCAAGAGCAGGCCAGGATGTGGGCTTCATTCTGCGATCACATTGTGGGGCCTGTTTTACTGGCAGGAAGAATAAAAGAAAGAAGGGGGCATGAACTGTGAACTGAGGAACCCTGTTACCAATTCAAAGCAAACAGAAAAGGTGTCAGGGCAGTTGGTGACGGAGAATGAATGTTATCTTTGCCATGGACATCCACATCCTGAAAAGAAATTTGAAAACAGACAAGCCAGTCATATTATTTTGGATGAATTTAACAATTTCTTCAAGCTTAGACCTGAATTATTCTTGGTTGGTCCTTTGCCATCATTAGTCTCACCATTTCTGCCTTCTCTTCTGTTCAGCTACTTGCCCCTGCTTGTTTGAGTGAAGCAACATTTTGTGAACAGTTCCCAATAGATCTTCTCTTTTAAGACCATTAGATATAGGAACAGAAACAGGCCATTCAGCCCATTGAATCTGTCCTGCCATTTAATCATCAGCTGATCCATTTTCCCATTCTGCCCAGCTTTCTCCCCCTAATTGTTAACCCTGACTAATCAAGAACCTATCAATCTCTGCCTTAAATACACCCAATGACGTGGCCTCCACAAACACATGGCATCAAATTCCACAGATTTACCATCCTCTGAAGAAATTCTTATGCAGTTCTCTTCTCAGCAGGCACCATTCAATTTTGAAGTTGTGCCCTCTTGTCCTGGGCTCTCCCATCATGGGAAACAACCTTTCTACCTACTCTGTCCACACCTTTCAACATTCAACATGTTTCAATGTGATCCAACCTCATTCTCCTAAATTCCAATGAGTACTGGCTAAGAGCTGTCAGATGCCCCTCATATGATAACCCGTTCATTTCTAGAATCATTCTAGTGAACCTCCTTTGAACCCTCTCCAAGGACAGTACACCGCTTCTTAAACGAGGAGCTCAAAATTGCTCACAATACTCTGTGAGGTCTCACCAGTGCAAACATACATATTATAACCATCTTATGACATTACTATATATATAAAAAAATAACAATAATAGTGGACGAAAAGTAAGGCCATGTCTTTAGTTCATTTCTCATTCAGGAATCTGATGGCAGCAGAGAAGAAGCTGTCCTTGTGCCACTGAGTGCTCGTCTTGAGGCTCCTGTACCCTTTTCCTGATGGTAGCAGAGTGAAGAGGGCATGACCTGGGTGGTGAGGGTCCTTGAGAATAGAGGCTGCTTTCTTAAGACGCTGCCTCTTGTAGATGTCCTCAATGACTGATGCCCTTTTGAAGAAAGTGGGAACCTCAGACTGCAGCCATGAGAGGTTGAAAAGCAATGAGAGCCAATCAGCTGGTGAGGTTTCCTTCCTTCATTCATTGAACATGGGTGAGGTTTAAGACTGGCTCATCATTAGCTGGCCCTTGAGAAGGGTGGTAATGAGCCATCTCTTGTCAATGACCACAGTCTTTCTGGCAAACTCCCATTTTGGAAGGGATTGGAAGACAGAGACAATCTATATATTGCACTGACTGGTTTCACTTGGGCAGTTAGATACTGTGGCTGGTGCAAGGTTCAAGAATTCCAATGGGAGTTTCGGATATGCCATGCAATAGGATACACAAAACACCCTATTCACCAGGCCTCTTTTTGTGGGTTACAAATATCCAAGATATACAAGTCAATTGATGCATGTCCCTCCTATCATTCACTGTGCTATCTAATCCTTATGCACTATTTACAATGCAACAGTTCCATGCTTTATTTCCATATAGACAAGATACCACAAAGGGTTTTGTTACATATGGAAATTGAGCAGGCTACAACCACAAAGCAAAACTAAGTTACAACAGCAATCCCATGTACCAGTTGAAACACTAAGGAAATATCATTTCTGTTTATTCAGAGCCTGATCTTTTGTGATTGTGACACCCTTCCAGTAAAGTGATCAGATCAGGGGGTAGCTCTTTGAGGTTACAAGTTAAAATGCACACAAATAACTGAGATTTGTTACTAATGTCACTGCATTGCAAATTTTGATAGAAAGCTGATGTTGTTTACTTCATAGGAAAGCTCTGATCTTTCTAAATGGAGGGTGGTTCCGTTCAGGATAATGAGGTCAGTATGTCTCTATCCTGCAGGTCCCTTCAGCATACTTCATCCTCTTTGTTGCTATAGTTAGCAAAGTCATCTTTTCACCAGCTGTCTTGGGATTTTAGATACTCAGTGACCACTACCTTTTCAGAAGTGGGATTGGGACGCAGAAGCCAAACGATCTGACAAACTGTATTCACCAATTAGTGGTGGCATTGGAGTGGCTCGGTGAGGGAGGGAATGGAACTTGTAACTCAATTTTAGTGGACTCAAGAGGAGGAGAAAGCAAAATGTTTAATTTGATCCAGTTGGCTGTTTGAGGCTGTAGACATCAGGGATCGGCTGTGCTTGTGAAGCCCCATCTGACATTCAGTTACATTCAGTTTCACTTCAACCATGCTGACACAGAAAGATACCTGAACTTACTTGGCAACTTTAAAGGTGATAGGAAATTGATACATCTTTGAAAAGGAACAGCATCCTGGGGTTTCTAAAGATAGGGAAATGGTAGAAAAAAAACCAAATGAGATTGGCTTGTCCTTCGTTAATCAGTGTTTTGACCTCAGTTCTGGAACTTAACTAGGGGAATTATAGTGAAACCCTTCAGTAGAAAGTTATGAAGTATGGTATTGGGAATGATGGGGATGTGATGTGCGGAGGAGGAAGACACAAAAGTCTGCAGACACCATGGATGAAGTAAAAACACCATGCTGGAGAAACTCAGCAGGTTTCAGCATTTTAGATTGAGGTCCAGACTTTCAACAGCAGGAAATGTTAGAGATAACCTACCAGTCTGTTCACAGAAGAATCTTTCTCATTGTACAAGCTATTTTGTGACAAATGAACTCATGATTTGATTGCAGCAGTGTGTAAAGTTGCAAACTGGAATGAAAGCAGAAAACAATAGAACAATTTAGCAAGTCAAGTAGCATCTGGGTGAAGAAATGTAGAGTTAACATTTCAGGTGGCCCATGAACCTGGCTCACAATATGGCTGGTGGATGCGGCGATCATGAGGGCCCCGCAGGGACTAATGGCCGTTGACCTCCTGCATGGTGGGAAACAGTGTGTAATGGCAGGAATGCTGGCACTGTGAGAGCACTAAGAGAGCAAAGATAAAGATACCTATCCAATGTTTTGAAATGTAGGCAGACGCCTAATCAAAACCTTGGAGGGGGAGGGGCAGGAGGAGGAACACAATCCCACAGGCAGGAGGCATGAGGTGGGTTAGGAATGTGTGATTGTAGAATCTGTGAATTTTCACACAAGGAAAGAAATGATCAGGGGAAGAGGTGGTCCCACTCATGGCAATAATCACTTGCTACAGTGACATTGGTCCAATGATCAATATAAATGGACCACACACAATAATGCCTCTGGAAGTGCCATCTGGGAACATGTGTCCAGATCTATGGCATTGTACCTTGAGCCGACATTCTGAGCCACAGTACGAGAGCAGACAGGATACTGAGCCATGTCAGGGAGGGAAGATGGTATGAGTAATGCAGTACTCCTTGGCCCTCAGTGAAGGAGGAGGTCTGCAGCGATGAAGAGAACCAGTCTGGCAACCAATGACAGTGGCACTCAGCATCCGGGTCAGCAGCTGCATGCAAGACCTGCTGAACTTGGATGCTTGCCATGCCCAGTGCTGACTGTGAATGAGTAGGTTACATACAACGATCAAGGAGGCCAAGAAATACTTTGAAAGCGAAACAGAGAAAAAAGTTGAATGATGCATCTTCCTGTTGCGGTCGGATACTGCCTGTTTGTTTCCTTGAGCAGTTGGCAGCTTTTGCTCTTTCCAAGCTTCACACCATTCACTGAACACTTCCAGCTGTAGAGAATCTTCAGGAACAGCCACAGAGCAACAGGAGCCTCAAATCAGCAGGAAAACATAAAGGCAGAGGCTTATATGATCAGTGGATTCAGTTCTTTCTTTCTAAATTTCTACTTTGCAATGAAATTTAAAAAAAATATAAACACTCAGTAGAACAGGCAGCATCTATGGAAAAAAACAGAGTCCCTTTTTTAAGCCAAAGACCCTTTCCCACCACAAAATGAATTAACTTCTGAGTTTTTCTACCCCTGATTTATATTTGTTAGGGGTAATGTAGGAAAGGTCTAAGACCTGAAATGTTAACTCTACATTTCTTCACCCAGATGCTACTTGACTTGCTAAATTGTTCTATTGTTTTCTGCTTTCATTCCAGTTTGCAACTTTACACACTGCTGCAATCAAATCATGAGTTCATTTGTCACAAAATAGCTTGTACAGTGAGAAAGATTCTTCTGTGAACAGACTGGTAGGTTATCTCTAACATTTCCTGCTGTTGAAATTCTGGACCTCAACCTAAAATGCTGATAGATGCTGCCTGAATCGCTGAGTGTGTTTTTTTGCTCTGAATGTCAGCACCCACAGTCTCTTCTGTCTCCTGCAGGTTCTCCCTCCTTTCACGAACCATCCCAAGATGGAAGAGTATACCAATCCTTCATTGTTGCTGGGTCTAAACTTAGAATTTCCTCCCCAATAGCACAGAGGACTGTCGGCAGTTTGACAAGATAGCTCACCTGAGGGAAAACAAGAGTGAACATGTAATGGCCCGTGAACCTGGCTCACAATATGGCCGGTGGATGCGGCGATCGTGAGGGCCCTGCAGGGACTAATGGCCGTTGACCTCCTGCATGGTGGGAAACAGTGTGTAATGGCAGGAATGCTGGCACTGTGATGATGTCATCAGAGGCAGGGAGTGAAACAATACATTTTTAGCAATGCACATTTTTTTGTTGTAGATGGTGATATCTACATTTGTCTAGATCTGTGCATCTGTATGCATTTACGTGGTACTTTTAAGTCAGTAAACAGCCTGAGGAAGATTGACAGGGATGTTATCAAAGAGCATTTCACTACAAAACAGCCAAAACGAAATTATAGGGAAAGAGAGGTGGACACTATGGGGAGAGAATTCCTGAGCGTAGGGTCTTGCATGCTGAGGTCACAACCGCCAATGATGTCATAGAGTTTTACATCACGGAAATAGGCCCTTTGTCCCAACTTATCTATGCTGACCTAGTTGTCCACCCAACCAAGTTCTGTTTGCCGGCATTTGGCCCAGGTACCTATCTCCTATCCGTTTACCTTTCTAAATATGTTTTAAAAGTTTAATTGTCCCCTCTCTACCACTTCCACTAGTAGCTCGTAACAAATACCCACCACCCTCTGTGTGAAAAATTGTCTCTCTGCCCCCTTTAAATCCATCCCCTCTCACCTTCAATCCAAGGCCTCTAGTTTTAGACTCCCCTACCTTGGGGAATGAGAGTATGATTATATATCTTATCTCTGCTCTTCATAAATTTGGCAATTATGTTCAAAGATGAGTGATGGATATTAAGGTTGCAGAAGTGAAAACAATAGGGGTAAGAGCACAGACGGAATCTAAAGTAATGAGATCATCTCTTGTTACTTGTTAAAAAATAATCTTAATTTTAAATTGAATGCAAACAGATAAGAAATCAAATTTGCCTCCTTGTCAGGATCTTCAACAGATTGAAGTGTTAGGATGGTACAAGTGTGACCCCTTGTGGTGAACAATTAATATCAATCTAAAAAAACCCATGATGGTTGTAGGAATGGAGCCATAGATTGTAAAATGATGGCAGGTCTTTTACAGCACAGATTAGTTGAGAAAAGAGCAGGGGATTGGAATTGATAGCACTGGGATTCCCTTTGAAAGAGCTTGTGCTGGCGGATCAGCAGAGTTGTCTCCTTCTGCACTGCGTTATTCTATAATTCCCCTCTGTATTTATCTTTGAGGCCCCAGCAGTGGCCACTTCTCATGTGAAGGGTGAAAAGAACAGATTTTGATCTGGGACCACATGGTCACAGAGTCATAGGGTTTAACAGAATGGAAACAGGCTCTTCAGCCCAGCCAGCAGAACGTGCTGACCACCCAAGTGAGTCCCATTTTTTTGCATTCTTCTTTCCAGTGGTTTTCAAACTGCCCCCTAAACTCATATTCCACCTATGCCATAAGTGCTCTGTGATTAGTAAGGGATTGGTTAAGGTATTATGTGAGTGGGAAGGGAAGATTGAGAACCACTGCTCTAGACCAATTGTTACTGAAATATTTCGCTTAAGAAAAATTGATATTGGCCTATTTCCTTTGGAGTTATGAAACCGTGCACATAATGAGTTAATTAGGGACAATTAAAAGAGTGGTTTTCAAACTTTTTCTTTCCAGTCACATTCCACCTTAATCAATCGCTTACTAATTACAGAGCATTTATGGCAGAGGGATTGCTTAAGGTGGAATGTGAGTTTAGGGGTCAGTTTGAAAACCACTGCTCTAAACCTTTCCAATCCATGCACCTGTCCAAATATCTTTTAAAGTCTACAGTTGTACCCATCTCTATCAATTCCTCTGCCACATAACCACCACCTTTCAAATCTTTCCCCTCTATAATACATGGGCCTTATGATTTTCTAAATCTCCATAATGTCCCCCTTTACCTCCTATGCTTTGAGAAGAGACCCAGCCTATCTAGCCTCTCTGCCAGACCCAGTAACATTCATGTGTATCTATTCTGCACCCTTTCCAGCTTAATGATGCACTTCCAATATCTGGCCAACCAGTGCCCCCCACAATGTGTTATGCTACTCAATGGTAGACAGTTGCTGAGTGCCACCAATATTATTTCAGGGTTTGGGAAGTGTGACTCTTCTGCCTACTCTCCCCATTGGCTCTGCCTGTGGGTTCCTGATCTGTACCTCTCTTTGAGAAGGGGTAAGTATTGGCAAAAAGGATTCAGATGCCAATTGATTCATGAGATCCTCATTCTGACCATAGGCTGTCAGTTGGCCTCTCCATCCCCATTCTACGATGGAGTACATGAAACAAAAACCTTGTATTTCTAACACATCCGTAGAGATGAGGAGAAATTTCTTCAGCCAGAAAGTGGTGAATCTGTGGAATTCGTTGCCAAGACAGTGGTATATTTAAAGTGAATTTGCTGGGTTCTTGATAAGTAAGGGTGTCAAAGCTCATGGAGATTGAATCAAGAGCAAAAATACATCAACCATGATTAAAATGGCAGAGCAGTCTTGATGTGCCACATGGCCTAATTGGACTCCTCTGTCTTATGGATTTATTTTCATGTCCCATACAGGATGTTCCACAGAAGTTATGCCATAGAACATTAAAACACAGAAAGAGGCCCTTTGGCCCTTCTAGTCTGTGCCGATCCATTTTTTATGTCTCATCCCACTGACCTGCACGCAGTCCATAGCCGTCCATATCTCTCCCATCCATGTACCTGTCCAAATTCTTCTTAAATGTTAAAATTAAGCCCACATTCACCACTTCAGCTGGCAGCTCCTTCCACACTCTCACCACTCTGTGTGAAGAAGTTACCCCTAAACTTTACCTGTTCACCCTTAACCCATGCCAATGAACCTTAATAGACGTGCTGACGCCACTGTGGTATAGGAGTGTGGGCAGAGAACCTTGCCACAGGCAGGAGAAGTTTTAACCAGTGGAGAAAGGGTTAAAAGTCCTTTTTTTTTTCAACTCAGCCTGCTGTTCAATTAAGCAACAGACTGGCTATAAGACTGGAGCAATCAGATCCAATAGGAAACTGGATGAACGCTGTCCTTGGGGGATGGCCTGAATGTCAGAAGTGTGAGGAAAGATGAGTAGGAGACACATTAATTTCACACTCAGCTGAACAGTCTTCTTCTGGTATTGTCTGTCACTACGGTGTAGCCTGGGAGAAATTCCAGTGGAAGAAGGAAAACAATACAGGGTGAAACCTACGGCTGGTTTTGAATTCCAGTTCCTGGTCTGGGCGAGGATGTGGAAGAAGTCTCAGTGCTTGAAAGTGGGCCAATCAAATGGCACGGAGCAGGGTTGAGTCATAGAGCTAGGACAATCTGATTGGGCAGCCAATCCAGCTCTGATCCACAAAAACTCCCCTCTCGCTACGAGAACTGGTAATACACCTGACTGAAGGAGTGGTGTGTGTTGATCCTGAATCAGAGCAAACCCTTCCTGAAGCAGGCATGGCAACTGTGAGGAGGAAGCTGGTGGTGGTTGGAGATGGGGGCTGCGGCAAGACCAGCCTGCTCTTTGTATTGAGCCGGGATGAGTTCCCTGAAGATTATGTCCCCACTGTCTTTGAGACCTACGTGGCAGACATTGAGGTGAACCAGAAACAGGTGGAGCTGGCTCTGTGGGACACAGCGGGGCAGGAGGACTACGATCGCCTGCGACCCCTCTCCTACCCTGATACCCACGTCATCCTGGTCTGCTTCTCGGTCGGCAGCCCTGACTCCCTGTGGAACATTCCAGAGAAGTGGATGCCTGAGGTCAGGCACTTCTGCCCTGGGGTACCTGTGGTGTTGGTGGGCAACAAGAAGGACCTGAGGAGCGATGAGAGGACCAGGCGGGAGCTGGCATGGAGCAAGAAGGAGCCGGTGAGGTGGGAGGAGGGCCAAGCCATGGCGGAGAAGATCGGCGCCCACGCCTACCTGGAATGTTCAGCCAAGACGAAGGAGGGTGTCTGGGAGGTGTTCGAGATGGCCACACGGGCCACTTTGAAGGAGACCCAGATGGGATGCTTTGACTGCCAGTGCATCTTGCTGTAACAATGTACTTGAGCAGACAAAGGGAACTCGTGTTTACTGAAGACTGGTGATCTGGTGCAGGGGCAAATGACTGCATCAGACAGAGGACAAGCAGCATCAGATAGAGGTGACAATATTTGTTGAAAATACTATCAAGGGATGTGTAAAAACTTGGATTGTCAGTCTGTGAGAAAGAGAATGAATTTTAAATGTTTTCCAGCCTGTTAAAACTGATGTGTTTAACAGCTCTTGATTTCTTTAGTCAAATTCTAATGAACAAACAAAATAACTTTCTGTGTTGTGTACAGCCGTTAATTAACCTAAATTGACCCTCTGGTCTCTCTAACATCAGAGGCTGAGCCTGTTTTCTCAGGTGGATTGTTTCTCAACACATTCCTTCTCAGGACGGTGGAGGCACCCAGCAAGTCCGGCAGCATCAGGGAGGTGGATACAGAATTCGATGAGCCTTCCTCAGAACCAACAATGATTTCCCTCCACAGATGCTGCCCTGGCTGAACAGTTCCAGAATCATCTTTTTGAAAATCGCTAGAAATCTGCAGGTGCAGGAAACATGTGATTCAAACTCAGAAAATGCTGGAAGGTCCAGGTCGTAAAAGATTGTCATTTGTATGAAGGACATTAGCATGGATTGGGATCATGGAAGAGGTGGGTTGAAGGGCTTTACCAATTTATAATGCCATGACTCATTGAATGCGTCAGGATGCAATAGTATGTGTAGGCATCAAAGTTGGTGTTTAATTTGGGACTTGGAGGCAGGAAGGATGATGCTGTGTGGACCTGCTGCATGAGGTTGGTTGAGGTGTGGGGGGGGGGGGTAGTGGTGGCTAGGCATAAGTACCTATCTTGCTAAGTATGTACCCCCCCCCCCCCCCACAGAGGTGGTAGCTCTATTTGGCTTCTGTTTTCAGGGTTGGGGAAAGAGATGGGAGAAAAGGAACAAACCCTAGTGTCATCCCCAAATAACCATCCTCTTTTCTGTGCATTTACTTTGAACTGGGGTTAGCTATAGCCTCTGAAGTTAGAGCCCACAGACTCTTTTAGTCATATAGAACATGTGGCTGTGAAGTATGTTTGCATGATTAGAGTTCAGGGAGACTGTAGACAGAAAAAAATCCATCCAGAACTAGCATTAATTAAGTATAAACCATTCTGGAGTACATTAATGAAGGGAACTGTATCTTTATTTTTGCTGTATAAAGTACACTGTTTCACCTGCTGAGTTTCTCCAGTGTTGTCATTTTACTTCTCCATGGTGTCTGCAAACTTTCATGTTTTACCTTTAGCACCTAGTTACTTGTCTGAAATGTATTAGATTCCTTGTATTCCTAGGACGGGATCCCAGTGTGTACAGGGAAGAAAACCTTTTGAATAATGTGTGTATAATAGTTTCAAAAATATTTTTTAAAAGATATTATTTAATTGTTTTTGGTTGTAAAATTATATAATCATGTTTTTTTTTACACTGAAAACTAAACACTGAAGCAGAAGAAAAATAAATATTTCACAGCAAATGGTTGTGTTCTGTTTTGGAAATAAAACTTTCATTTGAATAAATTAATTTAATATAATGAAAACCTGTGCGGTGGTGTCTGAGTGAAGGTCAGTTTTGATTGAGGGGTTACTGAAGAGCAAAAGCTATACCCAGAAATTTCTGGAGCTGTGGGAGTCACTTACCTTTCAAAGAAGCAGTGGAGGAATGATGGTCTGTTTCCTTAATTCAAGATGGCAGGAGCTGTGGATTTGGAAAGGTTCTATTTCCAACCATGCAAACTCAATGGAGGTGGTGTTAGTGGATGAGCATAAGAAATAGGAGCAGGAGTCGGCCATCCGGCACGTCGAGCCTTCTCCACCATTCAATAAGGTCACGGCTGATCTGATGATCAGCTCATCTCCACCTATCTGCCTTTTCTCCATATTCCTTAATTCCCTTACTATGTAAAAATCTACCCAACCTTTGCTTAAATATATTTACTGAGGTAGTCTTCACTACTTCAATGGGTAGCGAATTCCATAGATTCACCACCTTCCAGGAAAAGTAGTTCCTCCTCATCTCTGACCTAAATCTACTACCCTGGATCTTGAGGCTCTGTCCCTGGTTCTAGTCTCCCCACCAATGGAAACAACTTACCTTCTTCTATCTTATCTACACCTTTCATAATTGTATAGGTTTCTATAGGATCCCTTCTCATTCTTCTGAATTCCAGTGAGTACAGCCCCAGACGACTCAATCTCCTCATAGGCTAACCCCTTCATCTCTGGAATGCAGTGGGAAAGAATTCAGTTCAGTTGTGATGCCCTCCACAATCTGATTGATAGCTGACTAAGGTCACCAAATAAGTTATGGAGATAAACTACTGCTGAAACTTGCAACAGAAAATGATCAAGGTTTTTAGAAGAGGGGGGATGGGGAGGCTTTGTCCCAACTCACACTAACTCCCATGAGCCCCTAAACTTGTTCTGTGTGGATTACAGGTGACTGATGCCATGGCTTTAAAATTTACACTGCACCTTTTAAACCCCTCTACTATCCCTCTATCTCTCTCTCTCTCCCTCCCACCCTCCCCATTGCTGATCTTGACATCCCTCCAGTATTTGAATCCTGGTGTGATCCTGCCATCGGGAACTGTACTAGAATCTGAAATCCCCTCAAATTCTCACCCTCATTAGCATGTTTTTCGAAGCCCACTGTTTGGACCTAATTTGTGATCACCTGACACCACATCTATTTTAACAACTCAGTTAATGGTGTCCATTTATACTGCTGAGATTCATCTTAAGGCACTTTCACAAGGACAGAAGCAAATAGTAACAGGAGAAGGCCAATGACCTCCTGCATCAGATCCACCTCAAATAGGGGGATTAGACCTCAAATCTTCCTCTTTCAAAAATGTATCTCTCTTTCCCCCACTCCCCCTTTAAATCCCTCCAGTGATCTAACCTCCATAACTTGCCACAGTGGAGATTCAAAGTTCAAAATTATTGTCAGAGTAAATACATGACATCACATAAAACCCTGAAATTCTTTTTCCTGTGGGCCAGGCAGAATCTCTACTTAATCGTATCTGTAACTGTACTCAGGCAAAAAAAAAAGAGAAATGTAAACAAACTACCAGTGCAATACAGAAAAAAAAATTCAGTAATAAATAATGTGAAAAGAAAAAGTCCTTAAATGAGTCTCTGAATTTGTTGTTGAGGAGTCTGATGGTGGAGAGGTAGCAGCTGTTCCTCAACCTGGTGGTGTGAGTCCTGTGGCACTGATAACTCTTTCCTGATGGTAGCAGTGAGAACAGAGTGGATGCTGGGTGGTGTTGATCCTTGAAGATTACTACTGCTCTCTGACTGCAGTGTTCCCTGTAGTGGGGAGGGTTTTGCCTGTGATGTCCTGGGCTTTACACTCAGGGTTATTGGTGTCCCCATTCCAGACCATAATGCAGCTGGTCAGCACACTTTCCACGACACACCTGTAGAAGTTTGTCAAGGTTTCTGATGACATATGGAATCTCTACAGTCCTGAGGAAGTAGAGGCACTGAAGTGCTTGCTTCACGATGACATTAGTATGAAAGATCCAAGAAAGGACTTCCGAGGTAGTGACTCACAGGAATTTAAATTTGCTCAGCCTCACCACCTCTCATATTCCAATGATCAGGGCATTGTATACCTCTGGTTTTCCCAAATTCTTGGTCTTGGTGACATTGAGCGAGAGATGATGAGAGATTCACCATTTTCAACAGGAGGAAAGTCCTATACATCACAGTTAGACATCATCATTTTAAATAACCATCCCTTTATCTTGTATATGGGTCCTTTCATTAAAATTATTCCCATTAGCAGAAATATCTCAAAGTCTATCCCATCATACCTCCTTAGGATTTCACATGTTGCAATAAGATGACCCCTATAAACTCCAAGGAATTCTGCAGTTATGACTGCACAATTTTCCCATCCCACAAATTAGCCAAACAAGTCTGTTCTGGATCAAGTCCCAAGCTGCTGAAAAAAAAGAGATCAAAACTAGACAATGCACTCCAGATACGGTCTCCACAAGATTCCTCTTTCTATGTTGAAGGTTCAATGCAAATTTAATTTTAGATAAGGACATCCAGCAAGGTAACAGGCCCTTCTGGCCCACAAACCCTTGCCACCCAATTACACCCAATTGACCAACAACCCCACACATTCTTGAAGGGTGGTAGGAAACTGGAACATCCGGAGGAAACCCACACAGACTCAGGGAGAAGTTACAGACTCCTTGCAAACTCCTTAAAGTCAGTGCCGAATTCGAGCCTGGGTCATTGGTACCAAATGTGTCACCCCAATGCTAATGAGTTGCCGGAGAGAATTAAACCTACAATGTTGCACTTGGTTGCTTTGAGCTAGTAAAAGGAACCATCTTCACTGAGTTCAGCAAAAGTGCCCAGAAAGTAATAAAACCTGAATGAAGAAAGAATAAGGTTAACAGGAATTTTTAGGGTGAAAGGTCAAGGTGCAGGACCCCATAAACACGAGATGAAAGCAGAAAGCCGACAAAAGATGGACAGAAGGAGATGAATGATGAAAGGTCATCATGGTTGTGGTTCATAACCTTCAGGAATAGCAGCAAGGAAAAGATTTGGTTCAATGGCAGGGTCTATTGTGATTATTAGCTGATAGGCAACCCATGACTGGGTTTTTAATCCAAGACATTTTGATGCCATCCCGCCTCTTCTAAAAACCATTATTGTAAAAAAATCACAGCTGTAGAGGCACTGTCTCTGTTCGGCACTATTAGTTGCCCCAATAATTACAATGACAAAGACTTGAGGGGAACGATAGGCTTTGTTGAACAAAAGACTTGAGCTGGAAGTCTAGGGAAGTTCAGGGAAGGGAAATGTGGCCCAACCTTTATGACCTGGGTCCCAGGGGAGGAGTCCAGGTAAGAGTGTCATCAGGAGGCGGGCCAGCCCGAGCCAATTAGCATATACAATCCATACCATTACAGTCTCACAGCACTAGAGACTTGGATTCAATCCTGATCCTGCCTGCTGCCTGCGTGGAGTGCGGTGCACATTCTTCCTGTGACCTTCATCTCACATCCCGGGCTGTCAGGTCACTTGGTCATCTTATGTGAGCAAGTTGTACTATCTGCGGGGGAATTGAGGGGATGTTACGAGGATAAACCGGGGTTTGTTCACATTGGTGTTGATGGCTTGCTTGGACTTGATGGGCTGATGGATCTTTTCCTTGCTATATCTCTCCATTACTCTATGAAGTGAAATCTGCCTTCATCACCCGATCAGACTTAAATGTGACTGGATCCACCAAAGTCAATGATGCCAACGTCACTCTGGAATGAGCAGGCAAGCCTCAGAGTTCAGAGATAATCATGTCAATAAAAGCGAAAATTGTGCAAAATACTCAGCAGATCAGACAGCAGATGCAAAGAGAGAAACAATTTTTCTCTTCAGAGGTGGGGTAGGGTCGTTGCATCCAAACTCAACAAGACCCATTGATCATTGTCCAATTTCTCAGCTGGAAAATAATTCTAATGTTCTCTGAACTGAAACAGTACCTCGATTTCTTTCTCTCCACAGATGCTGAATGTTTGTAGCATTTATTGTTTTATTTCATTTTTCCATTGTCTGCATATTTTTTCATTTTGATCAGGTCAAAAAATGTTAATCATGTCCTCAATGTTCACATCCTAAAAACAAATAAATCCCATATATACTGACATATATGATGGTACTTGAACTTTTAAAATGCCATCCCAAAACTATGGGTTGTCTTACACTTCAAGTATAAAATCCAAATCTTAACACTCCTCCACGTGTCCATTCGTCTCGTTTGACTGCCATCAGGTTTTAAAGGGCCTGTTAAAGGAGTTGACACTGGTTTATTTTAAAATATGCTATTAAAATTTAAACTTTACTGGGTAATTTGCTTTTAAAATATTTTGAATTAGTGTATTAAAGCAGCGTCACTCCACTGGTCAGTGGGAAGTCCGAGACTTGGGGAAGTCTTTATACAGCGAGGACATTTTAGGTGGAAATTCAGGGGGTCGTCTGATGCATAGCCGATTTATACACTGACCTATATCTGTTTAGATTTTGAAAGCTCATGGCAGTGAGTCCTGGGATGGGGAAGAATTTATGGGGAGCCTCTAGTGATTAAGAGAGGATAAATTCATCGAAAGATAAGAGTTGGGCAGTGCAGTTCATTAGACTTGCTGGAAAGGCATCTGATGGAGATAATTTAAAAAAAAATAATTACAACATGGTAGAAGCCGATTCCAGCCATTTAAACCTGTGCTGCCCAGTTACACTGAAATGAACCTACAACCCCATATGATTTGGAAGATGGAAAGAAACCAGAACATCTGGGGAAAACCCCTGCTGACATGGGGTGAACATACAAACTCTTACAGACGGCGCAGGATTCAAACCCAGGTCACTGGCGCTGAGGAGATGGGGTGTTTAAAACACCCCTAGATTCTAACACAAGGGTGCAGAATCTGGTATTTAAACTCTATCAACTTGACTTCAAAAGTGCTGCCAGAATTTTCAGAATCAGAATTTATTGTCATTAACATATGTCACAAAATTTGTTGCTTTGCACCAGAATTACAGGTGTAAAATTTGCTTTAAATAACATTAAAAACAATTAGTGCAAACACAGAGCAAAAGTGAAATAGTGTCTATGGTTCATTGTCCATTCAGAAATCTGATGGCAGAGGGGTAGCTGTTTTTTTTTACCATTGGGTGTTTGGCTTCAGGCTCCTATACCTCCTTCCTCATAGCAGCAATGGCCTGGGTGGCGGGAGTCCTTGATGGTAGAGACTGCTTTCTTGAGACACTGGGTCTTGTAGATGGCCTTGATTTTGAGGGACTACCTGGCCTGTTTCTGAAGTAAACTCAAGCTGTTTACATCTTTGGCCTGTCCTGTCACAAATATTTCAATGTTTGTTTTAAATAACTGCGGATGAAGAGGATAGTTGATGATATGCCTGTGGTTGTTGATGTGGATGAGAGATATTAGTGAACATTATCAAAATAGTATGTGGCTTGAATCCAGCTGGTAAAGGAAGGCGACTTCCGAATGCCTGTCGGCTCGAGAGTCAGTTACAACAGATTGAAAGAATGCAGTTGAATTTTTTATGATCTGACATTACCACATATGGGCCTGGAACAGGTCTTCCGTTCTGGTTAATTCTCACCCTCCCACTCATTTCCAACTGCTTCTAACTTCATTGCGACGTGGGGTGTGTCTTCTTTTTCCACAACACACTCCTTCCCATCCCAACCACCTTTCTGAAATGCCTATTACCTCTGCCAATTGCTTTATAACCCTCCTGAGAAGCAATTTGGCACATCTGATGTCAATGCAACATGTTGTCGGAAGGGAACACACCAAGAACGGCCTCTTGTGGAACTCTGCACAGATATTGGAATGACTAAGGTAATTCTGAGGGTATTTGGCTCATTATAGATCATTCACGCTGCATCCAATGTATATTTTTAAACCCTTCCAGTCCTTTGCTACTCTCCACAGGTCCAATCAGTGCTGTTTCAAGGATCTTGCAATGTATGTTCATTGCCACTCACCTACATTACAATGCTGATGAGAACTTACCTCATGTATCCTACTATTAAAAAAGCCCAGAGGTTCTGAATGATGTTAAAACTATCCATACAAGTTCTTTATTATCTTCAGATTCCCATTTTCTGATGGAATTTGGTAGGTCACCAAAGACTCTTGAAAAGTTCTACAGGTGGAGTGCATCCTGTCTGGTTGCATCACCTTCTGGTATTGAGGGGCCAATACAAAGACAGGAATAAACTCCAGAGAGTTGGGAACTCAGCCAGCGACATCACAGGCACCAGTCTTCACTCCATCAGGACATCTACAAGAGAAAGTGTCTTAAGAAAGCAGCCACTATCCTCAAAGACCTTCACTACGCAGGTCATGTCCTCTTCATACTGATGCCATCAGGAGCCTGAAAGCGAACACTCAGTGGCACAAGGACAGCTCCTTCCCTTCTGCCATCAGATTTCAGAGTGGACAATGAACCACAGACACTACCTCACTTCCTCCTATTTTCTTGCACTATTTATTTACAAATGTAATTTACAGCAATATTTTCACAGTCACACTGCTGCAAAGAACACATTTCGTGATTTGTTCATGACAAAAAAAATTCTGATTCTGGTTCTTCTTGGAGAAGTAAAACCTCAGACACTGAGTGATGAAGTAGAAAGACAGCAAAGGTGGAGGAACTCAGTAGGTCTCAAGGCGTCCACAGGAGGTAAAGAAGTACCAACCGATGTTTCAGGCCTGGGCCTTTCTTCAAGGTGATGAAGTGTTTGGTGACTGAAATACTTGGTTTGAAGGGACTCTGTCTGAAATGAATTCCTGCTCAGAAGAAGCCTCTTCTTTGACTTAAATGCACAGCACTTATTTCCAAAAGTAAATAAGTTTATAATAATTAGTTTGCCACACTGAAATTCTCTCAGGAATGTTAAGATAGGCAGGAATCAAATTATTTTGAACTAGTTAAAATTTAGATTATGTTAAATGTCCCGGCGAGACCTTGCCCATTCTAAAATCATCACCGCCACTGAGTTCTAGTTTTAACTCCTGTCTCTGGGTCTCCTTCCAGAACTCTGTTGCCTGAACCTAATCTACAAAGTTACATTCCTTTATGGCCCCTTGTTTACCTGTAATCTAACTTTCCTATCTCTTCCAGTAGCAGGGATCCACGCCAATTTTATCCTGTCTTGGCAGGATGTGCTGGAAGTATTTCTCAAGGCTTGACCGTAGAGAGATGGAGACAAACTAAATAGTCAAGAATCAAGGGCCCGAGCTCAGTTTCTCAGTTCCTGAATCACTTTTGACTTCAGCTGTTGCTTAATTGACAGTGTGTAAAGGGACTCTTGAAATATTCAGTGTGCCATTCCTTTGCAAGCAAAATCTGATTCGTGTATTAGCTTACCCCACTGCCACCTCCAGCCCAATCCCAGGCCTTGTCAGTTCCCTGTTTTAGCCACGGTCTGACAGCCTGATTTCATGCCTGAGAACTGAGCCCAAATGATTATGTCAGGAGCTCTGCTGATGGATTCACACAGCAGTTAGCTGGTCTCATCAGCCAGGTACCTGGGGAGCTCTCATAAATGACATACTCTCAACAAAGTTGACATCTGGGGCCAAGGCAAAGGCAGGTATGACTCATCATTTATTTTTAACATGTTGCGTATTGTGATCCAGTTAATGACAGACCAGTGAGTTGTAGATAAGGTTCTGCAAACGAATATGAATAAGACCTTGGAGCATCTGAATAGGAATGAAACACAGGCCATTGAGCCCTTCTCATCTGCGCTGACCTACAACTATCTATTCACACTAATCCCATTTTAGTCTCCCCTCATTCCCATCAACCTCTCGCCCCCTCATTCCCATCAACCGCTCACCCCCTCATTCCCATCAACCTCTCACCCCCACATCCTGCCACTTGGCAATTACCCAACTACACACATCTTTGGAATGTGGGAGGAAATAGGAGCATCCTGGAGAAACCCCCAAGTTGATAGGAGAAGGTGCGACCTTCACACAGATGGGGCCGGAGGTCAGGATCAAACCTAGGTCACTGGAGCTGTGAGGCAGGAGCTTGACTCCCTGTGCCATTGTGTTGTCTGAAAGGTAGTCATTAAAGGTAGGCCATTACATCCATGACTGGAATCTTCCCAAATGAAATTGTTTCATTTCAGGATGGAGATCTTGACAGGGACTCAGAGCGATGTTAGCTTAAGGTTAGCAGAGCTGGGACTTTTCTCTTTGGAGCGTAGAAGGAGGAGAAGAGATTTGACAGAGTTCTACAAGATTATGAGAGGCATAGATAGGGTGGACACCCAGCAGCTGTTTCCCAGGGCAGGAATAGTAAACACCATAGGTACAAATGACCTAAGTACAAATTTAGGGGAGACATCAGGATAAGGTTTTTGCACAGAGAATTGTGGGTGTCTGGAATGCTTTGCCAAGGATGGTGGTGGAGACTGGAACAATGAGGGGAAGGGGTGGCGGTGGATTTAAGAGATTCTTAATCAGGCAAATGGATGAAAGAAAAATAGATGGTTATGGGTAGGTTAGGTTTAGTACTTTTTTTTAAGGAATATATGGGTCAGAACAACATCAAGGACTTGTACTGTGCTGTAGTATTCTATGATGTTGCTCCATGCATTGGCATCTCTGTAAAATTATTGACATTGCATTTGCATTGGTTTGGCTGAAAGGAACAGATAGGGTAGAGTGCCATTCTTAACTTTTTTTTGGCTATGGCCCCCTTGGGACTCTGCTCAAAGTTGATGTGCCCTCTTTCCTGTGAAGCAGTCAAGTTTTGGTTTGTTCCATTCTCCTCTCCGACTGACTACATATATAAAAAAAAATTATATCATGCGAGGTGAAAAGAAAACAAGGCTTTTACTTAAATGTGCCGTGATCTCCCCAGGGGGGCAATAGTAAGGCCCCCGTTGAGAATGGTTGGGGCAATGCCAACTGCCTGACAGATTGTAACAACTGAGAGCCCCATCTTTGTTTAATGTTCTGTAGCGTGAGGAAGGCCATGAGCCGGCTGGGGGAGGCAGAGCTGGGGCAGGGGTGAAGGGAATAGTTAAATATAAAGAGCTGCTTTCAGAAAGTGGCTGTGTGGAATTTTTTCACCATGACTCATGCAGCCATGCATGTAATCAAACTCATCCCACAGAGAGCAAAATAGTTCGGAATAACAAGGCAGAGCCTAATGGCCAGCAATAGGCGACAACTTCCACACACTCTCATATGAATGGGAAAAATCAGTGTCGATTAAATTCTGCCTCCACCCCCATTAACCTCAGGCAGGCTTGTTCTTAGACTGGCAAAGCTCTGGGGATCTTGGTCCACAATTAAGTCCAAGCAGGCAGGATGTTTTGGTGCACCATTGAAAGCAGACTTGCTAGATGCATCACAATGGGGGCATGAGCTGCTCTACTCAGGAATGGAAGAAGCTGCCGAAGGTGGTGAATACAGAACATCATTCCTTTTCTCTATGGACTCCATCTACATCTCCCACTGCCTTGGAAAGGCAGCCAACCTACTAAAGGACCCATCACACCCTGGACACACCCTCTTCTTTCTCCTCCCATTGGGTCGAAGGCTTAACAGTGTGAAAGTGCACACTAACAGGGGAAGTTTCTGTTACTTCCCTGCAATCACCAGGCTCCTAAATGAACCCCTCAGCAGTGTTCTAATGTTGCTTTTATGTGGTGCTTCCCATGTGGTCACAGGAAATACCACACTTGTGCCCACACCCCCTCACTCACCACCATTCAGGGCCCAAAGAGCCCTTTCAGGTGAATCAACACTTCACTTATGTATCTGCGGGAGTGATCTACTGCATCCAGTGCTCCATTTCTGGCCTTCTCTACATCGAAGAGATTGGGTGCAGACTGGGAGATCACTTAACTGAGCACCTTTGCTATGTCCACATCAATGACAGATATCTCCCAGTGGCCAACCATTTCAATTCTGCACCTACTCCCATGCTCACATGTCTGTGCATGGTCGCATGTACTATCCCACCAAGACTATTCATAAATTTGAGGAACACTTGATTTTCTGTCTGTGCACTCTCCAACCGGATGGTATTAACATCGAGTTCTCTAGTTTCTGCTAACCTATTCTCCATTCTCCCTCCCTTCCCCATCCCTCTGTCTCCTTTCCTCTCCAGCTCTCCACCCCCTTCCCTCTCCATTCACAGAGCTATCCCGCCTCCCCTTGCTTGCTGGTGTGCTCTCCCCTACCTTATCTCCTGCCTTTGGGACGGTGCTCCTTCCCCTCCCTCTCCACCAACCCACCATTTTGTTTTGGCGCCCCTGCCGACAGTTTTTCATACATTGATGAAGGACTCAAGCCCAAAACGTTGGTTATGTATCTTTATCTTTGCTACATAAAGTACACTGTTTGAGCTGCTGAGTTTCTCCAGCTTTGTGTTTTTACTTATGTGGTGCTAATAGAGCTTCCTTTTCATTATAATCCTGTATTTTGTAAATTGTGCTCTTGACAAAAGAATACCTGATAGTTTGCCCATTGAAGAACCTTTCTCACTGTACTAGGTTGTTACTTGTAACAAATACATTTGAACTAAGCCACACACAAAATTCTGGAGGAACTCAGCAGGCCAAGCAGTATCCTTGGAAAGCAATAGATAGTCAATAGGACCTTTCAAGCAAGGAAAATGCCCGACTATAAAGGCAGAGGTTCTTCGCCCTTACGCCTCGAGACTTACCTTTTTGATTACATCATGGCGGGCTCTGAGGCGCCAAATCCAAACCTTCTCGGGGAAGGATTTTCAGCGGAGCGCAGCGCTCCACCGCCTGGCTTGAATGTACAACTGCTGCAATTGTAAAATTGAGGCCGCATTCACCACTTCAGCTGCAAGTTTACACTCCCACCACTCTCTGTGTGAAGAAGTTCCTCCTTATATTCTGCCTAATGTTTTACCATTTTTCTCCGGTTTGCATCTCACCTACCCTCAGTGGAAAAAGCCTACCTACATTTACTCTGTCCATCCCTCTCATAATTTTAAATACCTCGATCAAATTTCCATTAATTCTTCAATGCTCCAGGGAATAAAATCCTAACCTGCTTAATTTTCCCCTGTAACTCAGTTCTTGAAGTCCTGGCAACATCCTAGTAAATCTCTGCACTTTTTCAATCTTATTGATATCTTTCCTGTAGTTAAGTGACCAAAACTGCACCCAATACTCCAAATTTGGCCTCACCAATACCTCATACAACTTTACCATAACATTCCAGCTCCTATACTCAATACTTTAATTTATGAAGGCCAATATGCCAAAAGCTCTCTTTACAACCCACGCCACTTTCAAGGAATTATGTATCTGTATTCTTAGATCCCTCTGTTCTGCTGCACTCCTCGGTGCCCTACGTTTACTGAGTATGTCCTTTTTTGGTTTGTCCTTCCAAAATGCAACACCTCACAATTGTCTGCATTAAATTCCATCTGCCATTTTTCAGCTTATTTTTCCAGCTGGTTCAGATCCCTCTGCAAGCTTTGAAAATCTTCTTTGCTGTCCACAACACCTCCAATCTTGGTATCATCTGCAAATTTGCTAAACCAATTGACATTATTATCATTGATATAGATGCCAAACAACATTGGCCGCAGCACTGATCCATGAGGCACACCACTAGTTACAGGCCTCCAGTTTGAGAAGCAACCATCAGTACTTCAGAAACTCTGTGGGACTCAAATATCAGAGCTGGCCTGGATGGGGGAAATGGGCCTCTGTCGGGAGCTTTTTCACATGGGACAGACTCTGTGAATGTCGCAGAGGAATGCCAGACTGAAGACTTAGCTTCATGTTTTATCCTTCGGGCAGAGAAGATTTCCACAATTACGCAAAAGTAAGTTTAAGAGAAATTTTTACATCCTGAAGTTGACTGATTTATGCTGCAGTTCCAGGAAAGGCCAGTACAGGCAGGAATGTGGCTCAACAAGGAGGCAGGACCAGGACCAGCATCTCAACCACCATGTAATTGAGCTGAGAACCTACAGGGGCATGGGCAGGCAGCCCAAGGTTAGTAAACATTGTAGGCCCTTTCAGGTGGCCTGAACACCCCCTTGTAAAGCCGCCGAATCTCTCCCCTTGCAACTATAGACACACTCACCTGAGTGCGCCCAGAGCACCTACGAGGCTCCTCCGGGAGGGATAATCAGCGGAGACAGCGCGAGAAGTAGTAGCACGAATTTTAAAAGTCCGACATTGTGCATGGAGGAGATCAGAGATTCATCAGCATTAATGGCCTTACCAAGGATTCGGCATATCTCAGACTGAACACCGTGACAGGCTGATAACATGATATGCATTTACCTTGCCTGCTCCGGGTCCGCCATAATCCCGTGCTCTTCTGCTTCGGTGCGGTTCAATTGATGTCACATTGGTGGGCGGAGCTACGGGTCCAGACAGCCATACTCCATGGGCTTCGGGGGGGGGCGCACCTTTCAGGTGGACCAGGTAACACTGCAAGCAGCCTTTTAGGGGGCTGCCACCTGAAAAGTGAGTCAGCAGTTTAAAATCCATTCCTGCCGCTGCTCTCAAGGCAGAGGGTCCATCTGAAAGGGCCTTGTGATGGACTTTCAGACAGATAGTTCCTAAACTAGTGTAAACGCCAAGGCTTCTTCAAATCCTTTTTATCTGCTTACAAATTAGGTAGCAGCCTGCAGTCATGAGCTGTCTGATTCTCTGATGAATAAACACACTTCTTGGTGTGGCCCTGAGCTCCAAGCTCATTCTGTGATGAGATGTTGGATCCCGAATGTGCACAATGTTATGGTTGGCATGAGGATTGGCCACCTGCCAGGGACACTGCTCTTGATAACTTCCAACTGATTTTGATGATATATCACTAGGTGTTTTTGTGGTGCAACATTGCATTAAACCTGGTTCATTGAAAAAAAAAGGTGAATTTACCTTTTTATGGAGAAGGCCTATAAGGCTGATCCAGCGTTGCCTTCATAGAGCAGCACTGGGAGTCATCTTCTGGAGTTGAGGGAGGCAGGGCAAGTGGTGCAATCGCGCTGCTCATCGTCATGACATCATCCATATGCACTGGCAAGTAAAACATTAATGTAGACATTTCCTCCCACCCAAAAGATCAAAAAACTTTAGCCACCACTAATATGAACAGAGTAATGATGTGATTGATGTGAGCAATAAGTATCTGGACACAATGAGCTCCTTAAAATTCGCTCTGCTGGGTTGCAGGCTAACAACGTCATCACGACATCATCAGCCTGCCCCTTTGAAGCTGCTTTCAGCAATATTGCCTTCATGGAGGAGGTGGAGAGGGTTGCTCCACCTCTGAGTGTACCCCCAGGCGGATCATAGTTTGCCTGCTGAATCCGCTCTCAGAGCTTTCATGAAGGTAAGTGAAGGAATGTAAAGGCAGAGAATATATTACCTGTATATATTGTTTAGCTATTAATTAATTATGTAGCTTTTAAGCTCTTCAGCGCTTGACGTCCTGCTTTGCGGAAACTGCCAAAATGTTTGGCCTGGAAGTCAGCCTGAAGAAAACTGAGGTCCTCCATCAGCCAGCTCCCCACCATGACTACCAGCCCCCCCACATCTCCATCGGGCACACAAAACTCAAAACGGTCAACCAGTTTACCTATCTCGGCTGCACCATTTCATCAGATGCAAGGATCGACAATGAGATAGACAACAGACTCGCCAAGGCAAATAGCGCCTTTGGAAGACTACACAAAAGAGTCTGGAAAAACAACCAACTGAAAAACCTCACAAAGATAAGCGTATACAGAGCCATTGTCATACCCACACTCCTGTTCGGCTCCGAATCATGGGTCCTCTACCGGCATCACCTACGGCTCCTAGAACGCTTCCACCAGCGTTGTCTCCGCTCCATCCTCAACATCCATTGGAGCGCTTTCATCCCTAACGTCGAAGTACTCGAGATGGCAGAGGTCGACAGCATCGAGTCCACGCTGCTGAAGATCCAGCTGCGCTGGATGGGTCACGTCTCCAGAATGGAGGACCATCGCCTTCCCAAGATCGTGTTATATGGCGAGCTCTCCACTGGCCACCGTGACAGAGGTGCACCAAAGAAAAGGTACAAGGACTGCCTAAAGAAATCTCTTGGTGCCTGCCACATTGACCACCGCCAGTGGGCTGAAAACGCCTCAAACCGTGCATCTTGGCGCCTCACAGTTTGGCGGGCAGCAACCTCCTTTGAAGAAGACCGCAGAGCCCACCTCACTGACAGGAGGCAAAGGAGGAAAAACCCAACACCCAACCCCAACCAACCAATCTTCCCCTGCAGCCGCTGCAACCGTGTCTGCCTGTCCCGCATCGGACTTGTCAGCCACAAACGAGCCTGCAGCTGACGTGGACTTTTACCCCCTCCATAAATCTTCGTCCGCGAAGCCAAGCCAAAGAATTATGTAGCTTTTAATGTAATGCAACAGAGAACAAGAGTAGAGTCAACCTTTGAGAGATACTCAACAACAACCTCCTCTACCATACAATGCCCAACCGCAAATTGTCATTGTGTAGGATTTCAAGGTGGTGACATACTCCACAGAAGCAAAATCATCTGGAGTATTCTGTGCTAAACCATTTGCTCTTATTGTGGGTGAATAATCTACTGCTTCCTTCCCTGATATCTTTATCAAATAGCAGTTGAATTGAAGAAATAATTAGCCAGGCCTTCTGGTTTCTTACTCACACCCTGTTTTGAAGTTCTAGCCTTTCTAATCATCTCCATACTTTCAGATGAAATGAATTGTACTGTTGCAACATTTCAATCTGGGCAGGGAATTGCATTGCAGCTGAGGAAACCACAGGATCAGAATAAAAGATTTGGACAATTGGCTGCTCTCTTTCCTCTTGAGACTACAGAACTTTGCACATTAAACACCACAATCATCTCATTCCATTAGGTGTATGTTTGTGTCCAATTGGACCAGGATTTTGTGAGCAAGTTGAGGCCACTCTGCCTACAACAAGCATGGCAGCTCACCATTGTTACACATAGCCACTCTGCCCACAACAAACATGGTGATTTAACCCAACCCCAACCAACCAATTTTCCCCTGCAACCGCTGCAACCGTGTCTGCCTGTCCTGCATCGGACTTGTCAGCCGCAAACGAGCCTGGCAGCTGACGTGGATCTTCGTCCGTGAAGCCAAGCCAAAGAAGATATGACCACTCTCCCTAAAACAATCATGTAAGTTCTGCCTGAATAGTGTTACAGAGTTCTGTTCTGAGCATTGACCTATGTATTGTGTGGCTTTATGTTAAAAAGTGACAGTTTGCCTTTGAGAGCCAAGGTGAAGGTGGACTGCTGAGAGAGTGGGAGACGGACTGGGCATGTGCAGAAAATGATTTAAATATTTCTGGACTTGGACAATAAACCACCACTGGGGGTGCTGTGGAGTGGAAGAAGGCCCAGAGCATGAGTCATGGTCTAGAGGACAGTTTAGAATGTTGGGATTTCAAAAAGGATGAACATTCTGAAGGCAACCAGAAAGATCCAGACCAATCCAAAGGTTCCTCTCTCTGTAAGCAACACAAGACAACTTCGAATTTTGTGCTTTCTCTCTCTCAAAGATCTTTTGGCTTCAGTTTACCAAACAAACTGAATTTTGTTTATGATCTTTGCTTTGGATGAGATTGAAGTTTTGTGAGTCTTGTGTGTTTTGTGTTTGTTTTGTGTCTAAGTTTTTCTGTGGGCTGGTTGGAAATATAACTTAGACTTTAATTACTTGTGTTATATTTAGGCTGGGGAATTTATTAGTTTTACTCTGTTATAGGAATTTGCATAGTATTGTTATAAAAGGGGGGATTTTTTTGAATTAAAGTTTGAAGGTGAATTTTTGTTAATAAAGTAATTGTTCATCTTTACTCCTGTGTGATTTGCCTTCTTTGTGGTTGCTGGTTTGATCTTGTAACATAATTTGGGCGTATCATCCGGGATCAAACCAATTTGGAAGCTTTAGGGGCGATTGACTTGTGCTTAGTTATGTCATCTGAGTTTGACTCAACCTCCAGCTTGAAATTAAAAATAAACGGTGAGTGATTAGATCACCAGCAGAAAAACCAGTAACTATGAATATTGACCAGGTCATAGGTAATCCTTCAGTGGTTAATGTAAAAATGGCTAAAAAGTCAGAACTGATGGTTATAGTTGGCAAGTTAAAACTTCTTACAGTAAGGACTGGGATGGAAAAAAAGGAAATTGCCTGAAAGATTGTTAAGCACTATGTAGGAAAGGGGGTATTTGACAAAGCTGCATTAGAACAGTTTCCAAAGGAGAAAACTTCAGAGGAAGTAAAGTTGGCTTTGAGAAAACTAGAAATAGAGGAGAGAGAGAAAGAATGGAGGCATGAGCTAGAACTAGCTAAATTAAAGCTGACCCTAATGCAAGGAGAGGGAGAAGCCCAAAACCAACGTGCTGGTCAGGAGGAGAGGTTTCTGGTCAGTAGAGAAGTGAGGTTAGTTCCTCCATTTGAGGAAGCTGAAATAGACCAGTATTTCCAGCATTTTGAGAAAGTAGCTGTAACTTTAAAATGGCCACCAGACCAGTGGTCCCTCCTGCTACAAAGTGTTCTTAAAGGGAAAGCCCAACAGGTGTATTCGTGTGTCACAGTACAACAAGCAGCTGATTACGAATTTGTAAAGCAGGCTATACTTCGATCTTATGAACTAGCCCAGAGGCTTATAGACAAAGGTTCAGGAGTTTAAAAAAAGCAGCAACTCAATCTTACCTGGATTTTGCTTATAGGAAGGTTGTATGTTTTGATGAAAGTAGAAAATAACTTTGATTTATTGAGGGAAATCATTCTGATTGAGGAGATTAAAAATTGTGTTCCTGCCGATATTCAAGTGTACTTGGCAGAGAAAAATATAAAAACTTGGTAAGAGAAGAGGGCGCACAAAATCAGTGAACCGGTTCGGACTCGAAAGGCCAACATGGCCTGTTTCCGCTCCGTAAATGGTTATATGGTTATATGGTTATGGTTAATTGGCTAAATTCGCAGAGGAATATGCTTTAACCCACAAGCCTAAGTGGAGACCAGGGAAAACCTTTCAAAGGAATACTGCTGATAATCCAAGTAGAGTAGAAAGAAAATCTAGAAGTGAGGTTAAAGGAAGAGAGGAAGAGAAATTGGTGAAGGAAAAATATTTGCCACTATTGTAAGAAGCCAGGACACATAAAAGCAAATTGTCCTGTAATGAAAAGGAAGAAAGAGAAAGGGGTGATACCAACTGCCTGTGTTCAGAGTGAGAAAGTTAGGGATATTTTTAAACCATCCATGACTGAAGGTTTCATTCTGGTTAAAGAAGGATCCAATCAAGTGCCAGTTAAAATCCTGTGGGATACTGGATCAGCCCAATCACTTGTATTAAGCAACGTTTTGAATTTTGATGAGGAGACGGATACTGGAGATGTGAATTTAATTAAAGGCATTGGTGATGAAGCAGAGCCTATACCTTTGCATAGAATAGCGATCAAATCAGACTTAGTTAATGGCCCGGTTACAATAGGGATTAGATCAAGTCTGCCAGTGGATGGAGTTTCTCTTTTGTTAGGGAATGATTTAGCAGAGAGTAAAATCATACCTGCGGTGAAACTCACAAGTAAGCCATTGGTTTATGAGTCCGAAAAGGATTTGGAAATCTACCCTGCGTGTGCCATTACTAGAGCCATGTCTAGAAAAAAAGGTAGAGGTAGAGAAAGTCTGTGATGATCCTATAGTGGAGGCAAGCATTGAGGACAAACCTAAGGATCCAGCTTTGCTGTTGTCAAGAGAAGAATTAATAGTTATCCAAAAGCATGATTCTGATCTTGCTGGGATAAGAGATAAGATTCAGTCTAACCAGGAAATTGAAACTGTGCCAGTTGGTTACTTTGTTCAAGATGGGATATTGATGAGAAAGTGGAGACCACAAGTGATACCTGCCAGTGAAAACTGGGCAGTAATAAGGCAAGTTGCAATTCCCAAAATTTACAGGAATGAAATATTCAAGTTGGCTAATGGTACAACTTTAGGAGGTCATCTTGGAGTGAAGAAGATGGTAGAAAAGGTAAGAAAACAGTTTTATTGGCTGAAATTAAGAAAGGATATTGTGAACTTTTTGTAGAACCTGTCACACTTGTCAACTGGTGGGCAAGCCTAATCAAGGATCACCAGTGGCATCTTTACAACACATCCCTGCTTTCGGGGAACCCTTCTCAAAAGTGATAGTAGATTGTGTTGGCCCATTGCCAAAAACCAAAGTGGGAAATGAATATTTGTTAATACTCATGTGCACAGCTTCAAGGTTTCCAGAGGCTATTCCCCTGAGAAACATTAAAGCAAAGACGATTGTGAAGGCCATGCTAAAATTTTTCACACTGTTTAGCCTACCAAGGGAAATTCAGTTTGACCAAGGGAGTAATTTTATGTCTGGAATATTTCAACAGGTGGTGTATGAAATGGGAGCCCATCAAATTGTGTCGTCTGCCTATCATCCTGTAAGTCATGGGCCTTGGAAAGGTTCCATTTAACTGTGAAAAATATGATGAGGGCTTATTGCATGGAAAATAAAAAGGATTGGGATGAAGGAATCCATTTATTATTGTTTGCTGTTAGAGAGGCCACTCAGGAGTCTCTTGGCTTTTGAGTTGGTGTTTCGTCATGAAGTCAGGGGTCCATTACTATTGTTGAAGGAACAGTGGATACATAGTGATATACAATCAAATCTGTTGGATTATGTTTTCAAACTTAAAAACAGATTACATCAGGCTTATGAGATGGCAAGGAAAAATTTAAAAACTGCTCAGAGAAAAATGGAAATTTGGTAGGATCAAAAAAGCAAAAATTAGGGACATTAAACCTGGCGACAAAGTATTGGTTTTGTTTCCAATGCAGTCAAACCCTTTGAGAGCTCAGTTTTCAGGACCATATAAGGTGAAATCAAAAATTAACCAGGTCACCTATGTCATTAAGACGGCTGATCATCGAAGAGAGACACAGGTCTGTCACGTGAACATGCTTAAATTTCTTACTTTGAGAAAATGACTGAGGAGGAGACTAGGATTCCAACCAAGGTGCTAGTATAGAGGAAAGTAAGGAGGAGATAAGTTTTGTGGAAGGTCATGGAGCACAGAAAGTGATAAGCCCCAGGCTGGAAAATTCTATAGTTTTGCAAAACTTAGACACCAAGTTAATGCATTTGTATAAATCAGAAAGGGAAGAAATGAAGACATTACTTATGAAATTTAAGGTCAGTGATGCTAAGTCTATTAAGTAGGATCCTCACCGAGTTAAGATGGAAAAGAGCAGATTGTTGGATCAAGAGGTGGATTATATGCTCAAAAGTGACATCATCTGAAAATCAAGTTCAAATTGGAGTTCACCCTGTGTTCTGGTACCTAAGCCAGATGGCTCAATTAGGTTTTGTACAGATTATCGAAAGGTAAACATGGTGACAAAGACTGATGCATTCCCTATCCCCAGAATAGATGATTGTATAGATAAGGTGGGGAAGGCTAAGTTTCTTACAAAGATTGATCTCTTAAATGGATACTGGTATATTCCTTTGACAGAGAGAGGCAGGGAGATTTCTGCATTTATTACACCTTTGGGATTGTATGAGTATAATGTTATGCCTTTCAGGATGAAAAATTCACCTGGCACATTTTAGAGAATGATTAATGCAGTAATTCAGGGTTTAGAGCTCACAGGAGTCTATATCGATGATTTAGTAATTAGTATGGACACATGGGAAGAGCACACATTTGAATTAGAGCAGTTATTTCAGACACTGATGGAAGCACACCTCACAGTGAATTTGCACAAGAGTGAGTTTGGACATGCCACTGGAATTTATCTGGGTTATGTGGTAGGACAGGGACAGGTGGCACCGATTGGAGCAAAAGTATTGGCTATCACTGTGTTCCCTATCTCCGGTAATAAGAGATTTCTAGGTATGATTGGCTACTATCATAGATTTTGTAAAAACTTTTGCAGAAATTACACTCCCATTAACAAAACTTCTTGGAAAGAAAGAAAAATTTATCTGGTCAGATGCAATGCCAGGAAGCATTTCTGAAGTTAAAGGCCATTTTATGCCATCACCCTGTACTTGTGTCCCCTAATTCTGAAAAGCCATTCTCTTCAGCCGTGGACGTCAGTGATGAAGCGGTTGGTGCTGTACTGTTACAGAAGGAGGATGGTGATGGAGTAGAACATCCTATTTCGTACTTCTCAAAAAAGTTTTAACGACCATCAACAAAATTATTCAACCATTGAGAAGGAGTTATTAGCGCTTGTTTTAGCGTTGTTACATTTTGATGCTCAAAAACCATTAATAATAAATACTGATCATAATCCATTAGTTTTTCTATCTAAAATGAAAAATAAGAACAGACGGTTATTGAACTGGAGCTTAATGTTACAAGAGTATGATTTAATTATTACACATACAAAAGGGAACAGATAACATAATGGCAGATTGTTTGTCAAGATGTTAATCTGGGTAGATATGAATCTAATCACATACTTACTGTAAAAAATTGAGTATTTATTTTATTGTATTTATGTAATACCTTTATTAATTGTTAAAAATTTGTTCTTGTGGACAAAATTTTTTTTTAGCAGGGGAGGTGTTACAGAGTTCTGTGTTGTGTATTGACCTATGTGTTGTGTGGTTTTATGTTAAAAAGTGACAGTTTGCCTTTGAGAGCCAAGGTGAAGGTGGACTGCTGAGAGAGTGGGAGATGGACTGAACATGTGCAGAAAATGATCTAAAAATTTCTGGACTTGGACGATAAACCACCACTGGGGGGTGTTGTGGAGTGGAAGAAGGCCCAAAACATGAGTCATGGTCTAGAGGACAGTTTAGAATGTTGGGATTCTGAAGGCAGCCAGAAGCATCCGGACCAAGCCAGTGGTTCCTCTCACTGTAAGCAACACAAGACAACTTCTAATTTTGTACTCTCTCTCTCTCAAAGATCTTTTGGCTTCAGTTTACCAAACTGAATTTTGTTTATGATCTTTGCTTTGGATGAGATTGAAGTTTTGTGAGTCTTGTGTGTTTTGTGTTTGTTTTGTGTCTAAGTTTTTCTGTGGGCAGGTTGGAAATATAATTTAGACTTTAATTACTTATGTTATATCTAGGCTGTGGAATTTATTAGTTTTACACTGTTATAGAAATTTACATAGTAACCAGTGGGCATTGTAATAAAAGGGGGGGGGGGGGAATTTTGAATTAAAGTTTGAAGGTGAATTTTTGATAATAAAGTAATTGTCCATCTTTACTCCTGTGTGATATTCCTTCTTTGTGGTTGCTGGTTTGATCTTGTAACAAAAGTCATTGCCACACTATACACAACAACCATAGAAGACATGACTGATCAGCCCACAAAAAACATGGCAGATTACCCAAATATTTAAATATAAATTTAGATATACAACATTGTAACAAGTCCTTCTGGCACACAAGTCCATTCTGCCCAATTATTCCAATTAACCTACAACCCTCATCTGTTTCTTTTGAAGTGTGGGAGGAAACCCACATAGACATAAGACAAAAGTACAAACTTCTTACAGACAGCACCATATTCAAACTCAGGTCACTGGTGCTGTAATAGCGAGGGCCTGACCTCTATGCTAACTCTCCTGCCCTATACATTGCTATTCTGTCCACAAAAAAAACAGCATTTTTCTCCTATAGGTATGGCCACACCATCCACAACAAAGATGAAATTTGGAACAGAACCATTTGCAATATGTCTCACCATCAACAAGTAAACAGCATGCTCACTGGCTACACCTCACCCACCCCTGCTTTTTGATCTTGGAAAATGACATTGAAACCCAGCCGCTTTAGCAAAAGTTCCTTACAAGAAAAATCCAGAACAGAAAATCCATCAATGGCAAATTACACAAATCCCCTCCAAGGTTTTCACAAGCTGACGTGACCTCTGGTGCCATCTGTGATTGAAGTTTGTGTGATCTCCCTGTGACTATGTGAGTTTTCCTGCTGTTTCTCCAGTTGCCTCCCACATCCCAAAGATCTTTGACTTGGCAGTTTAGTTGGTGACTGTAAACTTCCAATAGCGTGTTGGTGAGGAGAATCTGGGAAGGGTTGATGGAAATGCATTGAAGATAAAATGGGATTAGAGTAAATCGTTGCTTCATGGTTAGTAGGAACTTGATAGACTGAAGGGCCTCTTTCTGTGCAGTATGAATGCAGGACTCATGAGTCTGTTCCTGCAGTGGGTGAATGTCGCAGTGGTCTTTCCATGGTGAAACACACACACACACACACACACACTTTCCTGGGCATTATAAAACAATGTCTCGTAATATTATACAATTGCAATAAGACTGCAAAAAACTGCACACAGTTCCAAAAATCAAGCTCATTTCTGCATTCCTTGCTGCTCTTAGTATCCCCCTCTCCACACTTTCCCATCCAACTCCATGATCATTTTGTCCCCTGAAGGCTCTGAGGCTTCAGTTCTTGCTAGAAGAGAGGCCAGCTCTAAAAGTGTGGTTTGTGGAGCAGGCTGTTGTTGCATCCCAACTCTGCACTACCTGGCTGGGCTTTGTGGCAACTGTCTAATCTCCCCAGCTCAGTGGGTATCAGAGCCAGCACCACCAGGCTGGGAAACACCTTCTTCCCATGGGCAGTGAGACTGCTGAGTGGCCAAAGGGACTACTCGCACTAACCATCCAAGGCTCCCACACTAATAAAACAATACTTAGCAATTTACTTGTATATATGAATATTTATTCTGCATATGTATTTTTATCGGTATGTGTGTTATGTTTGGTTGTGCATTTGCATGTTTTTGCTCTAACAATTGGAGAATGCTGTTTGGACGGGTTGTACTTGTGCAATCAGATGATAGAAAACTTGGGTTGACTTGACTTAAAACTCAAGACTTACCTCCAGCATAGTTGGTTGAGGGAATAAGTCACGGCCACTTCCCTGCGCTTCTTTGAAGATATTCACTAGGATCCTTTACATCCACCCAGGATTCTTGGTTTAAGAACGCAGGGCAGGGTTCATTAGAGGGTGGGTTTTAAGAGATGGGGAGATGAGTGCAGCAGTATTTGGTGCAATGGACGGCATCGCAGGCAAATTTCATTGTTGTCTACTTTAACATAAAAGGAACCTAAAACAATCATTGTTATTCCAGACCACGTTCAGCAGAACTACAAAAGGCTGTAATTCACCTGATGACATTAACGCCATTCAGGAGCCATTTACACATCCAAAATAAATTAATGAATGATTATGTTAAAATAGCAATGGATTCTTGTCTCAACAAGGCCTGCAAGTCACACCCGGATTACTAAGTAATACAATCTATCCCAATAAAATTCTTCCCTCTATTAGACATTGCTTCAGCTTATTAAGTTTGGGATACATTAACCTCTCACCATTCTTATCTGGAAAGGGAGATAATTCCAAATTTACTGAGTAAACGAGTTTACCTGATATCATATGATCAAAGAATGACGCAGTACAGGAGAAACCCATTCAATCTACCACCCTCTGCTAGTTTTTTGAAATAAATATTCATCCCACTTTCCTGTCTCATAGATTTTCTCTTTCAATATTTAATCAGTTCCCTCTTGAAAGGTATTATTGAATTTGACCCTGCCACTGGGATTCACTGGTAATGTGTTGTGCTGATGGCTGGCTCCTCCCCCATCTGCTCACATATAACCCTGGGTTCCCACCTAAACCCAGAACACTTCCGAAGATTACCCATAGTTATAAGCTAATAAAAGCGTTTGTTCTACCTCCAGTCGTGAGAGCTTTTATTTGTGCTACACCCCCTTTCAAGAACTATGTTCCCAATTTGCTCTAAGACATTTAAATTTCCTTGTTCTTTTGCAAGTTTGTAAGGATGTGAGTTCCAAGTTACAGATTCTCCTCTCACCTTGAGGAAGGACTTGGATCTGAAATATCGGCAATATTAATGATTTGGAGGAGGGTGTGGTTAATTGGGTAAGCGAATATGCAGATGATACGAAAATAGGGGGAGTGGTGGATAGTGAGGAAGGTTTTCATGGATTACAGAAGGATTTGGTTTGTTTGGAAGAGTGGGCTGAAAGATGGTGGATGGAATTTCATATAGACAAGTGTGAGGTGCTGCATTTCAGAAAAAATAACCAAAATAGGACATATACATTTAAGGGGAGAGCATTGAGGTACACAGAGGAACAGAGGGACCGGGGGGGGGGGGGGGTTATGGTACAGAGTTCATTGAAGGTGGATTCCCATGTAGACAGGGTGGTTAAGAAGGTATATGGTTTCTGGCCTTCATAAATCATAGAATAGAGTATAGGAGCTGGGAAGTGATGCTGCATCTCTTTAAGGCATTGATGAGCCCAGGTTTGGAGTATTGTGTTCAATTCTGGCCTCCAAATTACAGAAAAGATATAGATAAGGTGGAGAGGGTGCAGAGAAGATTTACAAAGATGTTGCCTGGCTTACATCATCTAGATTATAGAGAAAGATTAAGGAGACTAGGACTTTATTCATTGGAACATAGACGGCTGAGAGGGGATTTGATAGAGGTAAATAAAATTATGGAAGGAATAGATAGACTAGACGTAAATAGACTCTTTCCCCTGAGGGGAGGGGAGGTTGGAATAAGAGGGCATAAGTTAAGGGTAAGGGGGAAAAATATTAGGAGAAATATTAGAGGATGCTTTTTCATCAGAGAGTGGTGGCAGAATGGAATGATCTTCCAGAAGAGGTAGTTGCGGCAGGGTCCCTTCTATCATTTAAGAAAAGGTTGGATGTGTACATGGAGGGGGTTGGAGGGTTATGGGCAGAGAGCGGGAGGGGGGAGCTAGTGGAGTTGTTCAAGTGAACAGGCATGGACTTGAAGGGCCGACATGGCCTGTTTCTGTGCTGTAAACGGTTATATGGTTATATCTTTACATCCTTTGAACAATGGAGACTGGTTGAATTCCTCCAGCATCTCTGTGCTTTTACTACAGATTCTCTTATCTCAAGAAACAGTTGTATTCTGGAAAAATCCATTAATGATTTAGAAAGGTGACAACCATTCATTGAAAAGGTTGGATAAATGTACCTGTACATAACATCTTTCTAAATTATAGCAATCTCCTCACATTTGCATTGAGGAATTACTCTGGTTTATTGTAAAGAGAAGGAGACGCAGAAGATACGAACCTACTGGATGGTGACCATGGTGGCGGACCATTGAGGGGCTCTGCAGCTGAACAACACACAGGCAGCAGGCTGTTGGCGACTTGAGGTGAGGAACCAATGCAGGCTGCAGGCTGCTAGTGACTTGTGGTCAGAGGACTCACACCAAGCTGCAGATTGCTGATTACTGGCTCGAGACTGTTTGAAGGGATACTAGGTATTGGAACTGGGATGTGAGAGGTGCTGAGGGCAAAGGGCTGTGGGCACTGAAGGGTTTCTGATTGTGTTGGAGGCTTGCATCTGGAGCTCAGGTTGCCCAATGATTTAAACAGGAGTCTGTGTAGCTGCAGAGGCTGTGGCAGCACTGGATGTGAAACCACAGACACTCAATGACTCTTGTGGTGAGGGGGGGGGGGGGGGGCACGACTCTCTTTTGCTTCTCTTTTTCCAACTATAAGGGGTGCCAGGCAATTTCTTCTGATGGCGAATCTGTCTGACTTAAGGCAGACTAAATGCCATTTTGTGTAATATTACATTTATTTTATTACATGATAATGGAAGAGTAAAAGGAATCTTGATTTAGTAAACCTTGATTGAGCCTCTTTAATCTGTGTTTCAAAGACAACCACCAGATACTCCACACTTTCCTTGGAACTGATGTCTTTCCTCCCTGCTCCCATTCCAGGATATCACTTACACCACATCACCAAAGTAAAAAGGTTTCTAAATCCCACACTGTCGGTAAGGAGTTTATACATTCTCCCGTGCCTGCATGGGTTTTCTCCGGGGGCTTCGGTTTCTCTCAACATTCAAAACATACTGGGGGTTTAGGTTAATGGGGTGTAAATTGGGCAGCATTGACTTGTGGACCAAAATGGCCTGTTACCGTGCTGTATATCTAAATTAAAAAAAATTAAAGTGTGGTGCCCTGAAACAGACCGAATATTCCAGCTGAGAAGAGAGCAGCTACCTTGGTTTCACTCTGTGCACCCAAAATTCCCATTTGTCTTTTTCCACAGATGTCATGAAGTTGTCCTGCTTTCTGCCAGAACCCTGCTGCCCCAAAATGTGTCTGTTTGAAATGTACTATCACACGACCCATCCAAGGGAGGATTAGGACTGGTCAATGTACTACAGTGAAATATCCCTTCCTTCCTGCCCTCTTCATGATTCTTTGCTTCTTCCTCATCCTGTTTGGTATTTGTCTGACCTTCAATGTACCTTTTCAGGATTAACTTTCCTTTACTTCACTGGGGTTAAATGAGTTGTTCTGCTTCTGAGTGGCTCAGAGTCTGACCTGCAAGCAGGCTCGACACAGACCAGACTCTAAACACTCTCCCACTTATCAACATCCCAAACTTAGCAAAGGCAGGTTTAACTCCTCTGATTAAGCAATACCTACAATCAATGGAACAATTCCCTTCAGCACTGTGCAGTCTGGAAGTTGAATCGAGGACTCACTGGACTGTGTGTCACATCGTGTTATTACAGGTTGCTAGAACTGTGTGCAACAGCATGTTATTATGGGTCACCAGGACTATGTGTTTCAGTGCATTGTAATGGGCCACTAGAACTGGGTGTGGGAAAGCATTGTTAATGGCCAGGAGGACTGTGTATTACAATCGGTGATAGAGTGAGCTATTATGAGAGGAAATATAAGGATGAATTTAAACTTACCACAAGAAGTGCAACCTGTTGGGAATTTCTGGCTTTTTCTACTCCAAGTGGAGGAGGTAAATTTGGGAAGGCACAAAGATACTTTGTGTCAGCAGTGGAAAGAGAGCCCCACCTCACAAACTACCCACTCATCCATTCCGTCAACTTATCCCCTCTATTGGAACATCAGAGGTTCCCACATCATCAGTCACATTGGACTTCACAAAACTGTAGTGGAAATAAGTTATCCTTGATCCTCAGGAACTGCCAAAGTAAAAGACAGAGCACCACCAGAACTGAAGGTTATTTTGTGCGAACGGGTGTTAGGTTAAATGTCAGCTGGTGCGGACCCAGGGAGAAAGCATAGAGTGGAGACACAGAGTCCTACCATCCAGTCCTACTGCTGACAGCTCCATACCGGTTTAAATGGTTTGTTAAAGAAGCCAATGGTGTATTATTTAAAATCCCGTGACCACAAGGTCTGAGACCAAGATGGCAGCAGCAGTCTCGAGGAGAAGCCCACTCCGGGGAACAGTGGTCTGGCACAAGGCACCTGTAACAGGGAGAATACCGCCCATCAAGTAGAAACAGAGGAGATGATGCTAAAGATGCTGACCACGGTGGCAGACATACGAGGGACTCTGCAGCTGAAGGACACCCACAGGCGATGTTGATCTGTTGGCGACTTGCGGGCGAGGAACCCACACAGGTTGTGGGCTGCTGGAGACTGACACATGAAAATAAGATATTGAAATCAGGATTCAAGAGGATGCTAAGGGCAAGGAGGGCTCCCAAAGGGCCCTGGGCACTGAAGGCTACCTCATCATGTCGGAAGTTTGAATCTGGAGCCTGGGTTGCTGATGGTTTGGACTGAAGTCAGTGGAGCTGCAGAGGCTGTGGGAAAGCTGGAGGTGAATCCAGGGACACTCAGTGACTCTGGGGGGGGGACTCTCTTTTGCTTCTCTTTCTCTGCACTGGGCAATGCTAATGGAGAATCTTTGTCTGCCTTCTGGTAGACTGAAGGCAACTTTGTGTAAAATCACATTTCTGTTTTATTACATGACAATAAATAGTATCTGATCTGAGCGAGAAACACCAGTGGATAAAATCATATTTACTGTTTGATAATCCCATCAAATACTGGAAGGGTTGTGAATCTTGACTTCAGAAGCCATTCATGGCAGAGACTGGCCACTATGGAAATTAAGATACACTGATTGATTGATACTGATTTCTGCAAATGGCAGAGAGGCTCAAGTGGACCGACAAGCTTATGAATTTGGAGTAGGAGTGGCCCTCGAGTTTGTCATTAAGTGAGATCAATAAGGGGTTAACAAGAAAGACTGCAGATGCTGGTAAACTGCAGCACCACCCCAAATGCTGGAGGAACCCAGCTGGTCAGGCAGCGTCGGTGGAAGGTAATAGTCAATGTTCGAAATCCTTCATCAGAAAAGGAATATCAACGAGGGGGAATCAGCTGATCTGAATGTATCCTGAACTCAGTATTCTTATCAGACAGTAACCTTTCACTCCCTTGTTTATCAATTATCTGTCTGACTTTGTCTTAAAACTATTCAAAGAATCCCCATCCACTGCACTTTGAGAGAGAGAGAGAGAGAGAGAGGTCAAAAGATTCATGAGGGGAAAAAAAAATCACATTATCCTTGTCTTAAGTGGGTGACCCCATACTTTTTAAACAGTGTCTCCAAGTTTTGGATTCTTCAACAAGTGGAAACATCCTCACCAGATCCATCTTGTCAAGACCTCATGGAAAGTAATTGTTTCAATTAGGTCTCTTTTTAAAGCTTCAGCTAAACAGGCATCACTTATCCAGCATTTTCCTTTGGATGATAACCCAGACATTCCAGATTCATTCTTATTTGGTTTCTGTTCTTGCTGTAGATGAGAAAACAGTCCGGGCATCTTCTCCCCAATCCCACTGAAAGCCTCGATGCTATTTAAAGTTAACAGCCACCATTTATGCTTTTTTTTATGCAACTGCTGCGTTCTGGGAAATTATTCTCAAATTTCTGGAATGCAGCCTGTGTAAAAGGATCAGAACGGAAATGAGGGACTCATTCCCATTCCAAAATTTTGCCTCCTAGACCCCTCGTACATTTTTTGGAACTCCTGCAGTCTAAAGTTAACTGCAGGCATTCCGGAAACAACAGGCTAATGAATAGCAGGTATTTGCAAGTCCCGCCGCTTTAATCACTGCACGTCCTGTATGGGGGGGGGGGGGGGGGGGGTCTAAACTCACGTAAGGAAATTGAGATTTTGAGTTTTGGTCGTTCATGTGTGAATGGCCCCTCCGGAAGTTAGGAAGACATTTTTGAATAGAAAAGAAACAAAAATTCGATGTTAAAAACATAATTGATTGGAAACATTTGGATGTGTCTCCTACTGCATACTAACTGTAGCTTCAATCACTTCAGGCTGAAATTAACATGTTCTATTTCCCAGGCCATCATCTCACATGGGTTGTAAAACACAAAAGTCTGCAGATATCACGAGTGAATTAAAAGCACAATGCAGTAGAAACTCAATAGGTCAAGCAGTGTATCTTATATAGCAAAGATAAAGATATATAACCAATGTTTTAGGCTTAAGCCCATCATCATGGACGGGTGAAGATGGAGATGAGTTTTTTTTTGTCTCACATGAGTTTGTGGGGATCTTGCTGGGCAAACATTGGCTGCCATATTTCCATCATTGAAATGGTCTCTTTCTTTCTTTGGCTCGGCTTCGCGGACGAAGATTTATGGAGGGGGTAAATGTCCACGTCAACTGCAGGCTCGTTTGTGGCTGACAAGTCCGATGTGGGACAGGCAGACACAGTAACCACTGCTCTAAGCACACTTCATGGTCTTTGTGATGTGCAGGCTTGTGAAAGTTGTGGTGTGCTATTTAATGAGTCATGGGAGGTGTAACATGAACCATGTTTTTCTCAACGGCATTCATGTTACAATACCTTGGAACAGCATAGTTGGCCCTGAAGGCCTTTGGCATGAGTCGCTGATACCATTGAAGTGAAGGCCTGAACAATGAGGGGGTGGGGCATGAGACGAAAAGGAGAGGGCGAATGAGGAGGAAACTTGAGCATTCAGATATTTTTGTTTCCACCATCAATAAGTGACATCATCGAATGACATAATTGAATCCCATGGTCAGAGGGTGGGGTTGAGAATGGGGAAAAGTCAAAATATGGTGATGCAGGATTCTCAGTAAAATGTTAATTTGCCATATTACCTTTTGTGTCAACTAACCTGCCAAACAACCTCTAATTACCAGGTTTGCATGACTCAGTGTCATCTCATCCTGTCAAAAGCAAAATCTGCCAAACATCATTTCTGGTTTTCTGTGTGTAGGAGAATGTCATGTAGTGAAGTTGCTTTTGCCTGCAAAATTAAATGTGAAAACATGTTTTGCTGATTTTGACAACTTCCTCTGGCCACACAATGCTCTCACAAGATTGGAGGAGGCTGCAGAAGGTGGTGAATGCAGATCAGAATTCCCTCCCCTCCATCTACATCCTTCACTGCCTGGGAAAGGCAGCTAACCTACTGAAAGAGCCATCATAGCCCAAATGCATTCTCTTCAGCCTCCTTCCAGCAATGGTGACTCCGGTTAAAGAGAGTTTCTTTCCTGCACCCATCAGGCTCCTGAATGAACCCCACAACAGTGCTCTTATGATGTCCTTTCTCTGTATTAAGTTGATCTACTTTAAATGGCTGTATGAATGTGTCGAATTGACTTATGTATGATCTTTTCTTACTGTGCCAGCTATAACATAACAATAAACCTAAACCAATGCTCTGATATTTGCATGTCTGAAAATCTATGCCATGTGCATTTTGATTCTCTTCACCACACTTCTGCTGCCATACAGGCAGTCCCCGGGTTAAAAATGATTTCCGTTACCAAGTTCTGTTTTTAATTCGAATTTGTATGTAAGTTGGAACAGGTACATATGTTCCTTATTTAGCATCAGTTAGTCAAATATTTATCTTAGTATATAGTATATATTTTAATTTTATATGTATATAAAACACTTCCCAATACACTAAAGTATCTTAAACATAATAACACAGTTAATAATAGAGCAATATAATAAAAGTAACTATATGTGGTCACTTGATTTAAAGTTAACACTCACAGGAGAAGATGATGGAGAGGTGACTACAGTACAAGAACCCCTCGGCCCCCCCGAGTCTTTGCTCCTTCTGATCAGCACCCAGGTTCCTTCGCTTGCTCCTTGCTCCCCCCTCCCTCCCTCCCTCCTCAGTGATGCCTTGCCCACCCGTTGCTTTGCCCAGGCCACGTGCTGTGTAGCCTGACAGCGGCCTCGCCATGGTGCATGCTGCTGCTTCTTCTTCTTTCCGCCCTCCCCTCCCCGCTACTGGGCTATTCTCCCCCTCACCCACCCACTGCTTTGTCCAGGCCATGTGCGGCATAGTCTGACAGCATCACTGACCATTTGACATTGAGGAGACATTGGTAATCTATCACACAATACTATGACTTCAGATGTACGTAGGTCAGATATTGGTTATCCTTCAGAGAATAACTTGGTTCACCAAAGCTTTAACAGCCATATTAATTAGAAATCTGCTGTGCAGAAACTTAATTCAGCAGATATCTTAAAGTTAGCTAATGGAAATTGAGGTCTGCTCGAACTGGAAGGAGACGTCATTCTCCTTCTGGTCGGGTTGTTGGCTCGTTACTGTGGGTTGTTCGTAAATTGGACGTTTTCCACCCGGGGATTGTCTGTATTTTCCAACCATTGAGATCCTAAGCTTTGGAATTCCTTTTCCAAATCCTTCCCTCTTCTTTAAATTTATGTCTGATTAAGGTTTTTCCTGCCCTGATATCCCTTTAAATGGCTTACTGACCTTCGATCATTGAGTGAGGACATGGACAACAGACCTGTCCAATACTTGCTCTGATGGGAGGATCTGCAAAGCCAATGAAGCAAGATCAGTTAGGCAATTTATATTGTTCACCAGTTGGACAGACACACTGCCAGAGCAGCTTCTAAACAGGATGGAAACACAAAACCGATTCTTTTGTCGTAACTTCAACGTGTAATTATTTTTCAATTAACAATTCAATATCCAGAGAGGGAAGAAAGGACGAGGTCAAAGGAAGAACAGATGAATGGAAGAATGAGGGGACGCCGTCCAACCCCTAAAATCTGCTCCATTCAATTAGACAGAAGAATTCTGAAACGATAAGCAATGAAGGAGAATCGTCAACCCATCCATCCTACGATCTGAAATAGTGTTAACAGACTGAGTCACATCATTCTTCAGAGACAAACAGACCATTGAGGAAGAAAATATATTAAGAAGCTGATGTAACGTCAGACACATTTTGAACTTTTGTTGTAGGATCCTATCCTTTGTATTACATTTCTGAAGTTGCCAGACCCTGCACCAAAGCATACACTATTTGTTACGAAAAGACACATCTGGAAACCTTACATTCACAAAGTCATATTTTTTCTCTCATTTTTGAGGCACAAGTGCAAAACTTCAATTCTTAATGAATTCAAAAGCCTCTGCAAGGGATATCACTTGAAACAAAATCAGCAAATAAAATGTTTTGTCATGTTGAGTAGGGGGTGAAACACGAAGGCAGCTGACGCTGTGATGGAAGTCATGTTGAGAAGTTTATAATGTTCTGTAAATAAATGAATTGAGAAGGTGCCAGTACCCTTGTTCTCTGTTCTCTGGAACTCTCCCATGCAAAAGCACAAACACATCCCTTCCCACCCCCCCCCCCCACCCCCCACCACCCATTGACATCGGTCAACTGGAGAAAGAAACTTCCTCTTGCAGATATCTAGTTGTGACTCAGTTGACAGCACTTTGCCTTGGAGTCACAAGGTTATGTGTTCAAGTGCAATAAACAAAAATGGTGGAGAAACACAGAAGGTTGAGTTATTACCCTTTACTTCATATCAATAAAGAGGTACTCCTTTATGTCGGAAAAACACACCAAAATGTTGGAGGAACTCAGCCGGACTTTCAGTGTCCGTGGGAGATAGATACATTGCTGATGTTTCGAGCCTAAGTCTTTCTTCAAGGAATAGGCAAAACCCCCCCAGGAATTCTCAGAATACAGTCAATGCTGGCTGGAGGAGGGTCCAAACCAACAAAAGGATATGATAAGGGGAGAGGTGAGAATGGATTATGTATGTGTGAGACAGGGAAAAGGGAAAGAGACAGAGCTGGGGGAAGGTGACAGGGGAAGAAGTGAGGTGGGTTGGGGGGGGGGGAAAGTGGTTTAACATATGCGAGCAAAATCAATATTAATGGCTCTGGAAGGTGAGGTGTTGTTCATCCAAATTGCAGGTGGTCTCAGTCTGGCAGTGATCGAAACCATGGACAGACATGTCATCAAAGGAATGGGATGGGGAATTGTAATAGATGGCCACTGGGAGATCCATGCTGTTGTGGTGGGCAGAGCTGCTATTTCCCATTGGAGTATCAGAGTTGTCATGACCAGGTTGAGGAACAGCTTCTTCCTACAGGCAGTGAGAAAGCTGAACAACCAAAGAAACTACTCACAGTAACCGACAGAGACACTCATATTTCCAACATAATATTTATTTATTGGTATATATGAATACTTGTCCTGCATATGTGTTGTATCTGGTTGTGAGTCTGTGTGTTTTGCACTGGGGACTGGAGAACACTGATTTGTCAGGTTGCACTTGTGCAATAATAAACTTAACCTGATAAATGCAGTAGGGCTCAGGTCCCAAATGTTGGTTACCTCTTCCTTCCTATAGATGCTGCGTGACCTGCTGAGTTTCTCCAGCACTTTTATGTATTGCACTACAGTCACAGCATCTGAAGACATTCCTGTTAAATTTATGTTCAAACCCTGCTTCCGACCAAACTCTCGTGCAGCACACAGAGACTCTGCTGGACTCCGCTGCTGCTGTCTTTCAGATGAAGCTCAATACAAGATCCATCTGTTCCTTCAGGTGGATATAAAGGTCCAGTCATGCTGTTTTCAAAGGAGAGCAGAGGGGTGTCCCCAGTGCTCTCGCCACTATTCAATACCCAACAGAAAGCATCTTGAGCCTTTTGCCCAATTCAATCAGATCTTCACTGATATTTGTGCCTTGGCTTAGTTTATCCTCCTTGGTTTTCATATCTTGTTATATTCTAAGCCAGCCAGTCTCAATGGACACCCTGGGGACCACAGCACATTTAGGTCGAGGGGCACAGACTGAAATCATAAAATATTTATATAGTCAGTAGAAAAAAAAACTTTAAATTGACTGCTTCACAGGGAAAGGGGCCATAGCTGATTAAAGATTGAGAATGGCTGTAGTCTAAGTTTACAAGACTCCAACAACTTGAATTTAACATTTTCAATTGACCTCTCCCCTGCCTCTCCCACCCTTGAGAGCTTTTTTGTTTAGAGATGGGGAGTAGCATCGAAATTTCCACACCTCGCAAGCCTTTTCTGGACAATGAACTCTATGTTCATCTATTGACCTCGGTATGTGGTTCACTGATACTAACTTCAAACTGAAGTGGCTGAACAATAGCAGTCTATTTGACCTCAAAAGGCATCACAGACCTCGCTCTTTCTGTAAAGATGTCTGCCCTTTTTAGAAGTAAAAAGGTTGATTGGCACATCTGATGAAGAACAGTGAAGACTCCTATGGTGCCCTCCACCACAGCTGTCCCTCATTCAACTACTGCTAATAAGGTCACTATCACCTGACTTGCTCTGGATTCCTTGTTTGCTGACACAAGAAAAATGATGGCAGAAGCACTTTATTGTAAAGTGCTTTGAAGAGTGCTTTAAAATTCCCAGTTTTTATTTTTTTCCCAACCTCGCGGTTGCCAAGGACACCTGCCACATAGAAAACCAGCCATCTGCAATGTATGATTGCACACAATGCATCCACAACGTAGACCTGCTATTTTCAACAGGGCTATACAGATCCCACATTTAAAGAGGGAGCATGGACTTAAATCCTAAATTTTTTTATGTAGTCAGCAAGAAGAAACCAACTAAATGTCTGCTTCACAGGGAAGGGAGCCCTTAAACTTTCACTAGAGTCCAAAGAGAGCCCATGGTCAAAAGTCCAGCCATTCTCAACCTTTTCTCAGCTCAGGCCCTCCTCAGACTCTGCATGGTTTATGGGCACACTTCCCTGTGAAGCAGTCAAGTTTTGGTTTCTTCTGCACTTCTTTCCTTCTGGGCACATAAAGATAAACCATAAAAAATATTTTTCATCACCCAAGGTGAAAAGAAAACAAGGCATTTATTTGAAGGTGCTGCGGGGTCCATGTTGAGAATGGTTGATCTAGACTGTAGTAGAGCCTCGTAACATGAACAAGCAGACTGACAATATGGGAATATTAATTATTTTGCTCAATCAGACCAATGTTGTCCGCATGCCTTGTTTAAATGTTCAAACATCTGGTGCAATAGTTAATAGCATGAAAAGAGAAATTCAGCTTTCCCAAGGATAATGACAACAAAGTTTAAACATAGCTGCTTTACATCAACATCTGTTTTTCCTGCATTGAAGATGCTTTCATTCAATATCACTTTTGTGCCTTTTATTTATTCTTATTTATGAACATTTTTGCCTTAGCTGCAGGGACACTTTATGTATTGAATCAGTCACTTAACAGTTGCTTCACCAGATGGTACAAAAGTATTATGTTTCACATGTATTCTCACAAGTAACTTTTCCATTAAAACCCCATTTTGTCAAACAAATATCAGTTTGTCTGCATTTATGCTTCTGGAAAATGCAACTAATTTTAAGGAAATAAGCTTGCCTTTTGGAATTCTCACCCTTAATTTGAAATCTCAATCTCCCTTCTCTGAAACTTGCTTCTGTGACAAAACTTTTGGTCATCTCATCCAAATGCTCCTTTTAAATGAGACATGGGAACAGAATTAGGCCATTCAGCCCATTGCATCTGCTCTGCCATTCAAATCATGGCTGATGTACTTTTCCTTTCAACTCCATTCTCCAGCCTTCTTTTGAGACTCTTACAAATTAAGAACCTATTGATCTCCACTTTAAATAACCCAACGATTTCCTCAACACCCATCTGTGGCAACAAATTCCACAAATTCACCACCCTCTGGCTGAAGAAACTTTCTCTCATCTCCAATGTAAAGGGGCGTCCTTTTATTCTAATACTGAGCCCTCTGGTCCCAGACTTTCCCTCTACTTGAAACATCTTCTCCGTGTCCACTTTATCTATTCTAGCCCTTTCGATATTCAGAAAGTTTCAATGAGATCCTCCCTCATTGTTCTAAACTCCAGTGAGTACAGGTCTGGAGCCATCAAACACTCCTCATAAATTAACCCTCCCATCCCTGGGATTATTCCCATAAACCTTCCCTTGGCTCTCTCCAACACCAGCATATCCTTTGTTAGATTATAGGTTCCAAAACTGCTTTCAATACTCCAAATATGGACTGACCAATGCTTTGTGAAGCTTCAGCATTATTATCTTTGCCTTTAAATTCTACTTCTCTTGAAATGAATATAAACGTTGCATTTGCGTTTCTTACCTGCAGGTTAACCTTTAGGGAATCCTGCGCTAGGATTGTTAATGAGCTCCCTTTAAACCTCTTTCTGAATTCTCTCCCCATTGAGAAAATAGCCTTCCTTTTACCAAAGTGTATGACTATACACTTCCCTACGCTATATTTCATCTGCCATTTCTTTGCCCATTCTCCCAACCTGTTCAAGACCTTCTGCAGACTCCCTACTTCCTCAACACTACCCATCCTTCCTATCTTCATATCTACAAACCCATCAATTCTGACATCTAAATCATTTACGTACACCATGAAAAGTAATGGACCCTATATCGACCCCTGTGGAATATCACTGGTTGCTGGCAGCCAGACAAAAAAGGCCCCTTTATCCCCACTCTTTGTCTTCTGCCAGTCAATCTATCCATGCTAATACCTTTTGCGTAATACCTTGGGCTCCTGCTTTGTTTAGCAGCCTTATGTGTGGCACTTTGATGAACATCCACTGACTCTTTTGTCTGTCCTGCTCCTTACTTCCTCAAAGAATTCCAACAGATTTATCACCAAATCATTAATTGCTTTTTCCCTAGTGGGCTCAACCACAAACTGCTCTGAAAGCTATCTCATAGGCATTTGACAAATTCCTTCTCTTGGCATCCAGTGCCAACTTGATTTTCCCCATCTATCTGCATATTGAAGTCCTCCATGACCAGTGTAACCTTGTCTTTTTTACATCCTTTCTCTAACCTGGCTGCTATTTGGTCGTTGTGTGTAATTCTTATCAAGGTCTTTTTAACCTTGCATTTTTTTAAATTAAAATTTTTAAATTTAGACATACAGTCCGTTAACAGGTCATTTCAGCCAATGAGTCCATGCTAATCTACACCCAATTGAATGGTGGGAGGAAACCAGAGCCCCCAAGGAAAGCCCATGCAGACATGGGGAGAAAGTACTGTTATGGGGTATATTATATTTTATGTTATCTATAAATGTCTTTAAAAAAGATAGATTGTGTGTGGGGGGTGGGGGTTTAGTGTGTAGATCACTTCACAAACAGAAGGCCCTTTCAGGTGGGCTGAACACCTCAGTGTAAAGCCACATATTCTCCCCCAATACGGCTAAAGACATACTCAACTGAATGCTCCGAAAGCGCCTCCGAGGAGCCGACACTAATCCTCCTCAGGGAGGGATAATTGGTGGATTGCCAGGCTCCGCCGTAGCTTCTGAATGTGCAGCCGCTCTAAGCGGATGCCTGGGGGCGAGCTGATGACTCTATCAGCCGGCGACCTAACTCCCTGCTGCCTGTCAGCCCCCCACCACATGACCTGCCAGACACACTCCCTGCTGCCTGAGAGCCACCCCCGTCCTGCTGCCTGAAGCCTCCCTCCCTGCTGCCCGACAGCTGCTCTCCCCGCTGCCTGACAGACCCTACCCTACTGGGGAGGAGAGGTTGGCGGTACGTTGGGGCAGGGGCAGCCGGGGTGGTGGGGGGGGAACATCGGGGCAGGGGCAGCCGGCGGGGGATATTGGGGAGTGGTTGGTGCGGGCTGTCACAGTCCGGCTGGCTGCTCTCTGCAGCTCAAAATGTGACATAGTAATGGCGGTCTTCCCTACCCATAATCACCCAATTATCTGGAACTGTGTGGGCAGTTCCACCTGCGTGGGGAATTATGGGCATTGCTATGGCGCATATTTATGATGGGTGGCGCTACGGCACCAGTTTCCCCACCTCCATCTGATTTGGAGGCATTTAGAGGCCTGAAAGGTGAGTCTGCAGGTTAAGATCTGCTCCTGCCACCACCTTCGAGGCAGAGGGTCCACTTGAAAGAGCCTTGTAACACCACAAAAGAGATCTCATTTAAAACGCAAGAGCTATGGAAAGAGAGACATAATTTCCACAGTGACTTTGAAGAAACTTTCAAGAATGCCTATGAGACTTCACAAGTAGGTGTTAATTGGACTGATGTTGTGGAGTAAATGGACTATTATGTTTAAAACAATGCTAGAGATGGCCAGGCTCAAGAAACTGATTCTGGTACCGGAAATCTGTCTGGTTGCAGTTTGCTGTTCTAAGAGGGGTCGTGTGGGGGCTGATATAGGGCTGTGAGGAGAGCACGGGGGAGTGGGATCAGTGTGGGGACTGATACAGGGCTGTGGGGAGAGCACGGGGCAGTGGGATCAGTGTGGGGACTGATACAGAGCTGTGGGGAGAGCACGGGGCAGTGGGATCAGTGTGGGGACTGATACAGGGCTGTGGGGAGAGCACGGGGGAGTGGGATCAGTGTGGGGACTGATACAGGGCTGTGGTGAGAGCACGGGGGAGTGGGATCAGTGTGGGGACTGATACAGGGCTGTGGGGAGAGCACGGGGGAGTGGGATCAGTGTGGGGACTGATACAGGGCTGTGGGGAGAGCACGGGGCAGTGGGATCAGTGTGGGGACTGATACAGGGCTGTGGGGAGAGCACGGGGGAGTGGGATCAGTGTGGGGACTGATACAGGGCTGTGGTGAGAGCACGGGGGAGTGGGATCAGTTTGGGGACTGATACAGGGCTGTGGGGAGAGCACGGGGGAGTGGGATCAGTGTGGGGACTGATACAGGGCTGTGGGGAGAGCACGGGGCAGTGGGATCAGTGTGGGCACGTCCCACGCTGGCCGCCCCAATGCTGGCAGCCAGCCATCCCAAATCTGACAGCTCGAAGGGATAGGAACAGGAGTGTGTTCTGAGGCACATCCCGTGAAGCTGTCCCTTTCAGATGGCCAGCGGTGCGTTTTCAATGCTGCTGCTGAACGACCCTTCCACAGGTCTGAATCCGCTTCTGCAGGCGCATTCTTGGCGGAAAATGCACCTGAAGAAGCCTAGAGAAAGAGAAAGAGAAAAACGTGATTCTTTGGAGAGAGAGGGAGAAAATTCAGTTTGAGAGTTCAGCAAGAGCAGCTGGGACTGGAACATGGCAAGCTGGCAGGCTTGTTAAAACCCCATTTTGAAGATGGGTTGTGAGTTCTGAGTTCAGCCTGTTCAAAACATTTGTAGTCCTTACAAGAGGAAATAGCTGGCTAGAGGGTTTCACCTGAAATAATAGAAACAAGTGGAACTCTGTGGTGACCTGGAAGAAGAGGTTATCATTTGGAAAACCCATGATGGGGCAAGTTTCTTCAGCAAGACACTGAAGTGACTGTTTGGAGGAAATCAGTTGTGTGTGTCCAACGAGCAACAAATCTCTCTCTGAATCCAACAAGAACCTTCCTGAGTGGTAACCATTTACCTTTAAACACCAGAGCTTGGTGAAAATTCATAAATGTTAAATTCTGTACACAGTATAAGAATTGCCTGATACCAATGAACTTGGAGAAGTGAGATTGGACTGTGAATCTAAGAACTTTCCTGAACATATACACATTACACATACGTGCACTTAGAACTAGAAGGGGGGGTTAAGTTAAGTTAATAGTAATAAGTTAAAGTTTGATCCTGTTTTTATGTTTAAAGAAAATTAAAGGCAACTTTTGTTTAAGTAACCATTTGTCTTGGTGAATTTCTATTGCTGCTGAGTTTTGGGAACCTGTGGACTTGTAACAGTACAAACACCTTACAGACAGCACAGGATTTGAACCCTGGTCCCAATCGCTGGCGCTGTAAAGATGATGCCCTAACTGTGCCGCCCTTCTCAACTTTACCCACAAGGATTCTACCTCCTCTGATCCTATGTCCCTTCTCGATGAAGAATTGATTTCATATTTTACCAACAGAGCCAGCCCACCCCTTCTGTCCACCTGCCTCTCTTTTCAATTGGATAAAACATGAAAGCCTGCGGATGCAGTGATCGAAGTTAAAAACACAATGCTGGAAAAACTCCACAGGCCAAGCAGCACACTTTATATATCAAATATATACAACTATGGTAGTCTTCAGCTGATCCCAGAGGGTTTCAGGGGACGAGTCCGTGAGGCGGATTGCATCCTCGAGCTTTGCTTTGAGGTTTGCCTGGAAGTTTCCTCTCACATCGTCTGACTGCAGGTTTCCAACATTGAACCTCTTTCTGGGGGCTTTACTGTTCCTGGACTTTGGCTTCAAGTGAAGGTTGAGCTTGCAGCGAACCAGCCGGTGGTCAGTGTGGCATTCCGCGTTGGGCATGACCCTGGTGTGGAGCACATCTCGTTTGCCTCTTTCTCGCACCAGGACGTAGTCCAGGAGGTGCCAGTGTTTGGATCGGGGATGCATCCAGGTAGTCTTTAGGCTGTCCCTCTGCTGAAAAAGGGTGTTTGTAATGACAAGCCACTGTTCTGCGCAGAGCTCCAACAGGAGGCGCCCATTGTCATTGCACTTGCCGACACCATGCTTGCCCAGGATTCCTGGCCAGGTTTCTGAGTCTTTGCTGACGCAAGCGTTGAAGTCGCCAAGGATGACAATCCACTGAAGAGGTACTGGGCTTCTCCTCCAGGAAAAACAAGGACTGGTTCAACGAAAACAGCCAGGAAATCCAGGAGCTGCAGGCAAAGAAGCGAGCTGCCCACCAGGCTCACCTTACAAAGCCGTCCTGGCCAGAGAAGAAACAAGCCTTCCGTCGCGCATGCAGCCATCTTCAGCGCAAACTCCGGGAGATCCAAAATGAGTGGTGGACTAGCCTCGCCAAACGAACCCAGCTCAGCGCGGACATTGGCGACTTCAGGGATTTTTACGAGGCTCTAAAGGCTGTGTACGGCCCCTCACCCCAAGTCCAAAGCCCGCTGCGCAGCTCAGACGGCAAAGTCCTCCTCAGCGACAAGATCTCCATCCTCAACCGATGGTCAGAACACTTCCAATCTCTTTTCAGTGCCAACCGCTCAGTCCAAGAATCCGTTCTGCTCCAGCTCCCTCAACAGCCCTTAAGGCTAGAGCTGGATGAGGTCCTCACCCGGGAAGAGACATATAAGGCAATTGAACAACTGAAAAGTGGCAAAGCACCAGGTATGGATGGAATCCCCCCAGAGGTCTGGAAGGCTGGTGGCAAAACTCTGCATGCCAAACTGCATGAGTTTTTCAAGCTCTGCTGGGACCAAGGAAAGCTGCCTCAGGACCTTCGTGATGCCATCATCATCACCCAAAAACAAAGGCGAGAAATCAGACTGCTCAAACTACAGGGGAATCACGCTGCTCTCCATTCCAGGCAAAATCTTTGCTAGGATTCTCCTAAATAAAATTATACCTAGTGTCGCCGAGAATGTTCTCCCAGAATGACAGTGCGGCTTTCGCGCAAACAGCGGAACTACTGACATGGTCTTTGCCCTCAGGCAGCTCCAAGAAAAGTGCAGAGAACAAAACAAAGGACTCTACATCACCTTTGTTGACCTCACCAAAACCTTCGACACTGTGAGTAGGAAAGGGCTTTGGCAAATACTAGAGAGCCTCGGATGCCCTCCAAAGTTCCTCAACATGGTTATCCAACTGCACGAAAACCAACAAGGTCGGGTCAGACACAGCAATGAGCTCTCTGAACCCTTCTCCATTAACAATGGCATGAAGAAAGGCTACGTTCTCGCACCAACCCTCTTTTCAATCTTCTTCAGCATGATGCTGAACCAAGCCATGAAAGACCTCAACAATGAAGACACTGTTTACATCCGGAACCGCACGGATGGCAGTCTCTTCAATCTGAGGCGCCTGCAAGCTCACACCAAGACACAAGAGCAACTTGTCCGTGAACTACTCTTTGCAGACGATGCCGCTTTAGTTGCCCATTCAGAGCCAGCTCTTCAGCGCTTGACGTCCTGTTTTGCGGAAACTGCCAAAATGTTTGTCCTGGAAGTCAGCCTGAAGAAAACTGAGGTCCTCCATCAGCCAGCTCCCCGCCATGACTACCAGCCCACATCTCCATCGGGCACACAAAACTCAAAACGGTCAACTAGTTTACCTATCTCGGCTGCACCATTTCATCGGATGCAAGGATCGACAACGAGATAGACAACAGACTCGCCAAGGCAAATAGCGCCTTTGGAAGACTACACAAAAGAGTCTGGAAAAACAACCAACTGAAAAACCTCACAAAGATAAGCGTATACAGAGCCGTTGTCATACCCTCACTCCTGTTCGTCTCCGAATCATGGGTCCTCTACCAGCATCACCTACAGCTCCTAGAACACTTCCACCAGCGTTGTCTCCGCTCCATCCTCAACATTCATTGGAGCGACTTCATCCCTAACATCGAAGTACTCGAGATGGCAGAGGCTGATAGCATCGAATCCATGCTGCTGAAGATCCAACTGCGCTGGGTAGGTCACGTCTCCAGAATGGAGGACCATTGCCTTCCCAAGATCGTGTTATATGGCGAGCTCTCCACTGGCCACCGTGACAGAGGTGCACCAAAGAAGAGGTACAAGGACTGCCTAAAGAAATCCCTTGGTGCCTGCCACATTGACCACCGCCAGTGGGCTGATATCGCCTTAAACCGTGCATCTTGGCACCTCACAGTTTGGCGGGCAGCAACCTCCTTTGAAGAAGACTGCAGAGCCCACCTCACTGACAGAAGACAAAGGAGGAAAAACCCAACACCCAACCCCAACCAACCAATTTTCCCCTGCAACCGCTGCAACCGTGTCTGCCTGTCCCGCATCGGACTTGTCAGCCACAAACGAGCCTGCAGCTGACGTGGACATTTACCCCCTCCATAAATCTTCGTCCACTAAGCCAAGCCAAAGAAAGATATACAACTATATAAACTATGAAGTATATGTAAACTATATAGAGTACACTGTTTGACCTGCTGAGTTTCTCCAGCATTTGTGGTTTTACTGCCTTTCAATGCGTTGTATCCTTGGATGTTCTTTTATCCACCCCCAAATCTCTCCATTATTTCAATGCTGTTTGTGGGATCTTGCTATGCTTCCTTCATTGCAATGATTCGGAAGTACTTGACACTTTGGAGCATCCTGAGGTGTTGGAATATAACCCTCTCCCCTTTTGACTGCTAGTAATTAAATTGGAATGGGATGATATGTCAGCAATTTTTCAAATCAAGAGACAGTCTACTGTTAAAACTGGCTGCAGCCTTCATTTTATTTTACATCAGGTTTTACAAAATTCAGAGTGTTAATCTTGTACAGCAATATTTTTGAAAGATAATGTGTGGCAGAAAAGCTGTGATACACATTTAGAAGGTTGTCAAAAAAGTTTTAAGGCGTCTGGACCAGTGGCTGTATTCACAAGACGTGTCTAAGCCTTGGAAATGGGCTGAAACTGGAGCCACCTCCCTGTCCCCTGTTCCTCGCTGCTTATCCCCACCTTTAGCCTGCTATGAGTGGTTCCAGGGGCAGATGAGTTTCTTCACTCTGGACACCGGTGGCCTGCACAGGGGTCAATTGAGGCTGATCACTGGCACCTCCCCTGCTCATTTTCTGAGTGGCATCGGTGGGATTTGGTCGCCACCAACTGGTGGTATCCCTCCATCGCACTCTCCCGATGGAAATAAATTGCCGTCACCTCATCGTCACTGAGCCTACTTTCTGGCACTTTCCTCTCCATCAGTTCTGTGGGAGCACTTTAACCAGCCAGGTTGCCTTAATCCCTGAAAGGGCCTTTCTATCTCTTTATCAAGGGCCTGTAAAAATGGTCACCTTTGCCACCAATGCCACATTCCAAAAAACAGGCCAGCTACCTTTCGGCTATGCAAGCTGGGATAGGGTTTATTCTAGGGTGCCCCGAGAGGAAAGGTTCAGCATCCAAAAGTGTTGTTGCAAAAAAATCCAAGAACTAAAAGAGCACTTCTTGAGAGATTTCCTTTGGTGTCTGATGAACTCAGTGACATTAAAGGGAAATGATTACCAATGGCCCCAGCTGGAACCTAATCCAACAAACTTCTGCTCTTCACTCAACCAAGGCTTGTCAAAGGCTACATTTTTTTAAAAACTGGTCCCCAGACTTGGATTGTGTGGATCTTCCTGCACTAATAAGAGGGCAAACATCTACCACCTGCCAGATTAAAGACACGTTTCCATTTAATAGCTAGTAACCAGACTCCTCAACGGAAATGGTGGAGTGACTATTAGATCTTCCTGGTAATACAAAAAAAACATCAAGACCATCCCCACCCCAGATAGCTTATAAATGTTAAACAGCACAAAGACCACTAGACCTAAAGACATGGATACAAATCATTGTCAGGATATCACAAATAGGCTGACACCAAAACCTTCTCACCCAACTTTGCTCCTGCTCATGTTTCACCCTGTGTCACCTCCCTGGTTACTCTCCCAATGCATGGAGGATTAAGTACCCCACAATTCAGACCACAACGTCACAGGGCCACTCCCACTACAAAATGGCAATCATTTACCCCAAAAATGCAACAGGGAAAAATGATCCCTGCTCCTCCCCCAAAAAATTGTGGGATAGAGAATTAATGGCGCTTGGATATCTTGAAGGTTATCTCTCTTACAAAGTACCTTGTATCACCTCAACAGTAAGCACCTCAGAACAATGAGGATTACTGTTGCATTGGGTTGCAGTCAAAGAAAAGCCAATAAGTTGAGACCTGTTGACAAAAGAAGATTTCAGGCCACTTTTAGACTGGGGGCACATTCTGTGAGGTACCAAAATAGGTACCAAAACCTATTTATGGTGAATGGAATCTGAAGAAGGGCACACTATAGCCAAAATCATCAAACAGGTCATCAGCACCAACACTGGTTCTGACCAGATAACTCAATAATTATAGAAAGAATGAGGTACGGGCCCAATGATTTCAGTTGGACTTGTACTCCCACCGGATGTCCCATGACTGAATCATTCTGCTCCTTCAAAAATAATCAACATTATGTACAAACAGCCCACAGTCAGAACACTCAGGAAAGCAAGTACAGAATTTCAAACACAAAGAGAACGCAAACTGTTTTCTGGCACCCGAGAATGCTCCCAACCATCTCGTGGATCTTGGTGCCACAGCTGGTTTGATGGCCTTGCCTGTGTCCACATCTTCCTGGTGGTCAGATGAACACCACAAAACACCAGTTGGAATCGGAAGATGTGCAGCAGTCTTTGCAATCCAGCCGTCCAGAATCAGCGTGGGCAGACTTCGTTGACAAAATTGCAATTGCTTCTTTCCAATTGGACAGTGGAAACACACACAGGGCCCAATTTGCTCACCTGACTGGCTAAAAAAAACTGCAGCTACACAGGGATCAATAGCACCACCCTCCACCCTTATTTCTCTTGACCTGAGCTATTGCAGATACCACCTCCTTGTAAATTTTAAACATTCCTCTTTCCAAGGGCATCTTTGCAGGGGGAAGGACTGCTTTGTGAATACAGCCAGTCATTATGGACATCCAACATCAGAGGGCGCCAGTATCCCTGTCTAATCCTAAAAAATTCTCTGGGCTCTGTGAAGTTTCAATGAAATTTACAACTGGTTACCACTGAAGTTTCACTACAATCCTCTTGTACTTCATTTTTTCTCTCTCTCTCTCTCTCTTTGTGCCTCTTGGAGCATTCTTATTGTTTGACAAAATTCCCAAACGTGCCTGCTTTTGACAGTTGGTTGCAGACTGAGTCCATGCCCCTTGTTTTCTGCACCCCGGTTCCTTTATGACCAGGATGTCCCCTGTTTATTCTGACCTGGAGAGGAAAAGAAACTGCAGTCAATTCCATTTGCATCCAAAAGAAGAGATTAGTTCAGTTTTATAAAGGCTTGTGATAAATGCAAAAAATTCAGCAGGTGTCCATTGGAGGCAAAGATACATAACCAATGTTTCGGGCCTGAGTCCTTTGTCAAGGTATATGACGAAGGTTTCAACGTTGCCTCTGGGGAGACTGCATCAAATCTGGTTTAACATATCACTGATGATTCAATGGCATGATGAGCCCATCCTGTTGAATATTCTTTGCCATAACATATAATTTATGACCAGTATAAATAATCATACAGCACAGAACCAAGACAGTGGCCTAACTTGTCCATGCCATCAGGTCGCCTGTTAATATGTCCCCTTTGCCTGCAACTGGCCCATATCCTTTTAACCCTTTCCCAGAAATGTACTTGTCCAAGAGTTTTTAAAATGTTGCAATTATACTCACCTCCTCTGGCAGCACATTCCATACAACTTGCACCCTCCCCCCGCCCACACACCTTGGATCTGCGTTCTTTTGCATTACCCTGGGAAAAAGACCATATTCACCTTAACTATGCTTCTCGAGATTTAATAAGGTCACCCTGAACATCTCAAAATTCAAACACTCCTGTTCTGAAAAATAAAAATCTAGGAACTGCAGTCCCAATTGATAAATGTGCAAGGAAAATTAATGGGGTACACAAAATGTTTCAGATAAACAGTAATTATTGGGAATACTCAGCAGGTCATTTGGCCCCTTTTAAGATGTACAGAATAACATTTCAGATTCAGCTTTATTGTCAGAGTTCGCACGTGACATCACATACAACTCTGAGATTCTTCTTCCTGTGGGTGCAGCAGATTTATCACTGATTGGTAGTGCAAAAAAAACCCTGTACATAGCATGTACATATAAACAAATAAAGAATTGTCAACAGATAACGAATGTAAATAAACTGTGCAATAAGGAAACAGAATTTATTTTCAAGAATGTCATGCGTTTTGGGGTTTTGTGACAGCATAATAATGCAGACATACATATTGTAACCATCTTATGACACTACTATAAAAATAAAATAATAATAATAATGACAATGACAGGGCATGAAAAATAAGGCAATGTCTTTGGTTCATTTCTCATTCAGGAATCTGATGGCAACAGGGAAGAAGCTGTCCTTGTGCCACTGAGTGCTCGTCTTTAGGCTCCTGTACCTTTTCCTGATGGTAGCAGAATGAAGAGGGGATGGCCTAGTTGGTGGGGTCTTTGAGGATGGAGGCTGCTTTTTTCAGACATTGCCTCATGTATGGAGTGAAATCTGGTGCCTGTGATGTTGCAGCCTGAGTTAACAACCCTCTGGAGTTTATTCAGAGAGAATAAAAAAAGAAAATCAATAAAGTTCACAATTAAAAGTCCTTAAATGAGTTTCTGATTGAGTTTGTCATTGAGGAGTCTGATGGTGGAGGGGAAGCAGTTGATCCTGAACCTGGTGGTGCGGGTCTTGTGGCACCTAAATCTCTTTCCTAATGGCAACAGCGAGAAATGAGCATGTGCGGTGGTGAGGGTCTTTGATGATTGCTGCTGCTCTCTGATGGTAGTGCTCCCTGGAGATGTTCTCAATAGTGGGGAGGGGTTTGCCTGTGATGTCCTGGGCTGTGTCCACTACCTTTTGTAGAGCTTTACGCTCAATGATATTGGTGTCCCCATACCAGACTGTAATTCAGCCGGTCAGCACATTTTCCACACCACACCTCTGTAGAAATTTGCCAGGTTTTCTGGTGTCATACCAAACTTCCGCAAACTCCTGAGGATGTAGAGGCACTGACGTGCCTTCTTCATGATGCCATTGGTGTGTTGGGTCCAGGAAAGATCCTCTGAGATAGTGACTCCCATAAACTTAAATTTGCTCACCCTCTCCACCTCTGATCCCCCAATGATCACTGGATTGTATATGTATATCTCTGGCTTTCCTTTCCTATTCAATAATCAGCTCCTTAGTTTTGGTGACATTGAGTGCAAGTTTGTTGTTGGTGCACCATTCAGCCAAGTTTTCAATCTCCATCCTGTATTCTGACTCATCCCCTTCCTTTATACAACCTACTACTGTGGAGTCTTCAGCAAATTTGTAATGGTGTTATTGTCGTATGGAGTCACACAATCATAGGTGTAAAATGAGTAGAGCAGGGGGCAAAAAACAAAACCCTGTGGTGCTCTGGTATTATTGGAGATTGTGGAGGAGATGTTCTTGCCAATTTTCACTGATTGTGGTCTGGCGGTGGAAATCCATAATCCAGATACATAGTGGGGTGTTGAGGCCCAGGACTTGGAGTTTTCTGATCAGTTTTGAGGGGATGATGGTGTTAAATGGGGAATTGCAGTTGATAAAGAGCATCCTGATGTAAAGTTAATTCTGTTTCTCCTTCCATAGTTGCTTCCCACCTTACCTTGATGAGTAACTCCCTTGGTTTTGGATCTACCTTTTAGATTTCCAGCACTGTTTCTATTTTTAATTTTTCTCAACTTCCCTGAGATTTTCCTTCTTGGAGGTTGTTTGAAGCCATGCTAAAGTTGACACTTTCTAATCCTTGTTAATTGAGGTCCATTGCAGGAGGCGGGCAAATTTATCTGATACGTCAAATGTAAAATAGAGCTCACACAACTCCTTTTGCAGTGCCTTTGACAAGACACGTCACATCAATGTTTTTTTTGTTTTTTTTAAAATTTTTTATTTTTCACACCATAAATCACATTAGCCATGATATACACTATTTCTTTTTCACACATATACAGTGACTTTTTCGCCCCCCACCCCTCCCTCCTCCCAAGCCACCCCCCCACCCCCCCCCTCTCATCCATTTTAGGTATACAATCTAGGTTGCATTAAGCCAGTCAGACAATGTTGTCATTCAACAAAAATACACCAGAAATTCTACTGAGTCCATTCTTTTCTTTCCTTCTCCTTCCATCAACTTAGGTAATGTTTGTCCCCGGTAGGTTTTTGCTATTGTATTTAATGTAAGGCTCCCATACTTGTTCGAATATTTCAATATTATTTCTTAACCTTTCTGTTATTTTTTCTAATGGAATACATTTATTCATTTAAATTTAGTAGTTTCTTCCTTTTAATTTGGTTATGTATTCCATTAATATTTAAAGTCATATAGTTCAGCGTAGCCATTTTATATTTTGTTTATCTTCTCTTTCCGTTTTTCCATCATTACCTTTCCTCCTTTTCCATTTCTGTTTTCTTATTTTCAACTCTTTATAAGACAACATTCCTACAACATCCAACATTTTCCTTATTCTCCTATTTATATCTTCTTTATCCCCAATCTCCCCTTCCCCTCCTGAGTTGTCCTTTATCCCTTGTCGGACAGCCACATCTCCCCTCTCCATTTGCATTTGCGAATCCACTCGCAAGCGTCAACTGATTTTGCAGTGACCGCTATTTCCCCCCACCCAGCGCCCCCCAGAAAAGATTTCACTTTTCATATGTCACAAAGGTCACTCTTTTAATTCCCTCCTTATTCTCTCTATTCCATTACCTTCCCTTATTAATTCTTGTCTATACTATCTATATTTTCCTCTAAGTACAGATACATTCACGTATGCACATTGTCTCTATTCACTCTTATACCTCTTTACCCGCATACATATCAATTGTGATCATTTTTACTCTCATTACCCGTCTTCATCCCTCAGTCTATTTTTGTCTTTACCCACATACATATCAATCGTGATCATTTTTACTCTCATTACCCGTCTTCATCCCTCAGTCTATTTTTGTAATTGTTCTGCAAATTTTCGTGCTTCTTCTGGATCCGAGAATAGTCTGTTTTGTTGTCCTGGAATAAATATTTTCAATACCGCTGGATGCTTTAGTATAAATTTATACCCTTTCTTCCATAAAATCGCCTTTGCTGTATTGAACTCTTTTCTCTTCTTTAGGAGTTCAAAACTTATATCTGGATAAATGAAGATTTTTTGCCCTTTATATTCCAGTGGTTTGTTGCCCTCTCTTACTTTTTCCATTGTCTTCTCCAGTACCTTTTCTCTTGTAGTATATCTTAGGAATTTTACTACAATAGATCTTGGTTTTTGTTGTGGTTGTGGTTTAGAGGCCAATACTCTATGTGCCCTTTCTATTTCCATTTCTTGCTGTAGTTCTGGACATCCTAGGGTCTTAGGGATCCACTCTTTTATAAACTCCCTCATATTCTTGCCTTCTTCATCTTCCTTAAGGCCCACTATCTTTATGTTATTTCTTCTGTTATAATTTTCCATTGTATCTATTTTTTGAGCTAGTAGTTCTTGTGTTTCTTTAGTTTTTTTTATTAGATTCCTCCAATTTCTTTTTTAAGTCTTCTACCTCCATTTCTGCTACTACTGCCCGCTCTTCCATCTTGTCCATTTTCTTTCCCATTTCTGTTAAGGTCATATCTATTTTATTCATTTTCTCTTCTGTGTTGTTTATTCTTTTTCTTAAATCATTAAATTCCTGTGTTTGCCATTCTTTAAATGACTCCATGTATCCCTTAATAAGAGAAAGTACCTCCTTTATCTTGCCTTTCTTTTCTTCTTCTATTTCACTGTTCTCTTCCTCTTCTTCTTCCTCTGGGTTGGCCATCTGTTGTTTCTTTGTTGCCCTTTCCTTCTCTTTTACTTGTTTCTATTGTCTTCTGTGGTCTCTTCTTGCTGCAGGTGTTCTGCAGCTGTCGTTGCCGGCTGTGGAGATCGACTCCCCAGCTGGTCCCCCCTCCCGTCGGTGTGTTTTTTTTCATGCGCATCGTGCATGCGCAAGGAGTCGTGCATGCGCGGTTGTGCACTTTTACTCGGCTCAGCGAGCCATTTTTGTTAGTCCATTATTTACCGACCTGAGGGAGCGGGTTTCTCTCTCCGCAGCGGGCCTCTTCGGACAGGTAAGGCCTTCACCCTTTTCCTCCGTTGTCTTCTCTTCCTCTCTTCTTACCATTGATTTTGATTTTTCTTTTTTTGTCGCCATCTTCTTTCCACCTTTATACTCACTTTTCTGTAACTTTTATTTCTGTGCCTTTGTGTTTTCCTTTGTTTTTCCCGACTTTTCTGGAGAGGGCTGGAGTTCACCGTCCGGCCACTACTCCCTCACGTGACTCCTCCACGTCACATCAATGTTGACGGCAACATTTTACGTTAAACAAGAAAATGCAGACGCTGAGGTTGAATGAGATACTCAAGCATGTTGGAGAAACTCAGCAGATCACTCAACGACTGAAGGAATTAAAGGGTAACCAACATTTTGAGCCTGGGCCCTTCACCCACATCTGCAGGACAGGGACTGAGTGGAATTGCCGTGGACTTGACTTATACTTTGTATTCAACCCTTGACTGATCCCCACCACGCCAATAAATTTTCCTACGTAGGTCTAATAAAACTCAGGTACTAACTACAGTGAAATTCCATGCTGGAAAAACTCAGCTGGTCAAACAGTGTACTTTATATAGCAAAGATAAAGATACATAACCAATGGAGAGGGAAGGGAGTGGAAATCAGGAGGAAAGAAGTCATAGTGATATGGAAGAGAGGGAGAACGGGCAATGGTCTAGCAGACACCAGAGAAGTTGATGTTAATGCCATCTAGTTGGAGAGGGCCCAGATAGAATATTAGGTGTTGGTACTCCAATTTACAAGTGGTCTTGGTTTGACAGTACATGGAATGACGTGCCAGTGTGGGGAGTGGGGCACAGAATTGAAATGGTTGACCTCTAGGAGATCCCTGTCATTGATGCAGACAGAGTGAGGGTGCTCAGCGAAGCAATCTCCCAGTCTCTCAGTGCAGTGGCTGTTTGGTGAACTAGCCCTCAGGAGGTGGAACGTGAGGACCTGCTCTCCCAGGATCAACCTAATGTTCACTTCCAAATTTTTCTGATAATCTAAGGCAGCTGAAATAGTTAAAGAAAGAAAAAAATCATGAAATGTCATAAAAACATTTTACAAATATAAGCAGATTAAAAACATTAAAATAAAGAAACAAAAAAACCCCCGAATAATTTGCCTTTGCCACCTAGCTTGGCCAAACCCATTTGATGAAGGGAAGTATTAGATACTTTTTGCTCAACATAGCACCACTTCATACTGCACTCAGTGCTGAGTCCAGCAATGGAGTGTCTTCCATCCCTCATGCTGTTGCCCACAGATGTTGAAAGCCAAGAGCAGATTGTGGAAATTCCGAACGGGACTGCTAGTATTATCGGAGCACCATCCAGCCCATTAAAATGGGCCAATAACAGAGCAGCATTGAAGTCATAGTCACAGAAATGTGACCCAGAACGCTGAGTGGATGCCACAATTAGACCAATCAGAACACAGGAAAAGAAAGAAGTTGTGAATAGACAGATGAGGGTTACTTACCAGTGCTCCTGGATGGAATTCTGAAAGAGAAGTTAATTCATTTAGTCAATTTGTTATTCTGCAATCTTTTTGGAACATTCTAAAATAATTCCATTTATATTACTTGTGGTGAAACACAGTAGTGCAAGTGTGACCTCATTACACTGTACAGGCTGGCCCGCCTCCGATCTTGTAGCTCCTTCCCGTCGATTTCCAATAAAGGCTGATGGCCCTAGTCTCCTCCCTCCATACCAGCCTTTGATCTGAGCCAGCAGAATGTAGACACATGCCTGATGTTTCTGGATATTAAAGCCTTTAATCACTTGCTTCGTGTCTGCTTGTGGTTGTTGATCGCACCACAATAGTATCCGAGAGTTGACTGGTCTTCTTGCTCTTTGAGAGTCTCAATCTCCAGAAAAGGGTAATCATCTCCCATTTGTTATGGGCCAATGTGAACAGTATAAAATAGGAGCAGGGGTAGGCATCCAGCCCAATAGGCCTGCACTACCATTCAATGAGATCATGGCTGATGTAATGATGGGCTCATCTCCACCTACCTGCCTCTTCACCTTATCTCCTAATTCCCTTACTATGTAAAAATCTATCTAACCTCTTAATACCCTTACTATGTGAAATCTAACTAACCTTGTTTAAATTTTAAATTTACGTAGGTATCTCAGGAATCAACTTGGCGAACCTCCTCTGCACTGTTTCAAAAGCCAGTACACCCTTCCTCAAGTATGGAGATCAGAACTGCATGCAGTACTCCAGATGTGGCCTCACCAGTACCTTGTACAATTGCAACATAACCTCCTCAATTCATATTACCCGACTTTGACCATCTGAACAAAGTTAGTTGAATTGATCTTCACCATAAAGAATTCCTGTAAACAGCCTCATGGCAAGTTTATGGTTTGACACCAGACTTCAATAAAAACAATATGAACTATTTTGTCATTCCATGCATCGATGAAAAATAGAGCATGTCTCACAGATGATTAAAAGGATTTTATAGGAAGGAACAACATTTCCTCCAACCTCTGTCCATTTTGGAGATAATAAATCAAAACTATTTTCACAAGGGAGCTTGTTATTTTTTTGAAGTTTCTTTAAATTTTGGAAGTCTTGGTTTGAAATATTATACTGAAGTGAAACGCGGAAGTTTGCAGAAGCTGTGATTGTAGTAAAAACACAGAAATGTGGAGGAGCTCAGCAGGTTTTGCAGCGTCCATGGGAGGTAAAGATATATCTATCTCATTCCTTGAAGAAGGGTTCAGGCCTGAAATGTTGGTTATATATCTTTATGTCCTGTGGGTGCTGCCTGACATACTGAATTCTTCCAACATTTTTGTGTTTTTACAGTAAAACCTCTGATATCTGGCACCTATGGGGATTGGTAGGTGCTGGGTAAGTGTACTTTCCGGTTGCTTGAGACTTACTTTTACAATGCCTATAAATAATGCACATGCATTAAGAATTAACAGTTTGAAAGACAAAAAAAAATATACTGAAAGTGAACAAATTTCACTTGCATGAATATATAAACCTTAAAGCATTTTACTTTCTTTTTGTCACATTCTTTGAAAACATTAAACTATCATTGCATTTGCAGGACCCCCCTCCCCCCCCCACCTTCCACAGAGCCATCTGAAAGATGATTACAGATAATGATCCCCTCCTCCCTTACAGATAAAGCCTCTGACTTGGGCCAGTCTTACTAAGCAGGGATAAGGAGACACTTTAAGGAAGTCACCCCAATGGCGAGCGGCAGTGACGAGCTCTTTCTGGGCAACACCATTACTGCTTCCCCACAACTTTATTTAAACAGCTGCTCCGAGTAAAGCACGACCAAGGCACGCCACTGGCTGAATATTTGCTCCCATCTTCACCAAAGGTTAATGTGTTACTTTAGAGAACATTTAGTTTTACAATTTTAAACACGTATTTTTTACCTATTATTTTATTCTTATTTATTTTACATTTAAAAATTTATTTTCCTCTTTTCTTTTGCCGGTGCTTGAGGCTGACGGATGCCTGAATTCCAGATACCATTATTACTAACCTGCTTTTAATTGGACTTTACTAATTTGGGAATTTTGAAATATTGTAAGTTGACGTAAAATCATGAGAAAATCTGTTGGGGTGGTTTCAGTGATTGACTTTGGTGAGTGACTGTTACAACTGAGGAATCTTCCCCAATCCTCTTTCAACAGGAAAATATCACCACATCCATATACTTCCTTGTCTAACTGTGCATTAGCCATTGTTATTCATTTCAACATGAATGCAGGAGGTATGATCAGTAAGTTTGCATATGACACAAAAGTGGGTTGTGTTGTTGATAGTGAGGACAGTCACAGGTGAAATAATGACTTTGGTTGGTTGGCTGGCTGGGAAGAGCAAAGACAAATAAAAGAAATGCACTTTGGGAGGATTAACAAGGATTGGACAGACACAGTGGGATCGGGCATAAGGAAGAGCTGATAAAAGAGGGTTCTTGGTGTAGAGATCCAAGTATTCCCTGAAAGTGGCAGCATAAGGAAATAAGGTGGTGGGACATTTCCCTTCATTGGTTGAGGCACAGAATATTGTAACAGTGAGGTCAAAATACAACTTCATGAAACATTTTGTTCAGCTACAGTATGCAGTTCTACCACCGCCACAGGCATTGGACCTAAGATGGAGCTTCACGTTTACATTGAGAGACTGGAGGCTGGACTTGCGGAGGGAGGATCCTGATGGAGCCATGCAAAGTCATGAGGTGCAGAGAAGGGAGAAATGGAATTTTTTTTCCCTACAACAGAGGTGTCTAAAACTTAAAGGGCATTAGTTCATGGTCAGGCTAAAAGCTTTAGAGTACCTCTGAAGAGTAATTGTTTTGAAATCTAGAAAAACACAAACAGAGTGAGACAGGTGCCCTCACAACTGTTAAGCAGTATCTGGATGAAAAATGGCAATGCTGCAGGAGCTGCTGTTATGGCTGTGCTTCCACTGGTGTAGCCCCATGACAGTGGAGAACGGAGACACAGCACTGCTCTGAAGGATTCAACCGCCTGCTCCTTATACTGGCATCTCCGTTCAGGCTTTAAATGGTCTGTTAAAGGAGCCAAAGGTGTTTGTAAGATTATGGCGCCTGTGCTTGGTAGCAGTCACAGGGGTTGCACACTCTGGGAGAGCAGCAGACCTGTGCAGAAACGGGGAGAATGATTCCCCCCCCCCCAGTTGAGAACGAGAAGCATAGGAAATGCTATAGGATGGTGACCATGGCAGCTGACCAGTGAGGGCCTCACAGACTGAAGGATCCACACAGGCTGCTGGCTGTTGGCTACTTGCAGCCAGGGTCTGTGGACTGCTGGAGAATGGCTCATGGGAACCAGGTTTGGGAACTGGGATTCGTGGGGTTGCTGAGGGAATGAAGGGCTCCCGAGGGCCTCGGGCATTGAAGGCTTCCCCGTCGTAGTGGTGATTTGGACCTGGAGCTCGGGTTGCCGAGTCTGTGCTGCTGCAGAGATGGCGGGAGCGCTGGTGGAGCATCCACGGGCACTCAGTGACTCTGAACGGACTCTCTTTTGGTTCTCTTTCTCTCTTACTGTAAGGGGCAGCAGGCAACACTAATAATGACTTTTTGTATTTTTTCTTTCTTTGGCTTGGCTTCGCGGACGAAGATTTATGGAGGGGGTAAAAAGTCCACGTCAGCTGCAGGCTCGTTTGTGGCTGACAAGTCCGATGCGGGACAGGCAGACACGCTTGCAGCGGTTGCAGGGGAAAATTGGTTGGTTGGGGTTGGGTTTTTCCTCCTTTGCCTTTTGTCAGTGAGGTGGGCTCTGCGGTCTTCTTCAAAGGAGGTTGCTGCCCGCCAAACTGTGAGGCGCCAAGATGCACGGTTTGAGGCGTTATCAGCCTACTGGCGGTGGTCAATGTGGCAGGCACCAAGAGATTTCTTTAGGCAGTCCTTGTACCTTTTCTTTGGTGCACCTCTGTCACGGTGGCCAGTGGAGAGCTCGCCATATAACACAATCTTGGGAAGGCGATGGTCCTCCCTTCTGGAGACGTGACCCATCCAGCGCAGCTGGATCTTCAGCAGCGTGGACTCGATGCTGTCGACCTCTGCCATCTTGTGTACTTCGACGTTAGGGATGTAAGCGCTCCAATGGATGTTGAGGATGGAGCGGAGACAACGCTGGTGGAAGCGTTCTAGGAGCCGTAGGTGGTGCCGGTAGAGGATCCATGATTCGGAGCCGAACAGGAGTGTGGGTATGACAACGGCTCTGTATACGCTTATCTTTGTGAGGTTTTTCAGTTGGTTGTTTTTCCAGACTCTTTTGTGTAGTCTTCCAAAGGCGCTATTTGCCTTGGCGAGTCTGTTGTCTATCTCATTGTCGATCCTTGTATCTGTTGAAATGGTGCAGCCGAGATAGGTAAACTGGTTGACCGTTTTGAGTTTTGTGTGCCCGATGAATAAAGGAATCTTGAATTACCAGGGCATCGAAAGCTGCAGGCCAAGTGCTGGTCAATGAGATCAATTTGATCGATAGCCAGCACATATCATGTCCTACTCCTGCATTTTATGGCTCCATGCATCTATCTTCATTATGGATCTCAATAAATGAAAAGGATTGGATAAACATGGAACATTACAGCACAGGAACAGGCCCTTCAGCCCATGTGTCTGTGCTAAACATGACGTCCAAATTAAACAAAAAAAAATTCTGTTGCTTGCATATGATACATATTCCTTTCTTCCCTGCTCTTGAGAGGGAAAAGTGTGAACTGTTTGGTCATAAATAGGAAGACGGGGACTAATTGGATTTCTCTCTGAACAAGCTGGAACAGGCATGGTGGGCCATACGACTATTTGTATGGTGTACCATTCCATTGGATGCAAGGATCGACAACGAGATAGATAACAGACTCGCCAAGGCAAATAGCGCCTTTGGAAGACTACACAAAAGAGTCTGGAAAAACAACCAACTGAAAAACCTCACAAAGATTAGTGTATACAGAGCCATTTTCATACCCACATTCCATTTCGGCTCCGAATCATGGATCCTCTACCGGCATCACCTACGGCTCCTAGAACGCTTGCACCAGCGTTGTCTCCGCTCCATCCTCAACATTCATTGGAGTGACTTCATCTCCAACATCGTAGTACTCGAGATGGCAGAGGCCGACAGCATCGAATCCACGCCGCTGAAGATCAAATGGCGCTGGGTAGGTCACGTCTCCAGAATGGAGGACCATCGCCTTCCCAAGATCGTGTTCTATGGTGAGCTCTCTCCACTGGCCGCTGAGACAGAGGTGCACCAAAGAAGAGGTACAAGGACTGCCTAAAGAAAGCTCTTGGTGCCTGCCCCATTGACCACCGCCAGTGGGCTGATATCGCCTCAAATCGTGCATCTTGGTGCCTCACAGTTCGGCGGGCAGCAACCTCCTTGGAAGAAGACCGCAGAGCCCACCTCACTGTCAAACGACAAAGGAGGAAAAACCCAACACCCAACCCCAACAAACCAATTTTCCCTTGCAACCGCTGCAACCGTGTCTGCCTGTCCCACATCGGACTTGTCAGCCACAAACGAGCCTGCAGCTGACGTGGATTTTACCCCTCCATAAATATTCGTCCGCGAAGCCAAGCCAAAGAAAGAAAGATGGTGTAGCATTCCATGTTTTGTTTCAATGGAAATTACCACCAGGTTCAATCCCCTCAGATCCCTCCTCTCTCCACAAAAAAGAACTTATTTAGTTCCACTTCTTAGCGCATTCCATGGGCTGGGGACACCTGGTCAAAGATGAGATGACAAATCTCAACCAGGAAGTAGAATTGACTGCATCTGTGATACAGAGCTCTGATTCCTTGTGGATTTATCCCATTTACCCCATATGAACCCTCTGTGGTTTCAGTCTCCTCCAGGAAGTTATACCTTGTCAAGAGGGACAATCCCAATTTCTCCAGCCTCCCCACATATGTAGCCGTAAGCGCCAGATCCAAATGAGTAAAAGGGAATAAAAGGGAAAGAACTATTGGCAAGCTTTTGGACCCAGTATTAGTTTGACAGGGAGGCAGTTAATACACAAGGGGGTCAAAGGTTCCACAGCTATAAATAGATTCTTCCCACACAGCTTTAACCTGGCTTCAGATATTCTACAGGTTACAAATCAATTACACTGCTCTCCTGAAGTTTCTGAACTATGTGATAAATGAGTTTCCAATCTATAAATTACTGTGTTAGTAAATATCACTGAAAATATTAATTAAAATAGAATTAGTGCAACGACACAGTATTGCAGATCTTGCTCTCCCAGATCCAGTTCATAATTAATCAGAGCTGTCAACTGACATCTTCTCTGCCTGAAATCACAACTGACAGCCTTCTATCCTATGGAACCCTCCCTCATTTGGTAGACACCAAGATAACTGTTCTTAGACAGCAATGCTCGCCTGAAAACAATGGCAGTGAACACTAGCGGCACTGTAAACTGCTATGTTTACCTTTTGTTTTGTGTCACCAGCAGTGGAAACGTATGAGTATCGAGTTTACTGTTAGAAGGTTGCAGCTAAATCATTGTTTTGAAATATTATTTAATGCTTTTCAATCTTAAACAATTTAGAAATTTAGTGACTGTAAAAGACGCTGATCATGTATTAAAAATAACAGATCAATAGGTACAGTGAATTTTACAATTTAAGCCTTTCTGGGTGGGATGACACTTGGATCGGAATAGAAATTGCAACCGTTCAGCCTATAAGCTTTCTGACCGAGTTTATGTTCCTCTCATGATGCTACCAACCGTGCTTCATCTCATCAATGCACTATTTCTGTGTTAGTGTGTTTGTTACAAGGAGATTGGATCTATTTGGAGCTCAGTGTGGGATCTGATCAAAGGGCAATCTGACTTCAAGAGAACAGCTTGGCTTTTCAAATGAATCCCACGTAACTAAATCCCACTGCTTCTCTTCACATAAGTACACACACATACACATGAACACACACAAACATACACGGCACATACTTACACACGTATATACACACACACACACCCTCACACACACGGGCACACACTCACACATGTGAGTTTGCGCGCACGCACACACACACACACACACACACACACTGCACACAGATACAAACACATACAGTACAAGCACACATATACAAATACACACCACCTTCCTGCTCTCAACATCTGCTTTTAATACTCAATCCAAAGGATGGGAGAGAAATCCCATGGAGATAATTAAAGGAAAAGAAGGAACAAAAAGTGTGCTGGACGAGAATGAAGGAACAGGGAGGATAAAGCAATGGAGAAAGGGGAAGGACAAACACAACTTGGAATGTAAGGAGCATTAATCAGCTTTCATAATGAAGAATTAATTTTATGTTCTTGTTAGTTTGACATGAAATTTACTATTCCAGTTTCAGTACAGAGTTCAAATATGGAAATTTATGCAAAAATATTGATATGCAACCAAGGTAGAATTATTCATTCTTTAAAGGATGATATACTGCAGTTTCTTTTCCAAGGCTTTGTGTTGTATCCATGGGCTACAATAAAAAGATGAACTTACCTTATGAATTATAAGGGTCTTTCAGTGGTTAAAAAAAATGCTGCACAGATGGGGGACTTAATAGGTATTCAACGGATAAAAAATTATTCATGAATTGTAGATGTGGTAAATTCTTGGGCACCCCATGGTTTGTAATGAGTGATGTATTCTTCCCCTCTGCCATCAGATTTCTGAATGGACAATGAACCACAGACACGACCCTACTTTATCCTATTTTCTCACACTATTTATTAATTTTTGAAATGTGAAACCTCGAATTTCGTGACATGCTCATGACAATAAATTCTGATTCTGATTTCATTGAACCTGCCTTGGGAACAGTTAGAAGGTGACGTTGGTGTTAGACAGTCACAAAAACTGCCCCTTGGATCCATTGAGTCTGCACCCACCACAAAGCAACCATTTATACCAGTGGTTCTCAACCATTTTCTTTCCACTCACATCCCATTTTAAGTATTCCCTATGCCATCGGTGCTCTGTGATTTGTAAGGGATTGCTTAAGGTGGTATGTAGGTGGAAAGAGAAACGTTGAGAACCACTGTTTTAATCGTTCCTAATTGACTCGTTACGTGCACAGTTTCATAACTCCAAAGGAAATGGGCCAATGACAATGTTTCTCAAGCAAAATATTTCAGTAACAATTGGGTCTAGAGCAAAGATTCTCAACCTTCCCTTCCCACTCACATACCACCTTAAGCACCGATAGCATAAGGATTAATTAAAGTCCTACACTGATTGTATTTTATTTTCCCCATATTTCCAAAGAACCCCTTCCTCCTGGGATTCTATCACTCAGCTGTGCACTGGGTGTGTTTTATAGTGGCCAATAAACCGACAAGCATCAAGTCAAATTTATTGTCACCTGATTGCACAAGTATAACCCGACAAAATAGCGTTCTCCAGTCCATGTTGCAAAATATGCAGACACACAACCAGACATAGATACAGACAAATGATACCTATTCAGGACAAGTATTCAGAAATACAAATAAATAAATAAACATTGTTTCATAATAGTTTGAGCAGCGTCTTTGCTTGTTCTACATTCTCACTGTCCGTGGAAGAAGTTTTTCCTCAGTTTAGTGGTGCTGGTTCTGAGACTCTTGTATCTCTTTTCTCATGAGAGCAGTTGAAAGATGCTGTGCGCGGAGTTGAAGGGGTCCTCAATGATTTTGCATGCATTTCATTGAGGACCCCTTCCATGACCGCTATTAAACACCCCTCAGGGAGCCACTGAAGGTGCGGTCAAAGTTGTGAGGTTCAGCTGGGTCTTCAAAACCATTTGCTGAGTCAAAAAGCTGCATTTATGTGACTCCCATCTCACATACACGTAGTTCTGGGAATATCAGATTCAAACAAGACCACACCATTAAATTGTATGAAATGTAACGGACACTCAGGGTCAATAGATTTCATCCCGAAGCAAAGCAATTTGTTGGGGAAACTCACCAGAATCAGGAAAACAAGGCGGGCTTTAAAGTCTGATTGTGGAGCAGAGCAGGACCTTCACTCCAGAAGCCTCCTCTCGGAGCATCATGTTGAATCTGACAGCACACTAGTACCTATGGCTGGTATTTGGAAGAACAGTTGGAGCCAGGGAATGGCATCAGGACTGAGGGTTGGGAGATGGGGGCGAGGGAGATTTTCCCATTTGGCTTGTTCTCTGCTGGTTCTTCTTTTATAGCAGGTGTCAGACCAGATAGATTTTGAGGGCATTGCCCCCATCTCCCCTTATGTTAGTCCTGGGCACTCCCCCACTCTCCCCTTGTGTCAGCCCCGAGCACTCCCTCATTCTCCCCTTGTGTCAGTCCAGGGCACTCCCCCCACTTTCTTCTGGTGTCAGTCCCAGGCATGCCTCCACTCTCCTCTTGTGTTAGCCCCAGGCATTCTCCCACTCTCCTCTCATGTCAGCCCTGGGCATTCCCCCACTCTCCCCTTATATTAGCCCTGGGGACTCCTTCACTCCTTGTATCAACTCCGGGGCCCCACCCACTCTCTCCTCATGCCAGCCCTGGGCACTCCTCCATTCTCCCCTTATATTAGCCCTGGGGACTCCTTCACTCCTTGTATCAACTCCGGCGCCCCACCCACTCTCTCCTCATGCCAGCCCTGGACACTCCTCCACTCTCTCCTCATGCCAGTCCTGGACACTCCCCCACTCTCTCCTTGTGCCAGTCCTAGGGCCTCTCCCAGGCCTCCTTGCCTCCTTTGATGCCAGTGCTGGTGCTATCTCTATGGCAATAGCTTCAGTCCTCTCTCCTAGAGATGGATCAGACCTTGAGAGACACGAAACGGAAACAAAACCAACATGCAACTGGGCCAGAGGTGAGAAAGGGGAAGCTGGATAAAGAACCGAGGACGCAATAGGAACAATGTGGTGATGGTGGAGTTGGAATGCTGGTGTAAAATCAGGCTGAGGAAGTTGGTGTGAAGTAAGAAGCCTGGCTACATGACTTCTTTCCATGTCAGAGCCTCAGTGTATCTCCATGTGTCTGTGGAAAATTTTAAAAAGCTACACAACTGTTTGTTTGAAAAGTACCAATGATTCTGTTCATTTCCACCTTTGCATGGCTTCAGGAATATCTCATTTTGACAATGGACATAATCATCTCTCCCCTTGCCTCCAACCACACAGAATGATGACTGAAGGTATGAAGGGCAGTAAGAGCCTAGGAAAGGTTTGGAATCCAATTACTCCATTACATTGTTACAATTCATTGACTTATATAAATTGGAAACAGACCCTTCAGCCCATCAAATTCATGCTACCATCAACCACCCATGTACAAGAATCCCAGTTTTTAAAAATCTCCCCATATTCCCATTGAATTCCCCCAGATTCTGTCAGTCACCTTCAGACTGGGGATAATTTACAAGGAGAAATTAACTGACCAGTCTAGATGTCCTTGGAATGTGTGAGGAAAGCGGAGCACCAGTGGGAAAACCACATGGTCCCAGGGGGATCATGCAAACTTCGCACGGACTGCTCTGAAGGTGAGGGTTGAAGAGCAGAAGCTCTGTGAGGCCCTGCTTGGAACTGAGGAGAGATGGTGTGGTGGATGGGAAGGGGCAGGGGGAATGAGTGGAAATGGAGGGGCTTGAGGATCCAGTTCCTCACTCTCACCACACTAGTTGGCAATGGAGATGAGAGAATACTTACAAATGCTGCGCCTGTGTTTAAGATATTCAAAGCTCGCTGGCTCTGAGCTTTCCTTGTTCCCCTGTGAATGCCAATTAGCAACAGCCATCACAGTAGAGGGAGCAATAAAATTAAAGATGTTTCTCCCAGACAGGCATTAAAAATAAAAAATGGATTATTATCCTTGGATAACATCTCCCAGAGGATCCGCACCAGACAGACATGGGAGGGGGAGGGGTTGGAAAGCACCACAGCCACTGCTACCAGTTCCGCGGGGAATGTTGATGATGCCCTCTCCCTCCATGTGAAACACTTACGTGTACAGAGGCTGCAACTGTAAATGAGAGGTCTTCTGAGGGGCTTGGTATCCATAGGAGTCAAATCCTCCAATGAAGTCAACTGGAAACAGAGAGAAACTGTTTTTATCCTTGAAGTTCAAAATAATTACTTACTTTCTGAGAGATCAAGCCCAGCAGAAACCTATTTACTTTGCATTTGCTAAACACAGCATCTCTACGTTAAACCCTACCCCTGAAATGTGGCTGCTTTGACACAGAATTTTGCAACAACGCACATGTGTTAATCATTGTTTGATTGATTTAGTTTTGGAGATACAGCATAGTTACAGGCCCTTCCGGACCATGAGCCTGTGCCTCCCAAATATACTACAAACCCTGTTCATTTTTGGAGGGTGTGGGGAAACCGAAGCACTTGGAGGAAATCTGTGTAGGACAAAACAAAGCACACTCCAACAGGCTGAAAGAGTTTCTTCACCACAGCCATCAGGCTCCTGAATGAACCCCATCAGAGTGTTATCAGGCTGCCTTTGCTTGGTGCTAATGATCTTCCTTTTCATTGCAATTCCAAAATCTGCTCTTAACACAGCGGTATGAATGTTGGAGGTCTGCTCGCAGAAGACTTCTATTGTAACAAATACATTTAAACTTAGATATTACATCCACACTACACACCTGACCTGCAATGTGCAGGAAAGTCACGAGATTGCCACTGTCAATAAAGTGATAAGTACAGTCATCTCAAAAGCCAAGGAGAAGCAGGTCATCCTCAATAAAGTTCAGATGATGTTAAGTGTGTATTAGTGGTGGATTTTACCAACACCCTCCATTTAACTGACATCAGCATTTAATTTTGAATTTCTTAAACCAGAATTCTAGCCACTATATTGCCAGGACCTGGAGCTTTATGAGTAGTTTTGGGATCCTCATTTAAGAAAGGATCTGCTAACACTGGAGAAGATTCAGAGGAGGTTCACAAAGATGATTCTGGGAATTAAAGGGTTAGCATATGAGGAACATTTAATGCCCCTTGGACTGTAGTCCTTGCAGTTCAGAAGAATAGGGGGGGGGAATGGAATTCATAGGAGGATTTAAAATGTTGAAAGTGCTGGTGTCAAAGTTGCTCCAATGGTAGGGAAGTCTAGGACAAGAGGCCATAACTTCAGGATTGAAGGATTCCCATTTAAAAACAGAGATACAGAGGAATTTCTTTAGCCAGAGAGTGGTGAACCTTTGGAATTTGCTACCACGGACAGCTGTGGAGGCCAGGTCATTGGGTGGATTGAAGGCAGAAATTGATAGGTATCAGAATAGTCAGGGTATCAAAGGTTATGGGGAAAAGGCAGGGGAATGTGGCTGAGTGGGAAAATGGATCAGCTCATGATGGAATGGCAGAGCAGACTTGAAGAATCAAATGGCCTACTTCTGCTCTTATGGTATATAATACAAGGAACTTCTGTCTACTAACTAATGTTATACGGGCTGGTAGCTTGGTTTGTTTACGCTTAGGAAGATCCCACAAAAAAATGGCAATTAAATCCAATTTAATGATGCAGACTCAGGGATATATGGTGGCCTCGACACTAAGAGGACTACCCCAAAGTGGAGCAGAGGATCCTTTAAATTCAGCCAAACAACCAAGCTCAATAAATTATTCGAGACAAACACCTACAACTTTGTAAAGCAAATGCACTGGAAGTTCAGTTGATGTTTTTATTCGAAAAATGTTCAAAACCTCAGAGACAGCTGCTATATTTCACAATGAAATTAAAAAAAATTACTGTAGGATTTCTACATACATAAGTTATTCCAAATCATCAGTAATCTGCCAGGGATCTGGCATTTACCTGGGCCATCTGTACTCATTAGAGATATGCATTTACATTTCTGATTGGAGCTGGTTCAGTATTTGGAAGAAACAACTTTAGCCTCCTCAATGTGTTTTGCTGAAATAGGTACAATTTGTGAGGAAAAGGGTATCAGAAATATACTGTTAGAAGCCTTGGCTTTAATTCCCAATCTCTTCTGTGCTAGTTTTGTAATTAGCATTCTTGGGTGGAATGTTTCTTCAGGTTCAGAGTTCTCGCTGAGTTTGTATTTCAATTCCCTGTGACATTACCTTTTGATCTCAAACCCTCAGAGAAGGTGGAAAGAAAACTGCCAAACAGAGAACATTTACTAACTCCTTTATTGCCACATCACCCAGCTTAATGACTGATGCTGGTGTTTAATCCCCCCCCTCCACTCTGCCTGCCATGCTAGTCCAAGCTGACCTGGATAGTCCTGTTTGCTTGTGCTCAGCCTATAATCCCTCCTTTCATATTAGCGGACCGGACTAAATTACTTTGAAGACAACAATTGTCCCTGTCTCCTTCACTTCCTCTGGCAGCTCGTTCCATACATCCACCAACCTCCATGCGAAGAAGGTACCTCCTGGATCCCTTTGAAATCTTTCGCCTCTCAGCTTAAATCGATGCGCTCTGGAAAATTAATTTTATCTATTCACCTCATGATTTTATAAACCTCTGCAAGGTCCTCCCTTGGCTTCCAACACCAGGGAGAAAAGTCCCTGCCTTAATTATATATCTCTTGTAGCCGGCTCCTTGTTGCGCTCAAGCTCTATGATCCTGTTCTGGATTCCTGGCCTTCATAGTTTTCCGTCTGAAACTTTCCTTTACTTTACTTGTACCTTGAATAAGTAAAGTGCCCAGGTTTGAAATGTTGGTAATATGGACACGATGAGACTCGTTGAGTTCCTCCAACATTTCTGTATGTCTTTATTACCCTCTCAAAACTCACACAGGATCGAAACTTCATGGAAATACAAGTGTCTGCAGATGCTGGAACCTGGAACCAAAAAATACAATAACCTGCTGGAGGAACTCAACAGGTCATCTGTGGACGGGGTAAGGAACTGTTGATATTTCAGTCCCTCATCAGGACTGAGAAGGAGGAGCGGAGACAGCTAGTGGAAAGGAGGTGGGAGCGGGGAAGGCTGAAAGAGGAACCAGTAGGTGACTGGTTCCCCCAGCAGGGGGGGGGTGAGGGAGTGGTGAGAGTGGGTCAGATGGAGCCAGATGTTGGAGTGGGGCAGATGGAACCAGATGTGGGAGGAGGGGGGATGGGTGGATGCAGACTAAGGAGAACAAGGCATAGTCAGGTGGGGGAGGGGAGGATAAGCAGACAGCTGCTGGTGGGTAGTAAGTAGAAACACAGAGGTTGCTAGTGTTGGATTCTGATAAGTAAAGGCAGGTGATAATGAGGGGTGAAAGATGGGGGGGCCAGATAGAATCAGACAGGTGAAGGGTTCCAGTGGGTGAATCCTGGAGGAAGAGTGGGTGAAATGCATGATGAGGGCTGGAGTGCTCTCCTCCTCTCCCTTCTGGTTCCATCGTCCTTCATCCACCCATCACCTTCCGCCCCCTCTCATTCATTCCTGCCCCTCTTTCCCCTCTCTGTATTGCAGTCAGTTTGTTTAAACTTCTTTATTTTTTTTTACATATGTACGCATCTTCTTGAGTACAGTTTTTTTGCCCAATCGATAAGTGGTAATTCTGAATGTCCCGCAGGAAAAAGAATAACAGGGTTGTATGTGATGCCATGTTTGTACTCTGACAATAAATCCAAACTTTGAACTTTATTTCGCCAGCTTACCATCCTTCTCCACTCAGTCCTGATGCAGCCTCTCAATGCAAAGCTTTAATTCTTCCCCCCACCCCCCCACCGCAGATGAGCTCAACTCACTGAGTTACTCCAGTAGTTTATTTTTTTCCCCATTTTATGGATAGATTACTCCCAAAAGTAACAAGAGCACTGACACCCCTTTGCTAACGGAACTGAACCTGAAGGCAGTAGCCCTAGATTGTCAGAAAACTTTTGAATAAGATGTTTCACCATAACTTTTTTCTCAGGAGGATGTAAGTGCCCTTGAGACTCATTCGATGAGGAGTAGGTACATTCTGTCAGTGAGCTGGTGAATGTTTATCCCTTAAGAAACAACCAAAAATAAATGATCTCATAGCCATCGCATTGCCCTTGTGTGAGATCCTGCTGTCTAAAAATGAGCTCCCTTGTTTCCCACCTATGGGTCCCTGTAAGTACTTTGTGAAAGGCTCTATATAACTGCAAGTCTTTCCCTTTTTCTATCCTTGGCTCTCTGTACTTTCCTTCAATCATTTCTCAGCTTTCCCTTCTACCTTCCCACCTGTATCCACATTTAACCTCTCATATGTTACCCTGTGCTGCTCCCCCTTCCACCATCCCCGCCCCGATGAAGGGCTCAGGTGTGGTGTCGATGGCCTGGATGCTTCATAACGTGCTGAGTTTCTCCAGCTCTTTTGTGTCTTGCTCTAGACCCACATCATTGACAAATTTTTGGGTTTAACTCTTTCTCCTCTTCACCAAGAACCTGGGCTGTTTCTGAAGATTCTTGGTAGCTAGGAGGAGTTTATGCATTTAAAAAAAATTCTTGCTTTCATAAAATTTGGAAAGCTTGCATCCACAATGTGGTGCCTGTGTTAAACTATTGAAAGAATAATTTTAATTCAACTTTCAAATTGGAGCTGTGCTTCGCAACCTTCTGAGACCTGCTCTCACAACTGTAAACATTGGTCAGTCAAACTGGGGGAGTAAGAATGCTGGAATTCTGCTGATTCCTGTAGAGTTTGCACATGCAAGAACTGGGTTAAAGTAGCCAATAGGTTCCATCAGTGTTACGACAGAAAAGGTTCAGATACTTACAGCTGTCTTCCTCTTCCATAAAGACTTTACTGACGTAACAGGCGTAAACAAAGCCACAGAGCTGCAAAAGAATAGAATTGGTTATTAGCCACCATTTCAGTTAATGTGGTAATGAGTTGGAGAGGAGACGAGGCATCTAACATACAGGAAACAAGGTATATTTACTGGGCAACAGAGCCAAATGAAAGAGCAAAGTGAAGCGGAACTGCAGCAATTTCTCCCCATAAAAGCAGTGTAATTTCTTTAGAAAATTATAACATGCTGCACAGAAAATCAACCTTGGTAGCTCAAACCAGCGTGGTCATTGGATTGTACAAAAAAGCTTAACGACCAAGACATCTTCTCTCTAGCTGGTTAGAGTGTGGTCACTTTGCTGACGATATTGACCCAAGCTGTGCGACTGACTTGAGAGGAAACTTTTAGTAGGCACCATGGCTGAGAGAAGCATTACTTGATGTACCAATGGTCATGGGTTGGTATAGAATTCAAAGGATCCTGGTGTGCAAGATCAAGGAGGGAGGAAAGGAAGGTGATGAAGAAGGCATGTGGATGCTTGACTTCATTGGTAAAGGCACAGAATGTAAGAGCTGGGAGTCATGGTACATCTTTATAGGCCATTGAAGGGGGCACAGCTAGAGTATCGTGTACAGTTCTGGCTAGGAGAGGGTGCAGAGGAGGTTCACGTGTTGCCTGGGTGGAAGTATTTCAATAATGAGGGGAGACTGGATAGGTTGTGTTTGTTACTTTAGGCTGGAGGGGGCTAAAGACAGTACACAAGAGACTACAGATGCTGGAATCTGGAGCCAGAAACACACTCCTGAAAGAACTGACGTCAGACCCCAACCCAAAGTTTTGCCAAATCTTTTGCCTCCATAAATGCTGCCTGGCTCGCTGAGTTCCTGCAGCACTTTGCTTTTTTGAGGCGAAGGGGCTGGCAGTCTGACAGAGCATTGTGAAGTAGCACAGGGTGCAGTGGTACAGGTGCAAAGTGTAGGCTAGAGAGAAAAGAACAGTTGAATAATGCAAGGACATAATGTAATTCAATCCAATTGAGAGTCTGCAAGAGTAGGAGGAAATCTGTCCTTGAATCTGGAGGTTGAAGATCATGTATAATCTGCCCATTGGAAGGAGGTAAAAGATAGTGTGACTGGATTGGGATGGGTCCTTTAATATGTTGGCAACTTTCCTGAGGGGTGCAGATGAAGTCCATGGAGGGGAGCTTGGTTTGTGCATACACTAACTCTCTGCACTTTCTTCTGGTCTTGGGCAGAGTTCCTGTACCAAGATGTGCTGCGTCTGGACATGACACTTTCTATGGTGTATCTCTCTGGCAGTGGTTTCCTAAAACAGAGGACATCAGTTTGCAAAAGGGATAAATGATTTAGAGGGCACCAGAAGAATAAATTTTACATCCATATTATGTGGGACATCTGTAACTCAGCACACACTTCCTGAGCATATGCTAGATGCAGGTACTCTAACAACAATGAATAAGGATCAGGACAAGCAATTGAATTAGTCAGGTACAGAAAGTGGACCAAGTGCTGGTAAATGGGATTAGTGCGATGTGTACTTGATGGTCATGCAAACAAGGATGGCCAAAGGGCTTGATTCTGTGCCTTTACATTACAGTAGAAGTCCAAAATCTAGATACCAGAAATCGAGACCACCCGAGAATCCAGACTTTTCAAAAACTCTCAAACTTTTAAAATTTAGTGTTTTTTTTTGTGTATGTGTGTGCATGCATGCGTAAGCGCCACAAGGGACCACGAAAGTATGTTACTATAAATAAGATTTATTTGTATAAAATAACTTCTGCTTTCATTTGTACACCGTATTTGATTTCTTTTACAATGTTCATTTTAAACATTTTAACCATTACAAGCTCTTTCTTTTGTAGTGAAAACATTTTATGTTTACATTTTTGTCAAGTGTTGACTTTATTTTTCTTTAAAATTGCTCATTTTGATAAATGAAACATGCTGTATTTGCTAATGGTTAAACTAGCAAAATTTATCTGTTCATCTGAAAATCCGGACCAAACCAATCCCCAAGCAGTCTGGATTTTTTGACATCTAGACATCACTGACATCCATCTATGCACCCATGTCACTGACATTCACCTGAACACCTAGGTGCATCCACCCATGACATTGCATCACCTGACATGCATGTTTTCTGAAAAGATGTAATTTTTCTGAATGGATAAAAGGTCCCCACCTGAAACCATTTGTATGCTGCCTGGCCTACTGAGTTCCTTCCAGCAGCTCATTGTTTATTCATGATTCCAATTTCTGCCAACTTTGAGCTTCTCTCTAATTTTCTTAAGTTTGGCTCACGGAATCCAATCTTCCAAAATTTAGTTTCAAGCACCAGATGAAACATCAGAAGGCTTTAACCTCAAACTGATACATTTCCAGTTCATTAACTACTGGAGGAAGTGTTAGGAACTTTGCTGATTTCCTGAGTGACTGAGATCATCCACCATCCTCCACTGCCTCTCACTCCCCACTGCCAACTACCACCCCTACCTATCCTCTTTCATGTGGAATCCGGCCTAATGATACTTCATTAGAAGTTTGAGGAGATTTGGTAAGTCACCAAATACTCTTGCAAACTTCTGCAGGTGCTCATTTTGACTGGTTGCATCCTTGTCTGGTAAGGAGGGCCCAATGCCCAGGATTCGAAAGCCTACAGAGAATTGTGAACTCAGCCAGTGCCATCATGGGCATCAGTCTTCATTCCATTGAGGACACCTAAAAGAGGCGGTGTCTTGCTTCCATCATCAAGGACTCTCATCACTCAGGCCATCCTCTCTTCACACTGCTACCATCAGGAAGGAGGTACAGGAGCCAGAATAAAAACACCCAGTGGTACAAAAACAGCTTCTTCCCCTCCACCATCATATTTTTGAATGGAAATGAATCACAGACACTACCTTACTTTTTCCTCTTATTTTGCACTCATTTATATATTTTAAAAAAATGTAAATTATGGTCATTTTTGCACCTGTAATGCTGCAAACAATGAATTTCGTGACACATTCTCATGATAATAAATTCTGATTCTTCTTCTTTTTCTGAACTCAAGCAAACTTACCAAACCAGGGACCATATTTCTCCAAGAGAAAACTTCATTCTTCAATAAGTAGTAGTTGTTCTACTCACACTTCTAATTAGAAAAGGGATTCCATATCATGAATAAGGCAATTTATGTAGGTGAAATCATATCTAAAGACCAGCAGTACATCACGTCGCCTCGTTGTTATAGCAAACTTTAACAATACAAAATATAATGGGAGCTCCTCAAGGTTTGCCTGTGTCAGCTTTAATCAGCCAAAAATGTCAAGCAGAATAATAGATTTTCACAGTACGTTGAATAATAAGCAAAGCTTATTCTTCTTTTTGTTTTATACATTACAACCCAGAACTTTGATTCTTTGTTCAAATGCTAGGAGATTAGGAAGTTATGACTGAATGATTTAAGGTTAAGAGGTGATGCTTGCTAACATTTGTGTTGTGTGATGTTAGAGAAGTCAAGACATCCCTTCAACAAGTTTATTATGTTAAATTCACACTATGTGAAGATTGTTGGTTTGCCAGAAGGTATGGAATAACAAGATCCTCTTCGTTTTTTTACCGAATGGATTCCACAAATACTGGGGCAGGAATTTTTCTCTGGAGGTCTGGTATTGGAAAGAGCTCATAGAGCCTCAAGAAGAAGACCTCTGTCTGGTCAACCACCGAGACCCGTGATAATTCGATGCTTGAACTATTTGGATAGAGAAACAATACTTCGTCTAGCAGTGCAAAATGCGAGACAACGACAAGCCCCGTTGATGATTCAGAATAGTAGAGGTTTTTTCTACCCTGATTTGAGTCAAGAGTCGATTTAATCCAGTTAAAGAAATTTTGTGGCGTAAAAGTTATAAGTCTACTTTTCGCTATCCGGCAGCGTTGAAGGTGTTTTGTGGAGACTTTCAATTTCGGTTTTTTGAGAATGAGTGTGAAGCAATGAGTTTTGCTGACTCATTGCCAGACGTAAGAGGACAAAGACGTAGCCCACCTAAAGAAAAATCTGGTTGTTCTGGAAATTGAAGAAACGGCAGAAATGGGAGAAATGGGAATGGAAAGAGTTCAAGTTCCCTTGAAATGGGGTCGCCGAGTCTGGAATCTCTTGGATGAATAGAAGAACGTTTTTATTTTTTTTACTTTCTTTTTATGTTATAATATCTTGTTGTTATTCATTGTTTGGCTGGGGAGGGAGATATTTGCTCTATGTTCTATTAGTCATCAGCCACAGGTGGGTGATCCACTCCCAATTTTTGTTTAGGGATTACTATCTTTTGGCAGTTTTTTTTTGGGGGGGGGGTTTCTTTTTCCTTTTATCTTTTTTTTAATTTTCATTTTATTTAGACTTTAATTTGTGGTTTCTTTTTCTCCTATTGCAGGGCCTATTTACGTTGATCTGAGTCTTTATATATTGATATTATTAGTTTTTAGTAATATTAGTGGATATGTCAAAGTTGAAGTTTGCTACTTTTAATGTTCGGGGTTTAAACAGTACAATTAAGCGTAAGCGTATTTTTATCAAGTTCGATTTTTGGTAAAACATGTGTTTGGTAGCGATATGATTTTACCTGAAATGACTAAATTTGAGACTTTTCTTATGAGGGTACTAGAGGAGGGTTATATTTTAGTTATGTATCAAATATTACAGGATGGTATGGATTAAAAGGGTTGGGATAAATCTAAAGGTAAATGGGAAGTCGATATTGGTTTTATTTTTTCCGAGGATGACTGGTTAGATATTTGTTATGATAGTGTAACTAGACTGATAAATGCATGTTATGCGATGATTAATTATAATTTTTTACATCAACTATATTTAACACCTGAAAAATTGAAAAAATATGGTCTTTAGGAATCAGATGTATTTAGCGCTATCTGTAGCGAAAAAATGTATTGCTAGTATGTGGAAAGATACGAATATGATTGATATTAATAGATGGCATAATGAGATGAAATATTGCTTAATAATGGAAAAAATTACATATGTTTCACGTGATAACTATAGTTTTTTTTATTAATAAGTGGTTGTTATATTCAGAATATTTACATTTTGATTTACATTGACTAGATTTTAATATGTATGCTTTACTTTTCTTTATTTTTTTCTCTTCTCTTTATGTCTCTCCTTCGGAGAGTTGGCTGAAAGGGGGGGCAGGGTTTCTTTTTTCTCTCTTTTTTTTCCTTCCTTTTTTTATATATATAAAATATAATGTTCATGCTTTGTTTATTGTTATATATGTTACTTATTATCTGTATTTTGAACGAATAAATAAAGTTTAAAAAAAAAATTAAATTCACACTGATGAAGTTGGGATGTTGACAGGCAAAAGAGTGCTGTAGAGTGGTGCAGCAGGTAACATTGGTGCCTCAGCTCCTGTCACCTATGTTCGATCCTGACCTCCAATGTTGTCCATGTGGAGTGGATGACTCCCTCCCCCCCCACCACCTTGTACTCTGGTTATCAGTTTGTTGAAGTATTCTTTCACTTCCATCAACACCTTTCATGGTTAATTGGTTCAGGCCTCAACTAATCCTCCTCTTTATCATGTTCCATGAAAATGGGACAATATGCTGTTCTTCATGTTTAGAACTTTTCATTCCCGGTAAAAATGCTTACCAACTCTTTCCCACCTACTACAACACTTCACCTGGGCTTAAGCAATGATTTATTTTTGTTGGAAATTTTAACTTTTCTTTTCTTTACAAATCCTCCAGGTAAAAGATCCAGAATCCTATTTTATGCAATCATTCATTTTGGTAAAATAATGAAAAGTTTAAGATTCAAAATAGTCATATTTTTAACAAAAGAGGAGAGATTTATGGATGAGGAAGAGATCTATATAAAGGATAACAGGCATGTACAATAAACACACATGACAAACATGTACACACCTAAATTCCACATACATGAACACAAATATGCACACACACACACATATATATATATATATATATATACACACACACCTGTTCTTTGAAGCTTTGAAGGATGTTTCCAACACTAATCCTCCAATTGACTTAAACAAGAAAGTCTGCAGATGCTGTGATTGTAGTTTAATATACAACAGTGATGGAGAAATTCAGCAGGTCATATCGTTGCTTCTGACACTATGTGACCTGCTGAGTTTCTCCAGCATTTTTGTGTATTAAAATAATCCTCCTGTATTCAGTTTCAAGCACCAATCATTTTATTTTATCCTTTAAGTCTCAAAGTGGTTGTTTTCTAGTTCTTGAGAACAATCCACGATGGGTGTTGAGAGGTCAGCAGAAGCCTTTAGTTATCAGGTCAAGGTATTAAACTTGTGAATGACAGCAATAACCTGCAATCAGAAGTAAGCACTGGATTTAAGAGTAATTTGACTTACTTCCATTTTCTCTCTCCTGAACATGATAACACCTTGTTGGGGAGCAGTTCCAGGAGCACAGATTGTTCACTGGTTCCTTGCTCATCTGCTCAGTATTCATGACGAATATCTTCCACCTTTGATGAAGTGCAGACTAAAAACTGACAGGCCTTAAATGAAAGTGTCCTGTTTGCATTCGATTGTTCACTGCTTCTCATTTACACTGCTTCACAATATCACTGAAAGTGGCAGCAGAAATGTTGCAATTGATGGAGGAGAATCCACAGATGCTTAGTGACTCTGAAGGGACTTCCTTTTGCTTCTCTTTTTCTCTTTCGGTAAGGGGCGCCAGGCAACACTAATAGCAATTTTTTGTCTACCTTATAGCAGGCAGAAGGTACTTTTGTGTAATATTTCATGTCTACTTTTATGACAATCAAGGTTGGGACATAATAGGGATATGGGGAAAAGGCAGGTAGGTGGAGATGAGCCTATCATCAGATCAGCCATGATCTCATTGAATGGCGGATAGGCTCGATGGGCCGGATGGCCAACTCCTGCTCCTAATAAAGGAATTGAGAATCTTGATATTATTACTGTAAATTATAAACATTGAGAGACTTTGGAGAGCACCTTAATCTCCAATCTCTCTTTATCAAGAAGAAAGTGTCAAAGGCTCAATAGGAGACAAATGAGAATAAATTGAAGGTTGCCACAAATTAAGACTTTGTAGCTGCATCAAGGGACAGGGTAATCCATCCAACTCCTGACGTCTGCTGGGAGTGAGGACAATTGATATCATCAATTTTTGATCCATCCTTTACAATGACAGGCTCCAGTCCAAAAGGTCAGTCCATGGTCCATAACAGTAGTAATTGTCTGTTATGGACCATGGACTGATGTCAGAAATAGTTTAACAAATCAAACAAACTGAGAAATCATGAACAAGAACCTAAACAATTATTCAAAGATAAGAAAGAAGCTTTCCCACAAACTTGTTAACAAGTGAATAGCCTTCAAATGATTACAGCAGTTGTTGACGTACCATCCTTCTGCTTCTGGTAGTTGGCTCCAAAGATTTTGTAGGGCGTCAAGTGGCCCTTGATGCTGGGATGGTGCTGCGGCTAGCCCGGCTTTGGCAGCCCCTCCTCCAGCGTACATGGATTGTAGCTCCCTGGCCTCGTTCTCTTCTTGTGCTTGCTGCCGCCAGAGATCCACCTGCGCAGCCATGACCTGCTGCCTCTCAGCGATCAGCATGCACTTGGAACACATGCAGTTCTTGAGCACCGAGACCACACTGTGGTGGCAACAGTGAGCGCATTTTAGGGTTTGGGGGTAATGCTCGGCTGAGCCTCAGAGCAGCAGGACAGGAGGCAGACCTCAGACCCACTTTTTCATTGTTCACACCAACTCATCGTGACGTGTGATGGGTGGTGACGTAGTAACGCCATCATGGAGACACAATCTCGCAGGGAATCATGGCCACAACCTGCAGTACAAACTATGTCTCTAAAAGCATTACTTGTTTACTGAAATGTTTGGACCCTAATTTAGGTAACAAAATAGTATTTGTAATGAAAATGATGTTTACAAAAGTACTGAGATATCTTTGGCGGATTGGGCCCCTTTACTCTCCAGGACCCTCGGCTTCAGTCTCCTCAGCCTAATGGTTAATCCAACTCTGATTTTGGTTTGACCATGTAGACATAGTCCCCTCATTTCAGGACATCATAATATTTGGGACATAGCAATGATATGTATATTAATCATGTTTAGTACTTTAATTCATATCCCTTGCACACCCAATGATTGCTTGAAGTCTGTGATTCATAGACATCACTAGGTGATGAGTATCTTCTGTCATCAGCAGGGGAGGGTCTTCTTTGGTTTACCAGTCCCTTTGCAATTACTGAGCTCATCAGAATGATGTTCCAGATCATTGATTTTTGGTAATCCTAAGGCTTGGGAAATGTCTCATACTGTTTTATTCAGGATTCATGAATTTCCTGACTTGTTCATGACAATAAATCCTGATTCTGATTCATCATGGCTTCTTTGACTTTCATGGGCTTAAGCTCTCTTAAACCTGCACCGATAAAGCAATTAAACATACCTGAGTCATCACAAACACCTGTGAAGCCAAATGTCCTAATTGACAAAATACCTACACAAGAAGTTATTCAACAATATTAGAAGCTAATGCATTTTAGGAAATGGCTTGGATTATGGATGGGTTAACAGACAGTAAGCAGAGGATAAGGAGTAAATAAGTTATTTTCAAACTGATGCAGTGTAACAATGGGTGTGTGTGGGAGGGATTATTACTGGGATACCCACATGTTCACATTAACTGTAACTGATTTGGATGTGGAGACCTTGGTAAAATGATAAAAGTAGGGTTGAGCTATGAGATGTGAGGAGGTTGTAGAAAGGCAAGGTTCATGGGAAAGGGCATGGAAGACGAAAAATAATTCAGTAAAGTACAAATCTTCCCCTTGACAGAAAAGCAGAATTTTTAAATGGCCAGAGATTAAAACAAAGAGTGGGCATTCAGAGAGACTGAAATTTAATATGCAGATACAACAGCAATTGAAGAGGTCCCAGCAATGTCAAACAGCAGGGAATTCCTCCTCTCTCTGCTATGGCGCACCCCAAGGATGCGTGATTAGCCCACTGCTCTACTCGTTATACACCCACGACTGTGAGACCAGGCACAATTCCAATGCCATCTACAAGTTTGCCGGTGAGGCCTCAGTTGTCGGCAGATGATGAAGGACAACAACGAGATTCTGGATTACATGAAGAGCACCTGTCCATGAAAGCTGATATTGATTTCTAAGGAAAATCAACGGCTCAAATCATTCTGTATTCCCTCTTGCATGTTTTGGAGCCTTGGAATTCCTACAGTTAAGAACCCCAGCACAGTGTAGAAATACCACTTTGCCTTCATCAATTAGTTTAGAACCTACAAGTGTGGAGACAAGTCATCCTGAATCAATCCACTCAGTTTCTTGAGGATATTTCTGAGTTCCTTGTACTTTGAAATGAAGATCACAAGCTCTGGTGTTCCTTTTCTCCTTGTGCTACTTTTAACATTTTTTTACAGTTTAAAAAATTTATACATACAGCACGGTAACAGGCTTTTTTGGCCCACAGGTCTGTGCCATCCAATTACACCCAATTAACCTATACCCAGTATGTTTTGAATGGTGGGAGGAAATCGGAGCCTCTGGGGAAAATCCACGCAGGCATGGGGAGAACGTACAAACTCCTTACAGACAGTGGGGGAGTTGAACCCTGGCCCCAATTGTCCCTGTTTTACGCACTGTAAAGGCGTGGCGTTCACCACGACACCAACCATGATCTGCTCATTTCAAACACACAGTGCTGCTCAGCTCTGAATTCACAATTCTAGGTGTCCACATATGATATATTCTGGCAGTAAATGAGAAGTGTGCAATGCTTCTGTTGAATTTCACCCCTTTTTACTTCTCTATTCCAATGTTCACAATCTGGTCTCCAGTTCATCCCAAACCTATTCAAACTGGGTGGTATAGAACATTGACAGAGACTTGACTCCATTCTTTCTGAGGAATTCAGCAGGTTTAGCACCCATTTTCCATCACAAGCGGCTCTGGAAAATCATTATTATGAAGGTCGTTACAAATATGAAATCAATCACTTGAGATGTAGAAGTGTCCATAGGAGTGGCTTATCGTGGCAGCAATGTGAGGTTCCAACAGAACCACATCATCCTGAATATGTTAACAATGTGTCATCTTCACATTCTCTTTTCAACCCAGGAAGGATGTGTCTGCACATCCGTGAGAGGGTGAGGTCATGTCTTGCCTTGGTAACAAGCTGTTGGTTTGTGACTGGGTTACTGCCGTATGATTCCAGCACTAACACAGTTCTATCCGGTGTTCATGTCTGGAGGTGTGCCAATTGCAAGCTGACTCAGACCGACCCACTCAGATCAGATCACACCACTTAATCTTGTACTTTAGAATGTAGCCACGTGCATAGAGTGTTGATGCTTATTTCTGTGCTTTGGTTGAACACAAGGTGTCACCGAAAATGCCTTGCAGAAGCTTGTAGTACATGCTTAACCATGTCAGCGTTTAAGATGCTTGAGGGACCTTGACACTTGAGGGTGGCATGGTTAGTATAGTGGTTAGCGGAATGCTGTTAGAGCACTAGTGATCGGGACCGGGGTTCGAATCCCATGCTGTCTGTAAGGAGTACGTTCTCCCCATGTTTGTGTGGGTTTCATCCAGGTGTTCCGGTTTCCTCCCACCCTTCAAAAAAAATGTACTGGGGGTTGAAGGTCAATTGGGTAGTGTGGGCTTATGGGCTGAAATGGCCTGTTACTGAGCTATATGTCTAAATTAAAAATATATTGATATAGCGAAGTTAATCTTTGCTCAGATGTGAGGGTCCTTTCTCTGCTTTGGAAAGAGACATTGATACAAAATTAAAAGGTTGTTCATTTTCCTTTTCCAAATGGTAACACCAAACTACATCAAAGCCATGAGGCAATGTGTCACACCTACATAGTGCTAACAACTTCCACTTTCACAACAGAGTTTGCACGATTCCTTGTTCACTTCTACATTCCTTTGCAGGTTCAGCAGCTAGTTCTGACATCCAAGGTAATTTCAAAGTTCATCGTGAACCTTGTTTGTCCAACCAACTTTGTCCTTAGTTGGCGCAAAGCCTGTTAACTAAGGTAAAGCTTGAGGGAGCAGGTCATCATTGGAGTTGACGGAGTCAGAGTGGAAAGGCTTTGGCATAAGGGGCTTCGGCGAACAGGGGCTAAGGTGGTGGTGTAGGAGTTGAATTAAGAAAGGGGCACCCTACACCAGGAACAAAAAGCACTCAGCAGGTAGGCACAGGTTAAAAGGTAGGTTTTATATATATCTTTTTTTTTCCCTTTAATCATAGACAATAGAAATAGTAGCCAAGGCCAGGCAGAAATATCCCTGATGACTTCATCTGCGAAAAATGTATCCAGCTGCAGCTCCTGACAAACTGAAGCTGGAGTTGGATGAACTGCAGATCATTTGGGAGGCAGAGGGGGTGATAGACAGGAGTTACAGGGACACTATTACACCTAGGAGGCAGGAGGAGGGTAGATAAGTGACAGTCAGGAGAAGGAAAGGGAACAGGCAGGCAGTGCAGGGCACCCCTGTGGCCATTCCCCTCAATAACAAGTATATTGTTGTGGGGGACCACCCCCAGGCACAAGCCATGGCAATGAGGTCTCTTGCACAGAGTCTGGTCCAGTGGCTAAGAAGGGAAGGGAGGAGAAGAGACGAGCTGTAGTGATAGGGTATTCCATAGTGAGGCGGGCGGATAAGAAGTTCTGTGGAAGGAGACATTGTGCGATTAGTGAAACTTGGTTGCAGAAGGCACAGGACTGGCAGCTCAATGTTCCGGGCTTCCATTGCTTCAGATGTGATAGAACAGGGGGAATGGAAGGGGGAGAAGTGGAATTGCTCATCAGGGAAAATATCACAGCTGTGTTCAGACAGGACAGACCAGTGCTCATCTGCTGAGGCTATATGGGTGGAGCTGAGGAATGGGAAAGGTATGACAATACTCATGAAGTTGAATTGTAGACCGCCCAATTGTCAACAAGAATTGAAGGAGCAAATCGGTAAAGAGATAGCAGACAATCGCAGGAAACATAAGGTTGCAATAGTAGGAGATTTTAACTTTTCACATATTGACTGGGACTCCCATACTGTAAAAGGGCTAGATGGCTTGGAGTTTGTCAAATGTGTTCAGAAAAGTTTTCTGTATCAATATATTCTGTTTCTCAAGCTTTTTTCCCCCACTCACATACCACTTTAAGTATTCCCTATACCATAGGTGCTCTGTGATTAGTAAGGGATTGCTTAAGGTGGTATGTGGGTGGAAAGAAAAAGTTTGAAAACCACAGTTTTAATCATACCTAATTGACTCGATATGTGCACGGTTTCATAACTCCAAAGGAAATGGGCCAATGACATTTTTTCTCAAGCAAAATATTTCAGTAACAATTGGGTCTTGAGCAATGGTTCTCAACCTTCCCTTCCCACTCACAGACCACCTTAAGCATCCCTTGCTAATCACAGAGCACCAATGGCATAGGGATTACTTAAAGTGGTCTGTGAGTGGAAAGAAAAAGCTTGAGAACCACGGATATAGAAGTATCAACTAGAGAGAGTTCAATACTGGTTCTCCTATTATAGAACGAGACAGGAGAGTAACAGAAGTATATGTAGGGGAACATTTTGTGTCCAATGATTATAATGCCTTTAACTTCAAGTTAATTATGGAGAATAGGTCTGGGCCTTAGGTTGAGATTCTAATTTGGAGAAAGGCCAATTTTGAGGAAATGAGAAAGGATCTTGAATGCATGGATTGGGATAAGCTGTTTTTGGGAAAGGATGTGCGAGTTAAGTGGAAGACCTTCAAAGTTGAAATTTTGAGAGCATAGACTTTGCATGTTCCTGTCAGGATTAAAGGCAAAGTTAACAGGCAAAGGGAACCTTGTATTTTGAGGGATATTGAGGATCTAGTTTGGAAGAGAGACAAAAGACATGTATATGCCACACAGAGCAAATCGGGTTCTTGAGGAGTGGACGAAATGCAAGAAAAAAAAACTCAAGGAAGAAATCAGCAAGGTTAAAAGAAGAAACGAGGTTGCTTTGGCAGACAATGTGAAAGAAAATCCTAAGCGTTTCTTCAGATATATTAAGAGCAAAATTGTTCCCCTCGGAGATCAGAGTGGTTGGCTTTGCATGGAGCCAAAAGAGATGAGGAGATCTTAAATGTTTTTAAAAAAAATCAGTATTCACTCAGGAAACAGGCATGGCATCAAGGGAAGTAAGGAAAAGAAGCGAGGTCATGAAACCAATACAGATTAATGGAGGTGGTGCTTGCTGTCTTAAAGCAAATGGGGTGCATAAATCCACAGGGCCTGACAAGATGTTCCCTTGGACCTAAGGGAGGCTAGAGTAGAAATTGCAGGGGCTCTGGCAAAATTTTTAAAAATTGACCTGAGCCGCGGGTGAGGTGCTGGAGGATTGGAAGGTAGCTCACTTTTTTTTGTTGTTTAAAAAAGGCTCCAAAGGTAATCCTGGAAATTATAGGCTGGTGAGCCTGATATCAATAGTAGGTAAATTACTGGAAGGTGTTCTAAGAGATTGGATTTACAAATATTTGGATAGCAGGGACTGATGTAGGGATAATCAAAATGGCTTTGTGCTTGGTAGGTATTTGTCGAGAGGTTACCAGGCAAGATGATGAAGGAAATGCTGTGGATGTTGTCTACGTGGAGTTTGTAAGGCCTTTGACATGGCCTCTCAGAGGAGATTAGTCAAGAAGGTTCAGATGCTAGGTATTCATTGTGAAGTAGTGAACTGGATTCAACAATGGCTGTATGGGAGAAGTCAGAGAATAGTTTGCTTCTCAGACTGGAGGCCGAGACTAATGGTGTGACTCAGGGATCAGTGCAGGAACCATTGTGGTTTGTCACCTATATCAATGATCTGGATGATAATGTAGGAAATTGGATCAGTAAGTTTGCAGATGACACTAAGGTTGTAGCATTGTGGACAGCGAAGAAGAGTTTCAAAGTTTGCAGAGGGATTTGGACCATCTGGAAAAATGGGCTGAGAAATGGCAGATGGAATTTAATGCAGACAAATGTGAGGTGTGTTTTGGAAAGATAAACCAGGATAGGACATACATAGTAAATGGTGGGGCACTGAGGAGTGCAGTAGGACAGAGGGATCTGGGAATACAGATACATAATTCTCTGAAAGTGGCAGCACAAGTAGATAGGGTTGTAAAGAGAGCTTTTGGCACATTGACCTTCATAAATCAAAGTATTGAGTGTGGTTCAGAGGTTCTCAGCTGCTTCAAAAGGGCATCTATCACCCTGGTGCCCAAGAAGAGTATTGTGAGCCTCCTCAGCACCCAGCAGCACTGTGATGAAATACTTTGAAAGGGTGGTTATGGCTAGAATTAACACAAGCCATCAGATTCCTGAATAATCAATGAACCAAATTCACTGCTTTACTTTTCTTACACTTTTTAAAATATTATTGTTGTAAAATGGTTTATAATATGAAGGATTGGAGTATCATACTTCAGTAAAAACAATGAATTTCGTGACTTGTTCATGACAATAAATTCTGATGGGAGTTGGAATGTTATGGTAAAGTTGTATAAGACATTGGTGAGGCCAAATTTGGAATATTGTGTGCAGTTTTGGTCACCTAACTACAGGAAAGGTATAAGATGGCAAGAATACAGAGAAGATTTACTCATTTTAAATTTTTAGACATGCAGCATGGTAACAGGCCCTTTCGGCCCATGAGCCCTTGCTTGCCCAGTTACACCCAATTGACTTATAACCCCTGTACATTTTGAATGGTGGGAGGAAACCAGAGCCCCCAGGGAAAGCCTTCCCAGACACGAGGAGAGAGTACAAATTCCTTACAGACAGTGTGGGATTTGAACCCCAGTCCTGATTGCTGGTGGTGTAACAGCGTTGCGCTAACCGCTATGCCAACCTTTCCACCCAAGTATGTTGCCCAGACTTCAGGAACTGAGTTATGGGAAAAGGCTAAACAGGTTAGGACTTTATTCCCTGGAGCGTAGAAGATTGAACGAGGAGTTTGATGAAGGTATTTAAAATGATTAGGGGGATTGACAGAGTAAATATTATACACTTTTTGCACTGAATGTAGGGGAGATAGAAACAAATGGATATGGGTTAAGAGTGAAAGGGGAAAAGTTTAGGGGGAATATGAGGGGAACTTCACACAGTGATTGGTGGAAGTGTGGAACGAGGTGTCAGCTGAAGTGGTGAATGCAGGCTAAATTTTAACATTTAAGAAGTATTTGGACAGGTACCTGGATTGGAGAGATATGGAAAGCTATGGACTGGGTATGGGTCAGTGGGACTAGGCAGAAAAATGGTTTGGCACAGACTAGAAGGGCCGAATGGGCCTCTTTCTGTGGTGTGCTGTTCTGTTCTATGGTTCTACTGCAAACAATGACTCACTCATCTTCCACTCAGTCAGTCATATTTCTACTTTTTTGAAGTCATTCTATTCCAAAATGTCTTTTCCAATACTAACAATGTCATCCAGGTTGCCCATGACACCTAGCAGACACTGTCCACTGTAAAATGCTTGGATATGAAGTCTGTTGTCTTGGTAAATTGGAAGAAGTGCAAAGCAGTTGATACTGTTGTTTGTGAAGATTTGTCCTCCCAAAATATCAAAATGATCAATCAGAAATAAGGGGCATCTGTCTACCTCAAGGCTCCTTTTAAAGTTCATTAAAAATGTACTTTAACTTTTGCCTGCTGTAAGACAAACAAAGAGTCATCATGTGTATTGCCTGGCATCCTTAACAATAGGAGAATGAGAAGCAAAAGGGAGACCCTTCAGGGACATTGAGTGTCTGTGGATTTGCCTCCAGTGCTCTTGCAGCCTCTTCAGCTGCATAGATTCCTGCTCTGTCCATCAGCTCCAGGTCCAAGCATCCGACATGATCAGGAAGCCTTCAGCACCCAAGGACCTTCAGGAGCCCTTCTTGCCCTCAGCACCGTCTCGAAACTCGGCTCCGATACTTTGTTCCCATGAACCAGTACCTGCAGCTTATCCAATTCACCCTGGAACCAGAGGGAACTGCCCTTCGCTTCCCACTCCAGGATCACACACCCTTGTCTTGGTTTGCTTTCAAGCTGGTTCAAACTGTTGACAAATATTGTCACAATTACTTTATTCAGACTCTGTCTGCAATAATTACCTGGGGATCACGTGCACCATCTCACCATTAACCAGCTCATGTGTACCAATAATTACCTGGGGATCACATGCACCATCTCACCATTAACTAGCTCATGTATACCAATAATTACCTGGGGATCACGTGCACCATGTCAACATTAACCAACTCACGTTTACCAATAATTACCTGGGGATCATGTGCACCATCTCAGCATTAACCTGCTCACCTGGGGATCACGTGCACCATCTCAACATCTCAACATTAACCAGCTCACGTGTACCAATAATTACCTGGGGATCACGTGCACCATCTCAACATTAACCAGCTCAGATGGTTTCGAAAGAGCCAGGCCTTTCCTTGTTAATACACTGAGCCTTCATTGCATATTGATATGAATCTGGTGCTTCTTTGACCATTGCCTCCACTGCCCGAACAACTGAACAATATTGAATGCCTGCTTCATACTTACTTACTTCTCAGCCTCCTTTGAGGATGCACATCACAGATTCCATGTGATCCTGTAATATCTTTTCCAAACCTGAAAAATTCTCTGTGTTCCACAATGCGTCTCAGATGTGACACAAACTCCACAGTAGTTTTAAATTTATACCTTTGAGAAAGGAGTGTGAGGGACGTCAACTGTTCATCTTGCTTACTTAACTTTCAGATGTGTCATCTCTTGGATTGCCTGGAGCCAGTGAAGTTTTTAATTAACTAGACATGACCTAAGAAGGAACCTTTCTTTCTGCAATATTTTTTATTGCAAAAACAAGAGGCATAGGGCATGAAGACACACGTTCAACATTATAAAAACAGCTTCTTCCCCTCTGCCATCTGATTTCTGAACAGACAATGAACACTCCTCCCAGAAACACATCAATGCTTCACCCACCCTAATGAAACAGAGTCTAGTCAAGAATGCATCACTATTTCACCACCAGCTCATTTCATCTCTAGGTCATTTCAGACTTCTGCATTGATTGGAACGTGCATAGACATCTGAAATGGGCTAAACCCCAAGTGCCTGCTGGTCAGGTATTCCCTAGTGAACTTCTCGCTGACAGCCAGATCGACTCTGCTTTTTACCTTTGCTGTACTTTTGCAGGCCGCTGGGAGAGAGCAGGACAGCAGTATTATTATTAAAATTATTTTTCCTGTTGTCCTTCTTGCATGTTTTGTCCGAGTTTTAAATGCTCACCTGTTTTAAATCATTTTCTTCTTTGTCTCACCTTATTTGAGTTCTGTGTTATCTGATTGGTTTAGGAAGGTAAGCTTTCAGCATCATTCAGTGAGGCTGGTAACACTCCAATTGCAAAGAAAGGTAAGATCCTATAGAGTACTCCTCCTATAGACCATTCTCTTTATTAAATGTTGATGCTAAAATTTTGGCTAAAGTTTTGGCTTGTGGATTGGAGAATATTTTACCTGTGGTGGCCTGCGGCAGCAGCAATTGAGCTGGTGCCCCGGGGGGTGAGCACATCCAAAGGCCAGCAGCCCTGGCCACAAGCGAACCGGCAAGTGAACTGCAAGGGCAGCTTAAAGGCCAGCAACCCAAAAATGGTGCTGGCCTTGCTGCACAGCCAACGGACGGGGACTGTGAGCGAGGAATAAAGGCTCACAGTACCCGCACACGGGAAACCTGCTTTTGTTATGCATGCTGTGATGTCAGCCAAGGGGAGGGGGGCTATGGTGGGAACAGTGCAAGTATAAAAGTCAGGCCTGAGCCCTAATAAAACTCACTGTGTGTGTGTGTGTGTGTGTGTCTTCTTTTGAGTGGCACGTGGCTACATACCATCAATTATATCCGAGGATCATACAGCTTTAATAAAAAATCATTACTCTTATTTCAATAAATGTTGCTTATTTGACATTTTATGCTCACCCTCAGGTGAGGTTCCTGAATGTGTCCTTTCTTTAGAAGCAGAGAAAGCATTTGACTGTGTGGAGTGGAGATAATTATTTATGATTTTTTTTAGAAAAATTTAATTTTGGTCCAAGTTTTATTTGCATGGTTAAGATTAATGTACGTGTGCCCTTTGAATCTCCAATGGGGAACCTGTCAAGGGTGTCCTCTAAGATCATTACTTTTTGATTTGGCTGTAGAATCATGAGCAATTACATTTTGAAGCTTCAAGGACATCTTAGGGATATGGAGGAAGGAAGTTTCCCTTTATGCACATGATCTCTTGCTCAATCAGACCTCTCTTATTCATATGTTTTGGACATGCCCAAGTCTTTAAAAAAAATGGAAAGATGTTTTCCAAACCTTATCCTTAATCCTTAATTTAAATCTTGAATTTAACTCGAATTTGTTGCCCTCTTTGGTACCACTGGAGCGCATGACGTTCGCTGGACTCTAATTACATTTCGGGTTCAGTCTTTTGCCTCTCTTTTGGCCAGATGTGTGATATCTCTAAGATGGAGGGATGTTACCCACCCTTGCTCAGTGGCTGAGAGATATTATGCCCAGTTTAAATCTAGAAAAGATTTACATTTTGTTAGTAACGTCAACATCAGGTTTCAAAACCTATGAGGACCAACTTTCAGAATCTCTAGTTTTTTATAAAAACTGTCCTCCAACATTTTATTATATTACTCCAAGTTCAAGGTGTACTTTAATTATTGAACGTTGGATTGTTAATGGGTTCAAGAAATGGGGGAGAAAATGAAAATATATTTTTCATGATAAAATTGTAAGATGTTCTTAATTTATATCGTCTATAAATTAGGCAACTTTGTTGATTTCTCTATATTTGACATCTCTGTTATGTATTTCACAAATTTTCTGTGTGTTTCTGTTTACTTAATTAAAAAAAATATTTCAAAAGGAACTGCTCACCTGTAAATACAGTTTTAAAATAAGGGCCACCTACACATCCTTACCCGAGTTGATCTTGAAATGCTGGATTGCCCTTTTACACAGACGATGTTTCAACCATGTTACTAACTCCGCTGCTGGAGTTACTAACTCCGCTCCACCCCCCATCATTCCATGTCGGTGCTTTTTATACAGCAAGTGTAGTGTAAAAAAGCCACAAATATGCCGGCTGTGTCAAAGACTTTTCAGATTCCAGCATTTTCAGAATCCTCTGTCTCTCAGGAAGTTTAATTTTTTTATTGTCTGTTTGGCTACAGAAGAACATGGGGAGCGGCTGAAGCTCCAGAGGTGCTGTAACCGTCCATAACACAATTACTTCATCAGAGAAAGGGAACTGATTGGAATCGGGTATGAATGGGAGTGGTGGGTGAAGATAAATGGTATTCTTTGTGGCAACTCCATTGAGAAGGGGATGAATTCTATTCATTTTATGGAAAACGCTCTTCATCTGACACCAGTGTGACTAGCAATGACAGTAACATTAAGTTAAGTGTGAAAGAGCAAAGAAATTGTCTGGAGTGGAGATGAATGATTAGAAATTTTCACTATTCCAACTCCATAAATCTGTGAGATCCACTGAAATGATTAAAAATGTCAAATGGAAACCATTGAATGAGATCGGCCAAACAATATTTATCATGTCAATCTCAATAAGGAACCAGACACCCTGCATTATACAGGAACAGTGGCATGAATTAATCAGTCATACCGTGCTTGGAAAGCAAAAAAGAGGCATCTTGATGAAGAGTTCTGAAGTTGTAACTAATTTATTTGAATTGCAACAGAATTAGAATTTTTATCATTTTGTAATATCTGCCACTGCCTCCAGCACATCTCTGAGCCATTCTAGCTGATCACAAATAATCTTTCTTACCACCTTGAATAATTGAGTTTGCAGAGGTCACTGGTTAATGTAGAAATTGTTAAAGACCTGTCCTTCTACTGTCCTTGTTAAAAAGTTGAAACTCAGGCAAGACCAGAGAGGGAAGAAACTTTGGCCAGGGGTGAAAGCAGAATAATAATTGAAATGGGGAAAAGTAACTTACAGAAATAGAATTAAATTGGAGCATTAACTCAGTTTTCTGCAAAGCCAGTGCTCTGCTTGCTAGGCATTTCCAACAGATTCTGCAGCACTTCCTGTCTCTCAATTCCAAATGGTTACTAAATTTTTAGATTTTTACATTTAAATTTAAGGTTTAAATTTTTTCACTTAAATTTCGACATACAGCACACTAACAGGCCCTTTCGGCCCATGAGCTATTTACACCCAATTAACCTACATCACCAGTACATTCTGGAAGGTGGGAGGAAACTGGAGCATCTGGAGGAAACCCACGCAGACATGGAGAGAACGTACAAACTCCTTACAAATATCAAAGGATTCAAAGCCTGATCCTGGCTGCTGGCGCTGTGGCAGTGTTGCGCTAACTGCTACACTAACTGTGCTGCCCATCTACTCTCCCCTCCTCAAATTTGTGTCTCATTCAAACAACTTTAATGATTAACAAGCTGCCACCATCTATCTCAACTGACACCAGCACTTGGGTCACTCAGAAGTCCACAAGGCCAGCAAGTGTAGTCAGCATGGAACATCTTGCAGCCACCAAGAGGAATTGGTGGTTCCCTGAGCCAACTGTCCAGATCATCTGGCAAAATGCCTCATTGCCAGTGCTCATGAACAAGCACCAGGACTTGGCCTGGCTGGTGGTGAGAGGATCCCTCTCAGTCAGATCCATCCTATACAACCGGAACATCACCCACCAGGCACGTGGTTCCCGAGATGGCTGCACCCACCCTTTTTGCAGAATGCAGATTTGCTAAGAGTATGTGGAGAAGGATGCAGGAGTCCTTGTAACAGTTCATCCCCAGCAGCAGCGTGGCAGACTCTCTGATTTACAGTTGCTCCCGGGTCGCACATAGAGACAGACATCTAGAACTGCCGGAAGACCATTAGCTTGGTGAAAGATGTAATTTGGTCTGCCAAAACCTGTTGATCTTTCAGTACATGGAGATGTCGGTGCAGGAATGCTGCTGACTGGCACATTCCAGGCTGCAGGAGAACATGCTGAGGCTTGGCACAGCCAACAAGAGGGCACTGTGAGGAAGGATCACAGTCTAGAGTCCACCCATTATCAGGCATTGAGGGGCTGAGACCGAGTGGGGAGTAACGACAAGATGCCACAGTGGTGGTAATAACGTAAATATGAATGAATGTAACAATGTACAGTGATGGAAATGTATGGACACGAAACTAAAGGCAGGAAGAGACTGAACAGTTTTCCATTTTGTAAATAATTTATTGTGAACGGTCTATTTTAGGAAAAAGATTCAGTCTCCCTTGGTCTAGACATTTGCATTGCCTTCTCCACTGCTCTCCCCTCCTCTGCAACATGTTCCATGTCTACTTCTCTCAGCTCTGATGAAAAGTCAGTGCCATGAAATGTTATCACTGCATTTCTCTCCACAGATGTTGCCCAACTCACTAATTTCCTTGTTTCTTTTTTTATTTATTTCAGATTTTCAGTTAAGATTGAGTGGTGGGAGTTCACTGTTTGAAGGACGTTAGCAGTGTTTAACAAGGAGGTAGGAGGATCAAGGGAGAGAAGGGAAAAAGGGTGAAATAGTGAGATACAATTTGCTCATGTTACAACAAATCTAAAGCAAAATAAATTGTTGAAAATACTGATCAGTTCAGGTAGCAGCCTGGAATACTGAGTGAATGTTACAGCTTGATAATCTTTTTTTCAACCAGAGAGATTGGTAATCTGAAATTGTTGAGTTGAATATGGCAGCGAACCAGTAGCTGAGGGACCCACACAGGCTGCATCGTCTTGCAGTCGAGGGATCCACGTGAGCTGCTGGAGTCCAGCCCATGGGAACCAGGTATCAGAGCTGGGATTCGAGAGGATGCCCAGGGCAAGAAGGGCTTGGGGCACTGAAGGCATCCTGATCGTGTCAAGGGTTTGGATCTGGATCTCAGGTTGTTGATAAATCGGACAGGAGTCTGTGCTTCTGCAGAGGTTGTGGGAAGGCTGGAGGCAAATCCACTCAGCGACCCTGAAAGGATTCTCAATTGCTTCTCTCTATCTCTTACTGTAAGGGGCACTAGGTGACATTAAGAGCAACTCCTTGTCTGTCTTACGGCAGGAAGAAGGCAATTTTGTGTTATATTACATGTTTTGTCCTATTACATGAGAAAGAAGGAATCTTGAATCATGCCTATTTGGGCAGGGAAGTGCTGTTGCTTGAGTTTCTGATGAGGGTCATTGGCATAGAGTTGGAAGCCAAAGACAGGCTGGGACAAGGATGGAGAAGTAAAGTGATATGCACTTGGAAGCTCAGGGTCACAGCTACAGAATGGATGGAGATGTTCCTCAAACAGGTCACCAATTCTGCGTATGGTTTTTTTCATTGGCAATTATTGGGTTGGTCTTAAGTGAGATTCATACTCTGTTATGTACTTTAGTAATGCACTTGCTCTCTCTGGAGATTCCTGATTGCAAAATATTGCATTTTAAAGCACTGTCCATCCAAATGGTACATTACATCAATGGGCTGCTTAAGCCTTTTCAACAGATGGTATCACTCCCCATTTGTATCGGAGTCAGAAATTTGCACTACAAAACATGAGGCATTTCAACCAACGTCAGTGCTTCAAAAATCTTTCAAATTGTCACACTCTCATGAATGGCCGAGCATTTTTTTTTTTAGGTATCCATCCAACCCTCATGGAAGTTACTTTTGAATGTGCTTCCCATCCTTTCAGATAGTGCATTCTTTTTTTTTCAAAAATAGATTTTCTTTGCAATAAATTATTTACAAAAGAGAAAAACAGTTCAATCCTTTCATATCCATTGTACCAATAATATGTACACTGCTGGATTTGCTCTCCAAATATATTAAGAGCAAAAGGACAGTAAGGGCCAAAAGGGATGGGGGAAGAGTTTACTTGGCTTTTTTTGTTTGCATCAGTATCCACTCAGGAAGCTGGCACAGAGTCAAGGAAAATAAGGAAAGCAAGCAGTAAGTTCATGGAACCTATACAGATTAAAAGGGAGGAAGTGCTTGCTGTCTTAAAGCAAATAAGGGTGAATAAATCCTCTGGGTCTGACAAGATATTCCCCCAGACCTTGAGAGACTAGTGTAGAAATTGCAGGGGTTGTGGCAAAAATATTTAAAATGTCCTTAGCCACGAGTGTGGTGATGGAAGATTGGAGGGTAGCTCACGTTGTTCTGTTGTTTAAAAAAGGCTCCAAAATTAACCCTGGAAATTATAGGCCAGTGAGCCTGACATCAGTAGTAGGTAAATTATTAGAAGGTGTTCTAAAAGATTGATATACAATTATTTGGAGAGCCAGGGAATGATTAGGGATAGTCAACATGGCTTTATGCGTGGTAGGTCATGTTTAACTAATCTTATAGAGATTTTCAAGGAGGTCACCAGGAAAGTTGTCTACATTGGTAAGTCTTTTGACAAGGTCCCACATGGGAGGTGAGTCAGGAAGGATCAGATGCTAGGTATACATGGTGAAGTAGTGAACTGGATTCGACAATTGCTTGATGGATGATTACTTCTTAGACTGGAGGCCTGTGACTAGTGGTGCACCTCAGGGATCAGTGCTGGGACCATTGTTGTTTGTCATCTAAATCAATGATCTGGATGATAATGTGGGAAATTGGATCAGCATGACACTATGATTGGAGGCATTGTGGACAGCAAAGAATGTTTTCAAAGCTTGCAGAGGAATCTGGAACAGCTGGAAAAATAGGCTGAAAATTGCAGATGGAATTTAATGCAGACAAGTGTGAGGTGTTGCATTTTGGAAGGACAATCCAAAAAACGACATGCACTGTGAATGGTAGGGCATTGAGGAGTGTGGGAATACAGATACATAATTCCCTGACAGTGGTATCACAGGTGGGTAGGGCTGTAAAGAGAGCTTTTGGCATACTGGCCTTCATAAATCAAAATACAGTACAACTGCAATTATCCAAAAATCAGATTCTCCAAAAATTTTTAAAATTTTCAGATAAATGAGGATATCCAAAACAAATCAGAAATTCTAATTTATCCGAAACTTTTTCTGAGCCAAACTCACCGGGGGTGTCAAGCGCCCGGCGGCAGCTCGGACTTTAGGCTCCCAGAGGTAGCGTGGACCTTGGGCTCTCGGCAGGAGTGCAGACTTCAGGCACCCAGGCAGCAGCAAGGACCTCAGGATCCTGGGCAAGAGCGGGGACCTCAAGTTCCCGGGCAGGAGAAGGGCTTTAGTGGTGTTCTGCAGCAGCCAGAATTTTTTTGGTGAGAATTAAACATTATTTAAATAGTTAAAAAGCCTTCCCTTGTTGTTTGTTGTAGTTTAAACGCTATTATAAGTGATTTGCTGTTGCTACTGGACTGTTTTTTAAAAATGACCAGTTCTCCAAAAAATCTGCTTATCTGCCTAAGGCCTGGTTCTGACCATTTTGGATAATCGAAGTTGTATTGTATTGAGTAGAGGAATTGGAATATAATGGAAAAGTTGTATAAGACATTTGTGAGGCCAAATTTGGAGTATTGTGTATAGATTTGGTCACCTAACTACAGGAAAGATATCGATAAGATAGAAAGAGTGCAGAAGAGATTTAATAGGATGTTGCCCAAACTTCAGGAACTGAATCACAGAGAAAGATTAAAGAGGTTAGGACTTTTTTCCCTGGATTATAGAAGAATGAGGGGAGATTTGATAGAGGTATTTAAAATTATAATAGGGATGGACAGAGTAAATATAGGTAGGCTTTTTCCACTGAGGGTAGATGAAATATAAACCAGAGAAAATGGGTTAAAGGTGAAAGGGGAAAAGTTTCTTATTTTGACATACAGAACGGTAACAGGCCTTTCTGGCCCACAAGCCAGTGCTGTCCAATTATACCCAATTGACCTACAACCCCAGTACATTCTGAAGATTGGGAGAAAACCGGAGCTTGCAGAGAAAACCCACGTACAAAATCCTTACAGACAGCGCTGGATTCCGGATTCTGTTCCTGGTCACTGGCTCTGTAACAGTGTTGCGCTAACTGCTACACTAACCATGTTGCCCTAAAGAGGGATTATAAGTGGGAACATCTTCACACAGAGAGTGGTGGGAGTGTGGAACGAGCTGCCAGTTGAAGTGTGAATGAAGGCTCAATTTTGACATTTATGAAAAATTTGGACAGGTACACAATGGGAGGGGTATGGAGGGCTATGGTATGGGTGCAGGCCAATGGGACTAGGCAGAAACATGGTTCAGCATAGACTAGAAGGGTTGAATGGGCCTGTTTCTGTGCTGTAATGTTCGATGGTTCTAAATACACCATTACCAGTACTGTGGCACCTTGTCGCTTTTCCCTGTTCTTTTAGTTGAAGGACTTCCTCTCAGTTCCAGCTCTTCAATGCCCAGTAATGGAAGGATTGAGCTCTTGTGCAGGCAGTGCCAAGCCTCAGTGCAAGCCTTAGCATATACTCCTGCAGCCTGGAATGTGCAGTAATCCCTCACTGACATCTCTGTGTGCTGAAACAGGCAGACCAAAGGGCATCTTTACAGAGTTGTTGGTCTTCCAGCAGTTCTGGATGTCTGACTCTGTGCACATCCCCGGGAACAGCCCATCATTCAGAGAGTTCTCTGTCATACTTCTGCTGGGGGTGAACCTTGCATTCTTCTCCACACATTCTTCGCAAATCTGTGCATTCATTTCCGAATACTAAACTTGCTGCATAAAATGAGACCTCTTCTTCTCCCCTCTGGCTTATTTGGCAATTTATAAATCTCGTTACCACCTCTAATGCTGCTGGGAACGTAACTATACACAAAACTCTTATTGCCTTCCTGCTATGCAATGGGAAGCAGTCCTATCCTGTCAGATCACCAAGCACCTTATTGGAAATAAATGGGAATAGAATCTGAAATAAATTGAAACACAAAAGGTCATATTTCCACTTAATCTTAAAGTACTTGTAAGGGTGGAGTAGAATGGTTTGCAAATCTTATTTTTGATCAGTTGCTGATCATTTCAATGTTATATTTACAATTGTGTGAAAAACTGAAGAGCTTTGTCCCCCTGCCCCATTACTCACAGTTTTAACTACTGACGTAGCTACCCTGTGAAGGTCACTATTTACAAGGACAGGCAGAACAATATAGAAGGAAGATGAGAAATTTGTGCATCAAGTGTCTGAGATTTCTCTTGAGAGGCTGTTAGTGCCAGAGGAGTGAGCTTCCAACAACATTCTCACGTAACAATTGAAACATCCATTTGCAATACATTTAGTTTGGTTGCTTATAAATCATAACATGCACTCAAATATTTGTGCAAAAATTACATTATTTGACCGAACACCTGCTATTCTGACTGATATATGTCAACACAGCAGTCATGGTTAACAAATAATTTTCACAATGATTGCAAAGATTTGAGTCAACACAGTAAAACTGTGTGATGAGTCATGGGCTCCCATTGGAAGTGATAGGACCCAATGGGAACATTCAAAGCCTAAGGTAGGGACTTGTCCAAGGATCCACGTTGAGCATAACAATGGAGGAGCAATGAGGAGAAGTCTCACAAAGCCACATTAAACCAAAGTATCAGCTATGGTTCAGATGGAAAGTTTCCAGTCCCTTGAGTTCAAAGTCCTAGTGTCCTACGATATAGAAAAAAGCCCTTCAGCCCACTGAAACAGCAGGTTCCCATCTTATTCTCCTCGCATTCCAATCAACTACAGTTCTTGTTGCCTCATTAGAGAAAGCATGTAGATGATTTAGAGAGGGTTCTGAGGAGATTTACTAGGATATCATCTGGATTGGAGAACATGCTTTACCAAGCAACGTTGACAGAGCTAGGACTTTTTTCTCTGTCGTGAAGAAGGATGAGAGATAACTTAATGGAGGTACATAATATCACGAGGGGTTTAGATAGGGTGCACAGCTAGTACTTTTTTCCCCAGGGCAGCAACAGAGAATCAGATTAACATGGTAGCAAAAGTAGTATTTCAAGGACCCTGCACTAAATGCTTGCGCGGTGACTAGAGTACTGCACCTGCTCTATAACTATAGTGCTATACTGCCTTCAACTTTTAACTGGGGTTATTATTTTAAACACAGTAATTAAAGGGAGTTCAGTGTCAATGGCCATCTTTGTTACCCATAATCCCCCACGCAGCTGGAACCACTCTGCATTTTCCTGGCGCTAGGAGAGCGGTTCCAGCTGCATGGGGGATAATGGGTAACGAAGATGGCCATTGCACCCTCCCGCCTCAATGAAGTGTCGAAGCATCGGGTAAATTTTAAGTAGTGAGTCTTCACCACTCAGTTTACCAAGGTCTAGAGGATTGTGAATATTTCAATTCAAAAATTAAAAATTGCAGACAGAATCCTTTGAATTCTAAAATACAATGGTTTTTTTTGTCTTTTCAATTCTATGTTTTTGTCTTCAATGTACACACTTTGATTAGGAATGCATTTTCCTGGCGCTAGGAGAGCGGTTCCAGCTGCATGGGGGATAATGGGTAACGAAGATGGCCATTGCACCCTCCCGCCTCAATGAGGTGTCGAAGCATCGGGTAAATTTTAAGTAGTGAGTCTTCACCACTCAGTTTACCAAGGTCTAGAGGATTGTGAATATTTCAATTCAAAAATTAAAAATTGCAGACAGAATCCTTTGAATTCTAAAATATAATGGTTTTTTTTGTCTTTTCAATTCTATGTTTTTGTCTTCAATGTACACACTTTGATTAGGAATGCATTTTCCTGGCGCTAGGAGAGCGGTTCCAGCTGCATGGGGGATAATGGGTAACGAAGATGGCCATTGCACCCTCCCGCCTCAATGAGGTGTCGAAGCATCGGGTAAATTTTAAGTAGTGAGTCTTCACCACTCAGTTTACCAAGGTCTAGAGGATTGTGAATATTTCAATTCAAAAATTAAAAATTGCAGACAGAATCCTTTGAATTCTAAAATACAATGGTTTTTTTTGTCTTTTCAATTCTATGTTTTTGTCTTCAATGTACACACTTTGATTAGGAATGCATTTTCCTGGCGCTAGGAGAGCGGTTCCAGCTGCATGGGGGATAATGGGTAACGAAGATGGCCATTGCACCCTCCCGCCTCAATGAGGTGTCGAAGCATCGGGTAAATTTTAAGTAGTGAGTCTTCACCACTCAGTTTACCAATATTTCAATTCAAAAATTAAAAATTGCAGACAGAATCCTTTGAATTCTAAAATACAATGGTTTTTTTTGTCTTTTCAATTCTATGTTTTTGTCTTCAATGTACACACTTTGATTAGGAATGCATTTTAACAATCTGTTTACTCACGAGATAACTTTTTATAACAACAGGTAGTCTACACTTGCGCAAGGCCATTTTAAAAAAACGTATTCTCATATGGTTAATTATCGCATGCAGAGGCACAGTTTTATGTGTTTTAATATTTTTGTGTATTTTTTAAATTTAGGGCCCCTTTATAACAAATACTACAGGCCCCACACTAGCTTATTCTGGTAGAGAATATCAGAGGATATTTGTTTAAGGTGAGTGGAAAGAATTTTATTCACTTTGCTGCTAACTTTCACTCCAACCTTAAAATCCAGTGACCATCTCCCTTTTCTTGATCTCTCTGTTTCTATCTTACTTCAATCACTGCATCTACAGACTTTCATGTTTCACTCCAGAAGTTCAGGGAAGATATCTGCAGACATTTTTGGTTTACTCAAAATACATAACATCTGTCAGTCTTTGAAAACCCAGGTCATAGCACTGGAGAGCACCAAGTTCCTTGGAGTCCATTTAACTAGTGACCCATGTTGGACACACAACACCTTCTCACATGTCAGGAAGGCACAACAGTGATTGAATTTCCTGAGAAGACTGAGAAGTGGGCAAGGCCTCCGGCCGCCAATATGGCAATCTTCTAGAGGAACTCTCTCAAGAGTGTCCTGGCCAGCTGCTTCTCAGTGTGGTGGAGCTGCTGCAGAGAAATGGATCGGAGGTCAATCCACAGAACCATGAGAGGCAGACAGGATCACTGGGGTCTCCCTTCTCCCCATCGATGTGATCTATCAGGATCATTGTCTGAAGAGGGTATGTAAAATCATTGAGGACCTCTTCCACAATGCACACAGCATCTTTCAGCTGCAAATGTCGGGGGAAAAGATAGAGGAGTATCAGAGCCACACCATCAGGCTGCAAAACAGCTTCTTCCTACGGGCAATGAGAATGCTGAACAACAAAAGGAACTGCTCATGCTAACCATCTAATACTCTGTCTGAATTTTGCGCCGAGGACCAGAGAACACCGTTTTGTCAGGTTATACTTGTGAAATCAGATGACAATAAACATGACTTAGCCATTCATCAATTCTGATTGACTTCATTGTAAGCCCTGCTCTGCTCGACCTTGGTGCTTTCCTTCCTGACCTCGACCATGTCCAGAAACTTTCCAGTATTTAAAAATAAGAAGCTAAGTTGTGGTGTTCATACTCAACACTTTCCATGGCCTCGAATTCTGCTGTGAAAGGCACCAAGATCAGCACTTACTGCAAGCAGGATCTGTACAGAACTGCTGGTGACTTCAATGTATTGGTAGTCAAGCAGGCATCCTGTCACCGTGATAACATGATGGTCCTGGGGAGCTTGGTCAGCGGGGGTCACTGAGGTCACCACACATCCTGGTCCATTCTCCATCCACCACGAGCGGTGCATAGAGGTGTTGAAGGTCATGAAAAAGTCTCTGTCCTGGAGAATGAGAACACAACAAAATCCATTAGCCACGTGTGGAAACATTGGGAGAGCCATCAACAATGTGCGTGGAAGAGATTGAGACTTTCCCCACTGTGTTTATTCAATGTATAGTAAAATTCCTGGTTTCCAGCACCAACTGGGATTGCGAATGCCGATTATGAGAATTTTCTGGTTGCCTGATATAGATCCTTACATTACCTAACAAACCTGCATTAATAAACAGTTTAAAAAAAAAGACAGGGGAAATATAATTAGAAAAAACAACAGCATTGTCGTCCTTAATTATGTAAAGTTCACTTTAATCAGGTAATTCTTGCAACTTACAAAATTTAAATTTGAACCCCAGTTGCTGACACTGTAACAGCAGACCTCTAACCACAACGTTAACGGTGCTGCCATCATAATGAACACCCCCTTCCCCACCAAGTTTACATATAAAGCCTTCTGAATATACTTAATAACATACTAATAAAGACTCATACTAAGCAGGGATAAGGAGATTCTTTGGGAGAGTTCCCCAGCGGTTAGCGGCACCGACCGGCTTTTCATCCTGGGTGCTGCCATTTTATTCAAACACAACTTTATTGAAACTTTATTCAAATGGCTGCTGCGGGTAGGGCACGACTGGGGCTCTCCACTGGCTGAATGTTTGCTCCCAAGGGAATGTTGCTTCGGAGAACATTTACTTTTATAATTTTAAATAATCATCGAATTAAAAAAAAATTATTCTTATTTATTTTAACCTTTATTTATTTGTTTATTTCCTCTTCTCTTTTGTTTTGTTGCCACTTACATGGAGCTGCCAGTTGCTTGAATTATGGATACAGAGGACTTTACTGGAGTAATTGACAGGAAGAATTCTATCCTTTGAAGTGTTGGCTCTATTAGATAAATTATTTTTGTTCAGGGACCACAATGAATTTACAAGCACTTATTTACATCCCAATTCTCAGAGGATCTTTTACTTGAAGTAGCTTCACATCTCCGCACTTCCAAGCGCTGTCTCTTTACTGACGGTACAGCTCCACAGGTAAGGTGATCCTTGCAATAGAGATCCCTCGCTGTTTTATGGTTTTCAACAATAGCAAAGGGTTCCACAGGTATTTATTGGTTAAAACATAATACTCAGCGGGTCAAACTGTGTACTTTATCAGAATTTACTGTATTGAACAAGTCACGAAATTTGTTTTTTTCTGGCAGCATCACTGTGCCAACATTCATATCAACCACTTTTACAACAATAAATTTTTTAAAAAGTGCTTGAAAAGTAAGGCAGTGTCTTTGGTTCATTGATTATTCAGGAATCTGATGGCAGCGGGAAGGAAGCTTTAGGCTCCTGTACCTTTACCCTGATGACAGCATAGCGAAGAGGGCCTGGCCTGGGTGATGGGGGTCTTTGAGGATAGAGGCTGCTTTTATAAGACACCATCTCTTTCAGATGTCCTCGATGGGGTGAAAGGCTGGCGCCTGTGATGTCGCAGGCCAAGTTACCAACCCTCTGAAGTTTTTGTTTAGGAAAGATAAAGATACATAACCAATGTTTTGGGACTGAGACCTTCATCAAGGTATGAAGAAAATGTAGGCAGGCGCCTGACAAAATGGTAGGGGGGAGAGGGTAGGGCGGAGCAACACAGCCCCACAGACAGGAGGTAATAGGTGGATAAGGGAGAGAGGGCCCACCAGCAAATGAGGTGATGGCTCAGTAAATGCAGAGGGAAGGGGGTGGAGATCTGAAGGAAAGAAAAAAGAGGGAAGGGGAAGAGAGGGAGAATGGGGAGTGGGCTAGAAGAAACTGGAGGTCAATGTTAATGCCAACAGGTTGGAGAGTGCCCAGATGAAGAATTAGGCATTGCTCCATAAACCAGAGTCTTTTAAAATTAAAAAAAATTTTTCACCCTATGAACCATTTTGACCAAAATACACAAACATTTCCCTCTTGAATATACAGTGTCATTTTCTCCCCTTTTCCCCCCTCCCTCCTTCCCACCCCCCCTCCCCACCCACTCAACATTCAACATATACGATACATTAAATCCATTAAACAATGTCATCACACAATGAAAATAAAAAAGAAATTTGTGTCATCTACTTTTACACACTGGGTCAGTTCATTTCGTCTTCTTCACATTCTGTCATTTTAGGTGGTGGAGGTCCGCGGTAAGACTTCTCTGTTGTGTTCCATGTACGGTTCCCAAATTTGAATTATATTTCTTGAATTATATGTTATTTTTTTCCAATGGAATACATTTATTAATTTCTATGTACCATTGATGTATTCTCAAGTTATCTTCTGATTTCCAGATTGACATAATACATTTTTTTTGCTACAGCTAAGGCTATCATAATAAATCTTTTTTGTGCTCCATCCAAATCGAGTCCAAGTTCTTTACTTCTTATATTACTTAGAAGAAAGATCTCTGGATATTTTGGTATGTTGCTTTTTGTGATTTTATTTAATACCTGATTTAGATCTTCCCAAAACTTTTCCACTTTCTCACATGCCCAAATTGCATGTACTGTTGTTCCTGTTTCCTTCTTACAGCGAAAACATCTATCTGATACTGTTGGGTCCCATTTATTTAACTTTTGGGGCATGGTGTATAGCCTGTGTAACCAATTATATTGTATCATGCGTAACCTTGTGTTTATTGTATTTCTCATAGTTCCGGAGCATAGCTTTTCCCATGTTTCATTCTTTATCTTCATGTTTAGATCTTGTTCCGACTTTTGTTTGGGTTTACAGCTTATTTCCTCATTCTCTTTCTCTTGCAGTTTGATGTACATGTTTGTTATAAATCTTTTAATTATCATTGTGTCTGTAATCACATATTCAAAATTGCTTCCTTCTGGTAACCTCAGCCTGCTTCCCAATTGGTCCTTCAAGTAAGTTTTCAGTTGGTGGTATGCAAACATTGTACTGTGAGTTATACACTTAATTTGCACTTCATTTGTTCAAAAGATAATAATTTATTTCCTGAAAAACAATTTTCTATTCTTTTGATCCCTTTTCTCTCCCATTCTCTAAAGGAAAGGCTATCTATTGTGAAGGGGATTAGTTAATTTTGCATCAATATTAATTTTGGTAGTTGATAATTTGTTATTTTCCTTTCTACGTGAATCTTCTTCCAAATGTTGAGCAGATGGTGCAGTACTGGTGAATTCCCATGTTGCACCAGCTTTTCATCCCACTTATATAGTATATGTTCAGGTACCTTCTCCCCTATTTTATCTAGCTCTAATCTGGTTTTTCCCTTGTTTGATAAAAATCTGATAGGTATCTTAATTGTGCTGTTCTATAATAATTCTTAAAGTTTGGTAGCTTTAAGCCTCCTTGTTTGTACCATTCTGTTAATTTATCTAGCGCTATCCTCGGTTTCCCCCCTTTCCATAAGAATTTCCTTATTATTTTCTTTAGCTCCTTGAATTTCTCAGTTAGGTGAATTGGTAACGATTGAAATAGGTATTGTATCCTTGGGAAGATGTTCATTTTAATGCAATTTGCCCTTCCTATCAGTGTTAGTGGTAAATCTTTCCAATGTTCTAAGTTGTCTTGTAATTTCTTCATTAATGGCTGATAATTTAATTTGTATATATGGCATAGATTATTATCTAGTTGAATACCTAGGTATTGGATTGCTTGTGTTTGCCATCTAAATAGTGATTCTTTCTTAAACTTTGTGAAATTCGCATTATTCATTGGCATCGCTTCACTTTTATTTGCGTTGATCTTGTACCCCAATACTTCTCCATATTCCTTCAATTTATTATGTAATTCTATTATTGATAATTCTGGTTCTGTTAGTATACTATGATGTCATCTGCAAATAGACTGATTTTATATTCCTTCTCCCTCTTATTTTATTTTCTGTTGTTATCAGTTCTGCCAATGGTTCTATAGGTAACACGAACAGTGAGGGAGATAGTGGACATCCCTGCCTAGTTGACCTGCTTAATTTAAATTGGTTTGATATATATCCATTTACTGTCACCTTCGCCAATTGTCCCTTATATAATTCTTTAATCCAATTAATATATTTCTCTGGTAGGTTGAATCTCTGTAGTACTTTGAATAAATAATTCCATTCTACTCTGTCAAAGGCTTTCTTTGCGTCTAAGGCAACCACCACTGTTGGCGTCTTGTTTCCTTGTACTGCATGGATTAAGTTAATGAACCTACAGATATTGCTGTTCGTCCTTTCTTAATAAATCCAGTTTGATCTAGTTTTACTATTTTTGGTACACAGTCAGCCAATCTGTTTGATAATAGTTTAGCTATTATCTTATAATCTGTGTTGAGTAGAGATATTGGTCTATACGATGCTGGTGTTAGTGGATCTTTCCCCCTCTTTGGTATTACTGTATTGCTATTTTGCATGAATTTGGTATGTTTTGAGTTTCTTCAACCTGGTTCATTACTTCCAGGAGAGAAGGAATTAATAAGTCTTTAAATGTTTTATAGAATTCTATTGGGAGTCCGACCTCTCCTGGCATTTTATTGTTCGGTAGTTTTTTTTTTAATATATCCTGTATTTCCTCTATTTCAAATGATTTTATTAATTTGTTTTGCTCCTCTTCTTGCAATTTTGGTATTTTTTTTTGTCTGCCAATTCTCTTTTTGTTGTATCTTCCCTTGTTGCTAATTATTTTTCTGTACTTGCTATTTCCCTTTCCAGCTGTTCTTTTTCCCGATTGTAGTCCTTCTTCATCTTAGTTACATAAATTATTATCTGCCCTCTGATAAACGCTTTCATTGCATCCCATAGTATAAATTTATCTTTCACTGATTCCGTATTTATTTCAAAGTACATTTTAATTTGTCACTCAATGAATTCTCTAAAATCCTGTCTTTTATGTAGCATGGAGTTTAATCTCCATCTATACGTTCTCGGTGGGATCTCCTCCAGCTTTATTGCTAATAACAGGGGTGAGTGATCCGATAACAATCTAGCTTTATATTCCGTTTTTCTAACTCTCCCTTGGATGTGGGTGACAACACGAACATACCTTGAGTATGTTTTATATCTACCCGAATAATATGAGTATTCCTTCTCCTTTGGGTGTTGTCTCCTCCATATATCCAAAAGTTGCATTTCCTGCATCGATTTAACCATAAATTTAGTTACTTTGTTTTTTTTCTGCTAGTCTTTTTTCCAGTTTTATCCATCTTTGAGTCCAAATTAAGGTCCCTTCCTATCAGTATATTCCCCTGCGTATCTGCAATCTTCAAAAAGATATCTTGCATACATTTTTGATCCTCTTCATTAGGTGCATATACATTGAGCAAATTCCAAAATTCTGAATATATCTGACACTTTATCATTACATACCTCCCTGCTGGATCTATTATTTCCTCCTCTATTTTGATTGGTACATTTTTATTGATTAATATAGCTACTCCTCTGGCTTTTGAATTATATGATGCTGCCATTACGTGTCCTACCTAGTCTCTCCTTAATTTCTTGTGTTCCACTTCAGTTAGATGTGTTTCCTGCACGAATGCTATATCAAATTTTTCTTTCTTCAGTAAATTTAACAGCCTCTTCCTTTTGGTTATGTATTCCATTAATATTTATAGTCATATAGTTCAACATGGCCATTTCATACTTTGTTTACCACTTATTTCCGCTTCCTCATCACCACCTTTCCTCCATATCCATTTCTGTTTTCTTTTTTTGAACACACTGTAAGACAACACTTCTAAAACATAAAATATTTCCACTATTCCCACATCTAAAATTCCCTTAACCCCAAATGTTCCCCCCTTCTAAGTTGCCCCTTGTCCCTTGCCAAGCAACCACAATTCCCCTCTCCATTTGGATTTCGAACCCGCTCGCAGGTGTCAAATGATTTTGCAGTGACTGTTATTCTCTCCCACCCAACCCCCTCCAGAAAAGACTTCTATCTTCACATATAACAAACCTCACCCTCTTAATTCCCCCCTTACTTCCTTTCTTCCCTTTTATTCCCCTCCTTAGTTCTTACTTATATGTTATTTTTCTTCTTTATATGAAGTTTGTCATCATTCTTGTTCTTGTTACATCTCTTCATCTCTCTTTCTGTTTTGCAGGCGTTCTGCAAATTCTCATGCTTTCTCCGGATCCAAGAACAATCTGCTTTGCTGCCCCGGGATAACTATTTTAAGCACTGCTGGATATCTTAACATAAATTTATAGACTTTCTTCCATAGGATCGATTTTGCTGCGTTAAACTCCTTTCTCTTCTTCAGGAGCTCAAAACTTATGTCTGGGTAGAAAAATTTTTTTGACCTTTGTATTCCAGTGGCTTTTTGTCTTTTCTCATTTTTTTCATTGCCTTCTCCAATATATTTTCTCTTGTTGTATATCTCAGGAATTTTACTAGAATGGATCTTGGGTTTTGTTGTGGCTGTGGTTTAGGGGCTAATGTTCTATGTGCCCTTTCTATTTCCATTCCTTCCTTTATTTCTGGCATTCCCAGGACATTGGGGATCCATTCTTTTATATCTTTGCCTTCTTCATCTTCCTTAAGGCCCACTATCTTTATATTGTTTCTCCTATTATAGTTTTCCATTATATCCATCTTCTGAGCTAACACCTCCTGTGTTTCTTTAACTTTTTTTTATCAGTTTCTTCCAATTTTCTTTTTAAGTCGTCCCCTTCCATTTCTATGGCTGTTTCTCGTTCTTCCACCTTGTCTACTCTTTTCCCTATTTCTGTCATGACCAGCTTTAATCTACTCACTTTTTCTTCTGTACCTTTTATTCTTCTTTTTATTTCACTAAATTCTCATGTCAACCATTCTTTTAATGCTTCCATATATTCTTGAAATTTTTTTTATCTATGTACTGTCCATTCCCTTTATCTTCTATTTCTCTGTGCAGAGCTTGATGTTCTCCTTCTTCTTCTGTGTCTGCTCTAGGCTTTGTGTCTTCTACTTCTCTTCCTTGAATCTGTGTCTCTTCTGACTTTCTTGTTGGGCTGTTTGTCTCAGTTTGTTGGGTATTTTTTTTAATATGGTGTCTTGATGTTGGTCCTCTTCTTCTGGGCTGGTTATCTGTTGTGTCTCTGGTTTACTTTTTTCATTCTCATCCCTTCCGTTCCTGTTATTTTCTGTATCTTCCCGCTGGGAGCCCTGCTGTCGGGTCTTTCTCAGCTGTTTGTGCTGTGGAGTGGAACTCCACAGCTGGTCCCCCCTCCCGTCAGTGTTGTCTTTGTCGTGCGCATGCATGGTTGCGCACCTCTGTTTGGCTCCTTGTAATCCTGCGTTCGGTGAGTTGCGACCCTGCGGGGTTTCCACTGACCTCAGGGAGTGGGCTCCTCTTTCCACGGCGGGTCCCTGCTTCTTCGTACAGGTAAGGCATTCATCTTTTTCTTCCGGTGTCTTTCCTCCTTCTTTTCTTCCTGTTGTCTTTGGCTTTTCTTTCTTTGGTGCCATTTCCTCCACACCTTGATTTTTTATTTGTTGTGATTTGTGTATCTGGGGCTTTGCTTTTTCTTCACTTTTTTCCTTCTTTTCTGGAGAGGGCTGGTATTCTCCTACTGGCCACTACTGCATCACGCGACTCCAAGTAAACCAGAGTCTTGATGAAGTTTGTATATTGCATTCAATATGTAGGCAGGCAGGGGGAGGTGACAGAGAGCGGAGGTCAGAGGGGGAGTGTGACAGAGAGCGGAGGTCAGAGGGGGGAGGTGGCAGACAGAGGAGGTCAGAGAGGGAGATGGCAGTCAGGGGATGTCAGAGTAAAGTTGGGGGTGAGACGACAGGTTCAAGGGCCATGGGGATGGGAAGAAAGGGGAAGCCCAAAGGAATAGAGGGGTTGCGAGCAGGGAGTGGTGTGAAGGGACGGGCAAAGGTAAGGAGGGGTGGTTTTTGGGGTGGGGGGGGGTGGAGAGATATGAGCCTGTAGGATCCAGCAGTAGAGGAATCCAAGGTGCCAGCCTTGCAGAGGCTGAGGTTTTTATTTGTTTTATTTATTGGGGCACAAGTTCCCTGGTCAGTGTGGAAGTGGCTGTGTCACACCTCTATCACACATTCATAATCCATTATATGTAACTGTGTATTCTACTTAGTTTCTAAGCCGCACTGAACACACCTTCAGTTCTCACAGCTCTGACACCCATTCTACTGTCGCCACTTCTCTTTAATACATTCTCAGCTTGGCCAACATTTCTGGTTAGTCCCCAATTGCCTCTGAACTAGGCTGATCTCACATTATGAGCCAACCATTTGGTAGATTTCTCTCCCTGAGAGAAGACGGTGAACTACAACCTTTTTTTAATAAATAAAAGTCCAGCAGTTTCATGGTTCTAAAAATAATTTGGATAATGAGTTCTTGGCCTGAAATATTTACCCTGCTTCTCTGTCCACAGATGCTGCCTGACCTGATGAGTATTTCCAGCATTTTCCATTTTTATTTGTTTTTCAGTTGTTGCCCTCACCATTGCTCATTTTTTGAGTCCATTGAAGGTGAATGCTCCAACTGATGTCACGTGCTTAGATCAATTATTCATGCCTCAATTTACCAGTCCTGCAATTCCATCACCATATTCCTGCACTCTTGCACTGCGGAAATGCTTCACGCTGGGCGAGCGTTCGGTTATTAAATATCCCACTGCTGATGCAACTATTATCCTAATTGAAATACTAAGTTATTTGCATCAAAAGGTACATTGGATGAAGCCTGTGGTTTTCCTTAAGAGAAAAAATTTGATGAACTAAAATACAATAGCGAGCAATTCTATTTTTATTTATCGGAGAAGAAATTTCATAGGAACGCATGAATGTGGGTTGGTAACATAGCAGTTAGCACGACGCTGTAACAGAGCCAGTGATCGGGACTGGGGTTCGAATCTGGCGCTGTCTCCAAGGAGTTTGTATGTTTTCCCCGGGTGCTCCAGTTTCCTCCCACCCTTCAAAACATGCAGGGTTGTCAGTGAACTGGGTGCAATTGGGTGGTACGGGCTCGTGGGCCAGAAGGGACTGTTACCGTGCAATGGAATAAACAATGGAATAAAATAGTGCATGCGATTTGACTGAGATTAGACTACACTATTTTCTTATTGATTTGCGGTTTGCTATTATGGATGCGTTACAGGCAACTGAATCAAAACAAAACTCAATGCAGAGTTATATTGATTTGAAGTAACTCGTGGATTAATATTCAAGATGTGAATTTTTTAAAAAATGCTACAGCATTGAAAATATTGAGGGAATGGAACCACAATATCACCACTGATGACACAGGCTTTTAACACCCAACCACACGGTCATCAGCTTGGCATCCTCAATAATCACGCACAAACCAGGGTGCTGCAGGGAAAGAGCTTGAATGGAACTATTTAGAAGATCAATAATCTCTGAGGCAGTTCAGGAATCAAAAGCAACAGCTCCCACTTATGGTTCTCTCAGATGGGGGGGGGGGTGGAAAAAGGTGGTCAAGAAACACACCAGTTTCCCTTGCTCATCTAAGGTTACTCTTCCGGGACTTCAACGATCTTGCAATCAGCGTTGATTTCAAGGGCATCATTATTGAGAGTTCGTGCATCGATTCCCCTTACAATCACTTTGTGAACTTTGCTGCTTTTTGAAAGTCACTTCCTGGCTTCCATCTCCACTGCACTGTATCTTACCTGTTCCATACTGTACATATGATGGGTGTGCCTCGGTATAACAACAACACCATCTACAAATTCGCTGACGTATAAAAAGGGATGATGAGTCAGCATGAAGGAGGGAGACTGAAAATCTTCCATCCACTCTCACCAAAACCAAGGAGCAGATGGTTGACTTCAGGAAGGGTAGGATCCAGTTATCATTGGTGAAAATCGGAGGTGGAGAAGGTGAGCAAATTTAATTTTAGGAGTCACTATCTCAAAGGATTTTTCCTGGACCCAATACATTAATGTCATTGTGAAGAAAGCACATCAGTGCCTCTACTTCCTCAAGAGTTTGCGGAGGTTTGGTATGACACCAGAACCCTAGCAAATTTTTATAGATGTGTGGTGGAAAGTGTGCTGATATGAGGACACCAATACGCTTGAGCATAAAGCCCTGTAAAAGGTAGTGGACACAGCCCAGGACATCACAGGCAAAATCCTCCCCACCATCGAGAACAGGTACAGGGGAATCATCAAGGATCCACACCATACAGCACATACCTGGTACTTGCCGCTACCATCAGGAAAGACTCACACCACCAGGTTCAGGAACAGCTGCTACCTCTCCACCATCAGACTCGTCAATAACAAACTCATTTAGGGATTCATTTAAGGACTCTTACTTTTGCACTTTGTTTTTTTTCCCCTCTCTCTGTATTGCACAGTTTATTTACATTTCTTTAGCTGTTTACATGTGCACTTTGAGTACCGATTATTTTGGACTACATGATTAAAAGCTTGGTCACAGCAGAAGTTTTTTTTCCATAGCATCTTGAAGTGAGGTAGAGATACAGAGAGCACAAGAACATCAGAGAGAAGCAGGAGTCGGCCAGATGACCAATTCTCACTGTCTTCCCCCGTGCCACCCAGAACTGGCTGCAAGTTGATTAGATTTAGATTGCAAATTTATTGGATGGTGAGGGATGGAATAGAGGGTGTCGTATAGGGTAGGGTAGGAAGGTGCGGTTAGATGGTGAGAGAGCAGTAATTCTGGTGTGCCCGCAGGAAATAGAATCTCAGGGTTGCACGTGAGGCTGTATGTACTCTCACAATAAATCAGAAATCTAATTGATGCAGCCAGTTCTCGGTGGAACGGAGGGGAAGACACAGTGAGAATTGGCCAACTGGCTGACTCCTGCTTCTCTCTGATGTTCTTGTGCTCTCTGTATCTCTACCCTACTTCAAGATGCTATAAAAAAGAAGTTCGGCTACGACCAAGCTTTTAATTATCTGTTTGAAATAACATCATCTGGCTTGGCTTGTTGACAGAGAAACCTTGATGTTTCAACCAACGCTCAAGCAAGTGTTAAAATGACTACAGGGGAATCATGTCTAAGCTGCATTGGGCCAATTTGCGATTCACAGGGGGCACTCTGGGCGACAAGCTAAAATGCTGCAAGCTGGCAATGTTAACTCTGGCTCGGTATATCACTAGGTTGTTTGAGGTATCTTTCCCTACAACTCTGGGAACTAATCCCTCAAGACTAAAAACCTACCTCTGACTCAGAGGCTGCAGGTGGAAGGATGACAAATCACATAACGGTTTCAAAGTGACATCAGTGTGCTGATAACAGGAATATCACCTCCTTGGCTTCATTTTCTGTCAGTACTGTTTAAATGTGACTTTACTCTTGCAGGTCAACAGTGATTGTTGGGCAGTCGGAAGTTTGGGTTGTCGAGGCTGGAATTTCTACATTTCCCTTTGCTTCCTTCCCAACTTGAATAGCAACTTTCATTCAGACAGCATCTTTAATATGGCAGAAATGTTGCTTCTGCTCAAGGATCCCTCTCTCTTTCCTGAGATAAGTTGAAATAATTTTGAGTTGTTGCTGTTTGCTGGTAGATTTGACAGTTGTCGCTGGCAAGGGTGGGGGGGGGGGGGTAAAGGGTGCAGTTGGACAAGGGAATGGGGTAGATCGTTAGGGGCTAGAGGGTGGGGGCTAGAGGGTGGGGGCTAGAGGGTGGGGGCTAGAGGGTGGGGGCTAGAGGGTGGGGGCTAGAGGGTGGGGGCTAGAGGGTGGGGGCTAGAGGGTGGGGGCTAGAGGGTGGGGGCTAGAGGGTGGGGGCTAGAGGGTGGGGGCTAGAGGGTGGGGGCTAGAGGGTGGGGGCTAGAGGGTGGGGGCTAGAGGGTGGGGGCTAGAGGGTGGGGGCTAGAGGGTGGGGGCTAGAGGGTGGGGGCTAGAGGGTGCAGTTGGACATTTTGGGTAGAGGGTAGGTTGAAGGTTGTGGTTGGATGGCAGTGGTGGAGGGTAGAAAGTTCCATCTATGATTCCTTCTTATTACTGTGGAAATTCTGTACAAATGAATCTGGTATAGATGCTTGGGATGGGGGAAAAGGGACATAATCATAACTATTATGCTCTCCAGACCTAACATTACACTACACCCAGAAGAAACCAGCAGACATGGCCCTAAGACAGGGACTATGATGGTGGACCAGTGAGGGTTCTGTGGCTGAAGAACACACACAAGTGGCAGGCTGTTGGCAACTAAGACAAATGATTCACACAAGTCTGTGGGCTGCTGGAGAATGGCTTATGAGAACCAGGTATCGTATCCAGGATTCGACAGGATGCTGAGGGCAAGGAGGGTTCCCGAAGGGCCCAGGTGCTGAAAACTTCCTCAGTGACAGAGATTTGGATCTCACCTTGGGTTGCTGATGGCTTGAACTGAAGACTCGTGCAGCTGCAGAGCTCTCTGGGGGGACTTTCCTTTGCTTCTATTTCTCTGACTGTAAGGGGCACAGGGCAACTATCTGTCTCATGGTGGACTCAAGGCATTTTCATGTAATATTACATGACAATGTAATCTGATATCTGATCTGGAAGGAGGTTTGTGGTAAGAAAATCAACATTGAAAAATGTATTTATTTATATTTTGGGATCCATCTCTAATGGCCCATTGTGAATATGATTGGAGTTCACCTTAAATCATTGTCCTCCAAAAGTCACGATTATTACATAACTGAGTAAAACCACTTCAGAGTGAAACATGAAAGTCTGCAGACACGGTGATTATAGTCAAAACACAGAAATACTAGAGGAACTCAGCCTGCCTCACAGCATCCATAGGACGTAATGGTATATTTACCAACCAACATTTCAGGCCTGACCCCTTCCTCAAGGCATGAGTGGAAAATAGAGACATCTGAATTAAAGGCTGAGGGATGAAAGGGGGACGAATGAGAGGCAGAGGAGTACAGACCAACAGATATAATAAAAGGAAAGGTGAGAATTTCCCAAATGTCAGTATAGGTCCCAAACCTTTTATCCAGGATTGTCGGGCCCGGACATCTGCCATTGTTTGGAATTTTGATTTTGGTCCCTTTAAGCAAATGCCTCACACCTAGCCCCCACCATCCGTTTCCCTCACTTCCTCCTCTGGCTGTCCATCCATCGGCTGCCCCCACCCCCAGGGCCGGAGCCAGACTATATTGCACCCTAGGCCAGGCTGAGAAGCAGGAAGGGTGGTGGTTTCGACGTGCAACCTACATGAGGCTCACGACCAGTGTGTCGATCAGGTGCAGGCTGGAGACAATGACAGGATGGGCCGGGAGCTTGGCCAAAAAAAGCTGTCAGAATCGGCTGCGAGGAGCCAGCAGCCAAGTGGGGCAGAAGGCTATACATGAGGTGCAGGGCTGCAGGAGGAGTGGGCTGTCGAGACGGTGGTGCCAAATGCCGGCGGCTTTCAGGTGCTCCACCAGCTCGTTGGGTCAGCCCTCAGGCACACGCTGACAGTGCAGCGCCGTCCATCACCCGCCCCCATCTAACTCCCGATGCGGCATCAGGGGTGCAGTGCTGTTGAGCCTGGAGTTCACCGAGCGCTGCACCATATCACATTGATGGCTCAATGTGGAGCCATGGCTATTTTCATTATCCATAATCCCCCATGCAACTGGAACCGCTCTGGCATTGGCAAAGTGGTTCCAGCAGCAGGGGGATTATGGGTAAGGAAGATGACCATTACTCCTGTATTGATCCAGCCACCACCTGCTTCTCTCCCATTGGGTGCTGGGGGCCAAGAGTCATCTTTCTCCCAAAGGTAAGAGAGGGTTCTCACAGGGATGGGGATGTAAACAATGGGGAGTGGGTCTACCTCAGAAAATTGAGAATATATTATGGGAAATTAAGATTACTTATGTATAATGCCATCTAGTGAAAAGAGTGTTGGTTTTTGGAGTTATTGGTTTGTGGAATTCTGGATAAAAGGTTAGGCACCTGTAATATATTTTTACCTCCCATGGACACGAGTTCCTCCAACATTTCTGTGTTTTGAATACCACTTCAGAGTCTGCCATGCCAAACTCCTTTAATTTAAACTTTCAGAAATGTAAATGTCCTCAGCTGCCAGGGTGGGATTTGAGCACAGGTCTTCAAATTACGTCCAGTATTTCACCTCTACATCATGGCCACAGCTAATTTTATAGCGAAAACTGGCATTTTGTGAAGATAGGTTTCCTCTGCCTTTAAAATGCTCCACTTAACTGCATAAATGGTCCAAAAGTGAATTGGTGGGTCCCATGAGATCCAGGTTCCCTCCGCCAAGGGTGGTTGTGTCACAGGTGGAGCAAAGTCGCTCCACCTCCTGCATAATAGGGTTGTCACTGAAAGCAGCTCCAAACAAGAAGGTAAGATGATTGATGTCGTGCTGACAGCCCCGTCGCCCTGCTCAGCTGTCACAGAGCGGCCGATGGATCTGTCAGGCTGCTCTTGCTCAGTCCATCACACTCATCAATCAGCCCCGCTCTCTCCCACCCCACCTGCTTGCCCACGCTGCCCTGCTCTGGCAGGCAGCGGGGCGGCAATGCTGGCAGCCAGCAGCCGCTACTGTGCTACCCATCCTGCCCCCTTTTGCCTTGGGAAGCTGGCACATTGCTCTGGGCTACATAAAAGGACCGTGTGATCTGCCTTTTCCATCCTCTGCATAAATATGCCTTTTCTTTTCAAAACACGAGCAGGCAATAATGTGGTTTTTGTGTATAAAAACCCTACTGTGAAGCAGATATCCAGAACAAAAGATCTGTCAGGTAAATCATTTACATTAAAACTCTAAGCAAAATGCTCCAACTGCCCCAGTGCTCATTTAAAATCACTCATATTCAGGAAAAATAAAAATAATTACTCCATGCGACTGACAACAGCTATATTTTTGATGCAGAGCAGTACAGGAAATAATGGCTGCACACACTGTAAACTTTAATCGTTTACTGCTGTTGAAAGTCTATTAGCTTGCATTAACAGGGAATGTACACACCATAAGTACCTTTGGAATGGAGTCACTGGCATGCTATCTGCCCAGCCCAGACATGGGCTGTTGCTGTCACCCACATTTCACACAAGGGAGGGAAAAAGCTTTTTTTAATCCCAGGGAACTGTGTCTGCACTGGTGCGATAACGGAAGACACAGAGCAAAGTAATGCTTTAAACATTTGGTTTAAAAATAAACAGCAGAAAGCTATTTATCCAGATATTGCCACCTTAAAACGTTGGTCATCAGAAGCCCATAATGGAGTTATCAGAATGGAGGGAGATATTCATTAATATTACAACCATGCATGCAGACTTCCTTTCACCTCATGAATTTTATCTCAGGTGCTCTGGTTCAACTAAATCTGATCATTTACCAGGTGGTTAGTGGGATCTGCCTGCAGGTCTACAGACTTTCTTGTTTAACCCCAACTTTGGCACTGTTAGTCCAATGCTGTCACAGCGACAGTGACCTGGGTTCAAATCTGGCATGTCTATAAGGAGCTTGTATTTTCTCCCCGTGTCTTTGTGAGTTTCCTCCGGGTGCTCTGGTTTCATCCCACCCTCTAAATACATATGGGATTGTAGGTCAATTGGGTGTAATTAGGTGGCACAGGCTTGTGGGCCGAAGGGCCTGCTACTGTGCTGCCTGTCTAAATTAAAAATTGTCAAGATCAGTTTGAACAGGGAATTAAATATTGACCTGAGTTTGATGTAGCCTCCTCAACCATTCTCTTATTCCCATCTCCAATTGGAAGATAGGGCTTCAATTCTCAACAGGATGCACAAAATTCCCTAATTTGCTCCCATTTCTTCAGCTGCCACATGATGTATTCTGAATTTATTTTTGCTTCATTCTGGAAATTGTTTTTGGATATTTTGGTCAATGAAAAGGGCAGAGTACGAGCAAACAAAAAGATACACAGGAGACGGTGAATGCTGAAATCATAAGCCAAATATGTTCTGCTGGAGCATCAGTGGGAGAAAAATAACAGTTGATGCTTTGAGCTGAAACTCCTCAGTTCAGATTTAAATTAAAAAAAAATTAGACACACAGCACAGTAACAGGCCATTTCAGCCCACAAGACCATGCTGCCCAATTTACACCCAATTAATCTGTACCCGTGGTACATTTCGAATGGTGGGAGGAATTTGGAGCTCCTGTGGAAAACCCGTGCGGACAAGGGGAGAATGCACAAACTCAGGATTCGAACCCTGGTCCTGATTGCTGGTGCTGCAGAGGTGTTGCGCTAACCGCTAAGCCAATCATGATGAAGAGATTTGGCTCAAAACATTGATCATTCTTTTCCTCTAACTGATGTTGCTTGACCCATGGAGTTCCTCCTGCAGAACACGTTTGGAACCAAATGAGTCGAGGTGCATATGGCTGGCTGCTTTAGAGGCCCATCTCACCCCAGGGAATAAATCCCATTATAATCATACCTCCTTGATGTATCCACAAGTGGCCTTTTTTATTAAGTATAGCCTAAAATGAGGTTAGAGTGATGAGACAGCTGAATCTAATCAATGTTTTGTAATCCACTCCTAGGATTTTGAGCCTTTTAAATGAAAGATTTCATGGTTTAGAATGTAACTCTTTATGTGTTGACAGCTACAACTTCTACTCTGCTTGTAAAATTAAAATGGAGGTTCGGAAGGAACGGGCAACTTAGGAATGGTGAGGCAGCTCGTGGAATAACCACAAGACAGAGCAGAAATAAGCTATTCAACCCAATGAGCAAGCCCTGCCATTTAGACATACAGCAGGGTAACAGGCCCAATCAGCCCACGACTCTGTGTTCCCCAATTTTATTCAATTAATGTACAACCACCCATATATTTTTGAAGGATGGGAGGAAACTGGAGCACCCGGAGGAAACCCACTTAGACACGAGGACAATGTACAAACTCCTCACAAAGAGTTGGTAGATTTGAACCCCGATTACTGCCTCTGAATCAGCATTGCGCTAATCGCTGCGCCAACCATGCTGCCCTTAATCACAAGCTGACCCATTTTCCCCACACAGCCTCACTGCCCGGCCTTCTCCCCATAACATTTGATGCCCTGGCTAATCAATAACCTTGTACTGTCAATAACCATGGGGCTTCTGCAGACTTTTGCATAATGCCCATGTTTTCCACAGTTAGAACAGACATTTTCTCTGGCAGGGCAGAGGGCTCTGGGGTGCTTTCTTTGTCCACAGAAAAAAAGCACTTGGGACCCTCAAGGTTTGTTGCTGCTGCTGTGAATTCCTGTGAGGCAGCATATTTTTCTTTTCATGAGGCGAGAGAGTCCAGCAGTGTGACATTTGTCCCAGCCCCAGGGTCCTGTGAGTACTCCTCCAATTCTTTCCTGGTGCTTTCTAAAGCTTCTGCAATAGACTCTGCCTCATCTAGCGGCACCATTCCTTTCTCCAGCAATCAATGTCTCGTCTCAGTGGACCGCATGCCTGCAACAATTCTGTCCCTAATAAGGTCCTCCGCATACTCCTGAGCTGATACTGCTTTAACGTTGCAGCCTCTTGCCAGTTCTTTCAGATAGAGTATAAAGTCTCTGGCAGACTCCCTTACTTGTTGTGACCTGGTCATGAGTCTGTACCGGGAGTGGAGTTCGCTATCCCCCTTACTGTAATGCCTCTGTAAAATGCTCATTGCCTCTTGGTAGGACCTGGCATCCTGTATAAGGGAGTAAGGGTGGTCTCCCAGCTGGGCTAACAGCAACATTAATAGCTCTTTATCCGATGCCTCAGCACCCTCCATGTAATTCAGAAAGCATCTCTACCAGTGGCCGAAGTGCATGCCGGCTCCAGAATTTCTGGGGTCGAGCTCCAGCCTGTCTGGTCGCAGCACGTGGCTAAGCCACAGTCTCTGGTCCCTTAGGTGTAGCAAGGGTGGACGGACCCTGGGGTACTGGTAGCTGCTGGTAGAGCCTCTGTGGGGCTTGTGTCTACTGGAGGAGTAACCTGGGTGCTTGGGGCTGTTGGCTGAGTCTCTGGCTTTCGGACATTTGCAGCGGGCTTGGGGGGGTGGGCATCTCAGCGGTAGCGTCAGGTCTCTGTGGTACTGGAGAAACTGCTGCTGGGGGAATGTCGGTAGCGGTGTCTGCTTTCCCTGGCTCTGGAGTGGTCGGGAATTCTGCACATATGTGGCAATCGGGAGCATGACTTGTGGAGATCCTTTCACCCGTGCTTGTAGTGGCCTCTTTCTGATCGGACTGGGGTTTAGGGTCGGCAGCGCCTATATCAGTGAACCCACAGGCAGGCAGGGCTCTTGGCCATTTATTACCTGCCCTATCATATTTCTGTGGTCTTCCCCCACATTCCACCACGATTCCAGTACAGCGGTCCCTCGCCGTCTCGGTCCTCGGATTCCATTCCTCAGGAAGAGTCTCCAGGTGGTCGGGAATGCGCATTGCAGCAGAAACAGCTTCCATCCTAGTAGCTATCATATTAGTTTATTAAATTGTACTGACAATAACCACACCAGAAGTGTAAGCATAAGACAGCTTTAAGAAACTAATATGTACACTAAGAGGTCTTGTCTCTCTGCAAGACGAACCTGGAAGGCTAGACTGTAGCTCGGGACTGCTTTATATACAAGGTCACTGGGATGACCCCTAGTGGTGTAATTACATATCACCACAAACCTATCAATTTCTCTCTTATTGTACCCAATGACCTGACCTCCACAACCGCCTGATGCAACAAATTCCACTCATTTACCACCCTCTGGCTGAAGAAATTCCTCCGCATCTCTGTTCTAAGCAGACACCCTTCAATCCTGAATTTGTGTCCTCTTGTCCTAAACTCTCCCGCCACAATAGATTATGTTGAAAACAAACATTAATGCTTAACTCAATCAGTGCAGATATAATGGGCTGAAGGGTCTGTATCTGTGCAGTACTGCTCTATGTTCTATTAGTTACTTATTTTTGTGCTGTTTACGTTTACAGAAAAAATTGGAGGTGATGCTGGAGATGCTGCACTGGAAGCATTGCCACTGGGAGAGTGGGGAGTGTGGACACAGCGCTGCTCTGCAGAGTTCAACCTCTTGATTTGAATGCCAGCAGCTCTGTACGAGCTTCAGACGGCCTGTTAAAGGAGCTGACAGCATAAGAAAAATCCCGAAATCTCTGTGGCCAATATGGCGGCACCTGTACTCGGCATCGGACATGAGGGGTTGCAGACTTCGGAGGAGCAGTGTCTGGTGCAGAGCTCCAGAAACAGGAAGAACAGCTTTCCCCCAACCCTGGTGAAAAGGAGAAGTAGAGGATCCAACCTCACAGGGAAGGTGACAAATGGTAGCAGACCAGTGAGAGGCTCAGCGACTGAGGGACCCACACAGGCTGCAGGCTGTTAATAACTAGAGGACCCACCGGGGCTGTGGGCTGCTGGAGACTGGCTCATGGGAACTAGGTATCAGAGGCAGGATTCAAGAGGGTGCAGAGGACAAGAAGGGCTCCCGAAGGGCCTCGGATGCTGAAGGCTTCTGGATTGTGGTTTGGATCTGGAGCTCGGTTTGCCAATGAACCGAACAGGAGTCTGTGTGGCTGAAGAGGTTGTAGGAGCACTGGAGGCAAATCCATGGACACTGAATGGGACTCTCATTTGCTTCCCTTTCTCTCTTACTTCAAGTGGTGCTGGGTGAGACGAATGGCAAGTCTTTGCCCACCTTACAGCAGGTAGAAAGCAATTTTAGTTCGTTCTATACTTTATCATGGCAATAAAAGGAATCCTGAATCTTGAATTTTGCAGTCTTTCAAACCCATGTTTGTCAAACCTGTTTTTATTCACTCTTTCAGCATATTTTTGAATATTTCTGAATGTCAGAGATCACTAGAAAACTGTATATATGTGAAAAAGCTTTGACATGTGGTTGAACATCAGCTTCTGGTTCAAAACCTTTCACCCAACTTCCATTCTTCAAGAGAACTCAACACCTCAACATCTCTTTGTGCAAAGAGACTGTAGATTTCCAAATTGACCGAGTGAATGATTTTAACATTACGTTGGGTAGGAAGGATGAGGAGGTCCTGCAAAGAGAGTTTAGGGAGTTAGATGCAAAGCTGAAGGATAGGACCTCTAGGTTTGCGATATCAGGAGTGATTACCTGTGCTGGTGAGGCTAGAAATAGGAAGTTAATTCAGCTAAATGCGCGGCTAAAGAGACGGTGCAGGAGGGAGGGCTGGACAATGTTCAGAACCTGTTCTGATGGGATGGTTTACACCTGAACTGGAGGGGGACTAACATCCTTGCGGGTAGGTTTAGTAGTGCTGCTCTGGGGGTGGGGGAGGGTTTAAACTAGATTAGCAGGGGGATGGGAACCAGAGTGTTAGAGTAAAGAGTGAGGTGGAGGAGGATAAAGGTCATACGAGGACTAAATGTATAGACAGAAATCAAAGGTTTGTACATGATAGACGTGTTCTCAGGTGCACTTATTTCAATGCAAGGAGCATTGTTGGAAAGGCAGACAAGCTTAGGGCTGGATTGGCATGTGTATAAGGAAGGAAGGGAAAGAAGCAGTAGTGGCATGGAACATATAGAGATTAAAGAGGAGGAGGTGTTTGCTGCCTTACAATGAATAAATGTAGATAAATCACCCAGGCCTGGCATGATATTGAGGGAGACTAGTGGAGAAATTGCAGGGGCCCTGGCTGAATATTTAAAATCTCCTTAACCACAGGTGAGATACCAGGGGATTGGAGGGTAGCTCATGTTGTTCTGTTGTTTAAAAAAGGCTCCAAAATTAAACCAGGAAATTAAAGGCCTGTGAACCTGATATCAGCAGTATATAAATTATTAGAGGAGTTCTGAGAGATTGGATAGACAAGTATTTGAACAGCCAAGGGCTGATTAAGGATAGCCAGCATGGATTTGTGTGTGGTAGGTCATGTTTCATGAATCTTATAGAATTCTTTGAGGAGGTTACCAGGAAAGTTGATGAAAGAAAGGCTCTGGATCTGGGGCCTTGCCAAAGTAGGTTAATTCAAAAGGTTCAGACACTGGATATCCATGGAGAGGTTTTAAAATGGATTTGAAATTGGCTGGATGGGAGAAGACAGAGAGTGGTAGTGGATATTTGCTTCTCAGACTGGAGGCCTGTGATTAGTGGTGTGCCTCAGGGATCAACGTTGGGACCATTGTTCTTTGAACTGTGGATGAAAATGTGGGAAATTGATTCAGCATGTTCACTGATGACTCTAAGATTGGAGGTGTTGTGGACAGCCAGGAAGGCTTTCAAAGCTTGCAGATGGATTTGGACCAACTGGAAAAATGGGCCAGAAAATGGCAGATGGAATTTAATGAAGGCAAGTGTGAGGTGTTGGATTTAGGAAGGACTAACCAAGGTAGGACATACATAATAAATGATAGGGCACTGAGGAATGCAGAGGAACAAAGGGATCTGGAAATATAGGCATCACAGTTAGACAGGGTTGTAAAGAAAGCTTTTGGCATCTTGGCCTTCATAAATCAAAGAATTGAGTACAGGAGTTGGGATGTTATGGTGAAGTTGCATAAGACTTTGGTGAGGGCAAGTTTGGAATATTGAGTGCAGTTCTGGTCACCAAACTACGAAGGATATCAGAAAGATTGAAAGAATGCAGAGAAGATTAACTAGGATGTTGCTGGGTCTTCAGGAGTTGAGTTACAGGGAAAGATTATATATGTTGGGACTTTATTCCTTAGACTGTGGAAGAGTGAGGGAAGACTTGATAGAGGTTTAGAAAATGATGAGGGGTATTGACAGAGTAAATGCAAGTAGGCTCTTTCCACAAATTAAGAGAGATAAATACGAGAGGACATAGCTTTTGGGTAAAAGGGGAATAGTTTAGGGATAACACTCAGGGGAACTTCTTCACTCAGAGAGTGGTGGGAGTGTGGAACAAGCTGCCATATGACGTGATAAATGTGGGCTCACTCTTAAGTTTTAAGAATAATTTGGATAGGTATATGGATGGGAGTGGTATGGTGGGTTATAGAATGGGTGCAGGTCAGTGGGACTAGAGGAATGATGTTTCAACACAGACTAAAAGGTCGAATGGCCTGTCTTTTTTATGCTGTAGTGTTTTATGGTTCTAAATCCTTCTCCTGGATTGTAACTATCAAAACCATCCCAAGTACTGTTTCATACCCCACACCACTCTGGGGCAGGAGAACCACCAACTGAACCTGGACACTAGGTCTCGATTCCTTCCATCTTGAGCTCACCATGGGACATTAATAACCCAATGCAACTTTAATATCAACTTTACAGCCATGAACTTGACTGGCACCACTGAGAAAACACTGGCATAATAACATGACAACTTTAAGTAAAAAAAAAACTGCACCTGCGGAGGTCTGTGCTCAAGATGGTGATGCCAGTCCTTGGCATCAGCCACAAGTGGCTGCAGACTCTGGGGGAGAAAGGGACTGGCGCAGTACACTAGAAACTGGGAGAACACCATGCCCCCTCCCGCCACCCCCACTGAGAAGTAGAAACAGAGGAGACAACACCACAGGGAAGTTGACCATGACAGAAAAACAGCGAGGGGCTCAGCGGTTGAAGAAACCTACATGACAGTGACTATGGCAGCAGACCAGTGAGGGGCACAGTGGCCAGTTACTGAGTTCTTTTTGATGAATATAGAAAGTGGTCTCGTTCGAGCTTTTGGGAGCTTTCTGTATAATAAGCTTATATTTACATTGTAAAATTGGTCATTTCTAAAGCCATCCATAAACCCTCTAAAGTGAGCAGTGGGATTTCACAAATGATCTGCTTAAACTGCAACTGCTTATCTTTCTGTGTCAGCCTCAAGATCCCAGGAGATCAGAGGCACGTTTCCAATACTGCTTTAGAATGCTCTTAACAATATTAGCATTTTTAAGTATTTCTCTTTTTTGGTTTATTTTCTTTCAGATCATACAGAGATCAGAAACCGAGTGACCAATGTTTATCTCGCTGGTCAAAGTCATCCATCAATGCCTCAGGATAAAGTTTTGCCAGTTTGGAGGAATTGAATACCAATCTCCTACGCAAATAACAGCCAGAAGAAGAAAAAAAAAATCAAGGGGCTTATAAGTGATGGTATGTTATTTTCTTTGAATATTTCTGAGAATGTATTCTGAGATGAAACTATTGGGCAGAAAGAAAAATGCTGCTTGAATGGCTGAGGTGTGAATCTTTTGATGAAACATCCTCGCAGGACCGGTTAAGTCTTGACAATATGGGGATCATTGATGTCAGGTTGAATTGTTTGTCTAGAAGCAGCTGGGCGTCTCGTACATAGTACAGCAAGTAAGAAATGCAGAGTTACACAGAGAGATCAGTTGGTACAAACAAAAGCAGCAGAATTTTACTATTAAGAGTCTGATGATGGCATTAAAGATACTGCTGTTGAATTTTGTGGCATGTGAACTCCAACTTGTTAATCTTCTTCACGGTGGAAGGGGTGAGGAGAATGCGGCCTTGGGTACTTGGTTGGTTTTCCGGGTAGCAGGAGACACCACAGGGCTGCGTGCTCAGCCCACTCCTATTCACACAACTGACCCACGACTGCATCGCCAGATCCTACTCCTACAGTGTCATCAAGTTTGCAGATAACACAACAGTAGTCGGCCTCAGCAGACACAACGATGAGTTGAACTACAGTGAAGAGGTGGAAAGTCTCGTGATATGGTGTGAGAGTACCAACTGAGTCGCAACATTGTCAAGATGAAGGAGATGACGGTAGACTTCAGGAGCACCAGGAGCGACCACCCTCCACTACACATCAACAATTCTGTAGTGGAGAGAGTGCAGAGCACCAAGTTCCTTGGCATTCACTTAACTAGTGACCTATCATGGACGCTCAACATTCCCTCACTTGTCAGAAAGGCACAACAGCAATTGCACTTCCTGAGAAGACTGAACCGGGCAAGACTACCAGCCACTTTCATGTCAACCTTCTACAGGAGCTCTATCGAGAGTGTCCTGGCCGGCTGCATCACAGTGTAGTATGGTTGCTGCAGAGAAATGGATTGGATCAATCCACAGGACCATAAGAGTGGCAGAAAGGATCACTGATGTCTCCCTCTCTCTCCTCCCCCCGCCCCATTGACATGATATTCTGGGATCATTGTCTGAGGAGGGTGCACAAAATCATGGAGGACCCCTTCCACCCTGCACACAGCGTCTTTCAGCTGCTCCCATCGGGAAAGAGATACAGGAGAATCAGAGCCAGCACCGCCAGATGGAGGAACAGCTCCTTTCTCAATGCTGAATGACCAAAGGAACTGCTCACACTAACCATCCAAGATTCTCATATTCACAAAACAATATTTATTTGTACATATGAATACTTGTCCTCTATGTGAATTGTATGTCTGTATGTGTGCATTTCTGGTTGTGTGTCTGCAATGTTTTGCATCGAGGACTGGAGAACACAGATTCTTCGGGTTGTGCTCGTGCAAACAGATGACGATAAACCTGACTTGACTTGAGATACAGATGGAGTCGTTAGGGGAAGGTGGGAGGGCATGATGTGTGATGGATTGAACTGAGTTCACTGCCTTCTGTAGTGTTTTTTTGTTTGCAGTTCTTGCATCACCTGGTCATGCATCCTGACAGAATACTTTTAATGGTGCATTTATAGAATTTGTTGTGCGTGGGTGACATGTAAAGTTTTCTTAGGTTTCTGAGGAAGTAGAGGCGCTCATGGCCATCATGTTGACATGGGTGGACAGATCAAGTCACTGAAATGCTGAACCCCCCCCAGGAACTTAAAACTAGATGGAGCCTTTCTTTCTCATGCTTTGGTATGGGGAAAATAAAACATGTAGTACTCAATCGATTTTCCCTGTCACTGCAAGGAACTGAAGTCACATGCAAAAGTTCTCCTTCCTGAATAAAGTTAGTATAAATACTGTTAAACAAGCAGATCTGTAGATGCTGGGGTAAAGTGCTGGGGACACTCAGCAAGATATGGAGCATGGATAGGAAATAAAAAGTAACCAATGTTTCAGGCCTGGTCCCTTCACAAATTCTTATGCACCTCTGCACAGCGCAACTCCAGTGCTTTTACAACATTTCATCATTTCACAGTA